>NW_016690247.1:4102992-4181182 GCF_001604755.1 Lepidothrix coronata | reverse complement strand
AGACAGACCAGTCACCACAACTCTGGGTGCCACAGGGACAGCAGGGGGTGGTTCCACCAGCAGCCAAGTGCCCACGCAGCTGCTCACTCACCCCTGCTCACAGAGGGATGCGGGGAAACTGAAATGAATAAAAGTGTCCTTCTCACAGAATCATAGAATGGCTTACGTTGGAAGGGACCACAGTGGGTCATCTTAACCAACCTGCCTGCTTAAGCAGCACTATCCTAGAGCACATGGCACAGGATTGTGTACAGACAGTTCTTGAATATCGCCAATGAGGGAGACTCCACAAACTCTCTAGGCAACCTGTTCCCGTGCTCAGTCACTGCACAGTAAAGAAGTTCTTACTCATATTCAGGTGGAACTTCCTATGCATGAGTTTCTGCCTGTTGCTTCTTGTCCTATTGCTCAGCACCACCAGGAAGAGCCTGATTCCATCATCTTGCCACCCTCCCTTCAGATAGTCATAGACACTGATGAGGTGCCCTCTCAGTCATCTCTTCTCAAGACTGAACAGCCCCAGCTCCCTCAGCCTTTCCTTGTAGGAGAGATGCTCCAGTCCCTTCACCATTTTTCTTGCCCTCCGCTCTCCCCTATTGCTACGACAGAGGCTGACAGTTAGTGACGGCATTGGGGAAAGCCGCGACACTGATCGTGTCCCCATCGCAGGGTGTCTCCAACCCAGTGGTGTTCCTGGGTGGTGTTCCCAGCCCAGTGTGCCTAGTGCAGTGTCCCCAGCAGTGTGTCCCCATGGCAGCCCTGAGTCCCTGGCACAGTGTCCCCAAGGCAGTATCCCCAGCCTCGTGTCCTCAGTGCAGGGTATCCCCAGGGCAGCCCAGTGTGTCCCTGTCACAGTGTCCCCATCCCCGGCACACTTTTCCCAGAGCAGTGTTCCCGCCCCAGTGTCCCCCGGGCAGGCGGTGTTCCTGTCAGTGTCCTCATCCCCGGCATAGGGTCCCTATCCCAGTGTGTGCCCAAGGCAGTATCCCCAGTGCAGTGTCCCCAACAGTTTGTCTCCCCTCCAGTGTGTCCCCAGGGCAGCCCGGTGTCCCTGGCACAGTGTCCCCAGAGCACTGTCCTCAGAGCAGTATTCCCCATCCCAGTGTCCCCCCACAGTGTATCCCCAGGGCAGCCTCATCCTGGCACAGTATCCCCATCCCAGTGTACCCCCATAGCAGCCCAGTGTCCCTGGCACAGTGTCCCTAAGGCAGTATGCCCAGCCCGGTGTCCCCAGCCGCCGGTGTCCCTAGGACAGCCTGGTGTCCCCATCACGGTGCCCCCGGCCCTGGCGGTGCCCCCCTCCCAGTGTCCCTGCCCATCCCGGGCTCCCTCAGCGCCGCCGCCGCTCTTTGTCTCTGTCTCCGCCCGCCCCCGCGGTGTCACGTGCCGGGGGCGGGGCGCGTCGCGCGGCGGTGACGCGCGCGGGGCGCGGGCAGGATGGGGCGCTGAGGGGCGGCCGGGCCGGGCCGGACACCCCGCGGGAGCCGCGGGAGCCGCCGGGCGAGCGGAGCGGGCGGTAAGGGCGGAGCGCGGGGGGGGCTCGGGGTAGCGCGGGCCGTGCGGCTCCGGCGCCCCCCGCACCGCGCCTGGGCCTTGGCGGGGCGGCGCCCGCGGCTCTGCCCGCGCCGGGCCCCGCCCGCGGCCGGGGGGTCCGGCAGGGCCTCCCCCGGGAGCGCCGAGCGCGGAGCCCCCGCGGGGCCGGAGCGCGGGGCCCTCGCTGTGTCCGCGCTCCCGGCGCTGGCGGTGCAGCCCTGCCGCAGAACGGGGGTCCCGGTGCCGCTCCCGCCGCGGCTCCGGCCCCGCAACCCCGCGCCCCTGCCCGGCACCGGGCTCGGGGAGCACAGGGGGCACAGCGGAAAGTCACCGTAATAGCGGCGGTGCTTGCTCGGAGAAGTGATTTTTATTGTTTTTTTTTTTTTTTAACAGTTACTGGCATCCAAAATAAAAGCTAGTTGTGACTGAAACTTGCTTAGTGCTATGAGTGCGACTCCGGAGTGCACAGAAAGGCTGCAGATAGCTTTTTTTTTTTTTTTTTTTGGTGCTAATTTTCATTTTGCTTGTCCTTTAGGCCATGTATATTTATTCTTGGTAAGGTAAGTTTTACTTGGTTTTTATGTTTTCTGCACGCGAGGAGAGCATACGTGTTGATTATAAGTAAATTAAAATTTTGCTCCAAAAGGATGTCAAGGAATTACAGTGTAGTACAGTTCCAGAGATGACCATCAGATTTTTTTTCCTATTATTTTTGACTTAAAGTTGATGACAGTTTTTGTTTTTTTTTTTAAGAGAAAGAAATCTGAATAAAAAGACATATGAATGTTTCTTCAATGCCTTCTTTGGGCCTTGACTATATTTCTGTAAGCTGAGCAGTTAAATGAAAAGTCAGGATCAAAATTTCACATGTTTTTCCACCCTCTGGTATGTATTTGCTGTCAGTGACACGTTTTAGGCAGCATTATGTGTTATAATGCAGCTTTTTTCTTCCCTCAAAGGTGGTGAAAAAGAAAATACCAAGATGAGTAAAAAGCCTCCAAATCGTCCTGGAATCACATTTGAGATTGGTGCTCGTTTGGAAGCACTGGACTATTTACAGAAATGGTATGGAAAACATTTTGCATTTGCTGAGAGCATAATTATTTTGTGTACATTGTGTGTTTTGATATCTGATTATATAATTTAGTGCACCTATTAATTGACTGTTTCACATGTGAACTTTATGAGTTTCCACCAAAGTCCATTAAAACTGTACACTTTTAGGAAACTACTCTCTCTTCAGAAATCAAACTAAACTTTTCTGTTGGTTTTTGTTTGTTTGCTTTTGGTTGCTTGTGTATCTGTAGTAAGCAAAGAGCATTTCTGGAGTAGCGTGGAATGCAGTGTCATGGCTGAGGTGGTTGGTAAGTCAGCGTGGCAAACCTCCTTGACCAAAGGCTTCTTTTGTTTTCATTTGAAGGCATGGAAGGGGATTTGTTCTGTATTTAGTTATCACACTTCATAGGTTCACAAAACTGATTTTAAAAAAAAGAAAACATCCTTAATTGGAGTGCATGGGATAGGCAGGTGCAGTTGTGTTTGGATCAAACAGCTGGAAGAATGAAGCGCTTAAAACTGACTCTGCAACCACCCAGGCATGTTGTGGGTTCAAAGGCTATAAAATCAAAATTGTGGGCACAAGGACCATGCTGCACAGCATGTGTGTTGTGAAAGGAGCTGTTCTTATGAAATAAATTGTTAGTCAAAATTTTATTAAAGCAAGTGGACTAATTTGATGATGTATGCTGGCCATGCTAGTTCCGTTTGAAAAATCCCTGATTTTGTTAAAGCAGATCATGGAAAAAATTGATGCTACCCAGAATTTTTTTCTCAGCTCCTTTCTGATTTATTAGGGCTAGGAAATGTAGAGGTGTGTACCTGCTTTTCTGCTGCATTCCTGGTGAGCTCAGCATGCTCCTGTACATATCTGGTCTTTTAACTCCAAGTGAAGTGAGAGAGAAGTCTGTGTATTATTGACATGTTTGCTCCAGTAGTTACATGCTCTATATAAAAAGTTGGGTCAAACCTTTTATCTGTAGAACTTTGATTTTAATTATAGCAAAATTGTTTGTTTTAATCAATGGTCTCTAAAAGAATTGATTTACAGAACAGTTCTTTTTCTTACCTGTTGCTGTAAAGTGGATTTTCAACATACTGATTCTATAACTGAATGCCAGGATAACGAAAACATCCAAATAGTGCTAAAAAATAATTTTAATACAACTTTTTATAACATCTGTGACAAGAGATAATTGGTTAATATAACTAGGTAACAAAAATTAATAGGTAAAAATAGCTTCAGCTTAATTGTATCAAAAAAATATCACTGAATATCCAGTGTATAGTTTGTTTGAGATATGCCCACTGTTTTCACAGGGGAGGGTTGCATGTCAACTCTGGAGTTCTTGTCTAGGTTTGGGTTGTCAGGCATGGGCCATGTCACAAGCTCTGCAGCTGAGTTCCTGGGTGTTTTCAGAAAGAACAGAATTTATCCTGAACTTTCTAGGAATTTATTCATCATCTGTACCACTGGGTAGAACAGGTCAAGTTTATATGCATGTAAACTTTGGTGGTGCCATATACAGGAGGAGAAATTTAATAATAGAAATTTTGCAGTTGCAGCAAGACTGAAAGCAGAACTCTGTTTCAAATGAACTAATATTCATATACAGAACCAAACAGCTTGTGACAGAAAGTCTCCTGTTGTGTTATTATTAGGGTGACACGGGTTGCAATAATACTCCATGTGATTTTTTTCTTAGCTTTCTGTTGCATAAGGGGGTGGTGGATGTTTTTTAAATTCTTTCTATATATAATCTGAATGCATTCCCTTGATTTGCATGCATAAATACAGACTTCAAAGAAAATAAAGTTGCTGAACTTACATGAAATCTCTTTATATTTTTTAACAAAAGCTAAATTGAAGAGCAGTGATATTGCTTAGCTCAGTTTTTCTGCAAGTGACAAATTGAGAGCACTTGCTGAAAAATAGCCTTTGAAAGGCTTTTATTTTTTTCCCTCCATTTTTCTGAAAGCTTGCTGTCATTTAAAGATCCACTGTTCATGACCAGTTAAAATGTTAATCAAGAAAGGCTTCTAGAGGATGTGAGAAAAAATATAGTAAAGTATGTTTTTGCTTTCTGAGGCACTTTTGCAGGTCTGAAATTTTCAGCTCTGTAATAGTTGCTGAAATTCATCTCATGGAATCTGGTGTTCTATTTATGATCTGTAAAGTTTGGAGAGGCCATTGTGTACTTTGACTATTTATTGCTTAAAAGCTCCGTAGTTTTAAATGAAGTTTTTGTGGAGAGTGTTTGGGTCACTGGTATCATTTGTCATGTACCATGACAGAGTAGAAGAAAGCCTGGTCAAACTGGTCAACAAAGACAGGCTGTCAGTGGGTGTGTTTATTTTTACTTTATTGTGGAGGTAACTGCAATTGCAGCTTTATCAAGTGCAGCAGTTGTGCTGTTGCAGGGCATTGTCTTACATAATGAATTTGGACCACTTGTTACATTTAAATTCACTAAAGCAAACTATGAAATGCAGCTCTAATCAAAATCGATGTGATCATCTGTCAGCATATAGTAAATGGGATGTGATTGAAAATTATGAAATAGAAAATGCTTAAGTATATGAGATGATCAGGGGCCTGGATTGTACGACCTGTGAAGAGAGAGTGAAGAAACTGGACTTGTTTAGTTTGGAGAAGGCTTCAGGAGTCCCATGTCAGCCTTTCAATACCTACAAGGCTGTAATCAAGAAGATTTACTTGGCCAATCTGTACAGGTAGTTAGAGGGTAAGAGACAACAGGCATAAGTTGAAATGAGAGATTTAGGCTGGGTTCAAGGAGAATCTCTTCCCATGGGACAGTCATCACGTTGCCTGAAGAGTTTCTGGAGTTCCCAACATTGGAGGTTTTCCAAGACTGGGATGGATAAAGCACAGGAAAACCTGACCTGACCCCATAGCTGACCCTGCTTTGAGAGGGAGGTTGGTCTAGAGGCTTTCTGAGGTCTCTTTCAACTTGAATTATCCTGTGATCTCATACAAAAGCTGATAAATGTGCACACCCCCCTGCCTCTCACTGAGGAAACAAATGAAACAGCAGTAAGGCTGCACATACCTGCAGATGCATGTCTGTGTGTAAGACAGTTCTTAACCTGTCAGCTCCCACAAATAGGACACTAGCCCTGCAAAGCTGATGTATTTAAAGATGCATCTCGTGGTTTTTTTCTGTCTTTGTGTGTCTTTATGAGACTGGTTGTCCCATAAGCTGCAGATACTGCTTTGAAGAAAACAACCCTGTTGTATTTCTGAGACCATAGTTCTTTATTAATTTGCTTGATCTAAACTCTGAGGTAATGAGAGAAGTACAGATACATGGCCCTTGTTGTTCTGAAATGGACGCAGGTCACTAAAATAGGTTAGTGTATTTGATTATCTGGATGGATTTTTTTTTCCCCAGTACGAAAGAAGCCTTCTCCCTGTAAGTCTTTGGGAAATCTTGCTTGGGACAATCCTTGCTTTAGATTTCAGTTCACTGGTTTATGTGACAGGTATTTGAAAGGGTGGTGAAGACTCTGCTTCATATTGATTGAATACAATATATATATGTAAAAACTAGAAGACCTAGAAATAGCGTTTGCAGATTTTGCAGATACCGGAACGCTATTTGTGAGAAGTCAGGATGGAGGGTATTTGGTTTTATATCCTCTACGAGGTAGAAGGAAACAGTTTTTATATCAGAATTGTGAAGGCAAGAACTGTGTCTGTAGACTTGGTAGGTACAAACTTGGGCAAATTTACTAATGTTCCTGCATCCTTTTTTACAGTTTGAAATGCCTGTTGTCCCATTTCACGGGGCAATTCACCACTTTTTGATCACTTTTGACGGGTTAAAGGGAAGACGATGTAAAAATGAAAAAAGTAGCTGTTACTGTGTGTTGAGTGCATTGGATAAAATAGTTTGGGTTTAGGTTTTTTTTTTTATACTGTCAAGAAATGAAAATGGGAAGTTTTCAATGAATTTTTCTTGTATGAATGTTAGAACACTATCATTGTCTGACCAGTGCTTCATAGTGTAAGTTTTGGAAGCCATAATAAATTCTGAAGCTTTCCAAAGAATTGCATAACTCTAATGGGTTGGAATCACCGGGATTGGAACCTGCCAATGGAGAGCATGCAATATGTAAATTGGGTAGATACCATCAACTAACAACAATTCTCCTGTTCTCTCTTTAAAAAACAAGAACAAACACCCCTGAAATTTGGATGAAACTTCATTTGTGATTAGTAGATACTCTTTCTAGCATCCTGTTAAAAAAACACACCCCAGAATTTCAGGTTATTGTTTCTTCCCGCAAAAAGAACACTTTGATTATTGAATTTCAGTGGGCTGGTCTGTTTGGTTTTCTTGGTTTACACTGATTAAATGTTGGCAGAGCTGTTTGTATATTAGTTTCATTCTGATCACTTAGCGTGCAGTACTTGCTGGGGGAATTAACCTGACTGGAAGGTTGTTTTGGCCTTGGACATCCTTATGATTTGGTACTGTAAAGAATGATGTTTGTATCCTACTTTGTAGCACTTCTTCAGATGTAACTTCGTAATTTGCAATGTGTACGAGATGTAAGCATCTTCATATTAATCTTTTTAATTTATGAAATTGATTATTTTCAGTAAAAGTACAAAAACACCAGAAAGATGTTTCTGTGTAAAATTTGCAGTAGTAAATTCTGCAATATGTATTTTCTGCTCTTTTCCACTGTCAGATCAGTATTGTGAAATATTACTGTTTGTACATATTTTGGTACATTGTGTGTCTAATTTTAGTAGATATTGAGGGTAATAGCTTGTTGCTAAATCCATACAAAGTTGTGTTTGGGTTTCCTAATAACCAATCACACATGGCTTGGGTGGTTCCATCTCTGGGGATTGAAGTTGAATGCAGGTTTTGTCTATTCATCTTGCAACCACTCTCTTAAGATACATTGGAGAAACATAAATTATAAAAAATTTTGATTGCAGAAATGGTTTTTATCAAAGGGAAATTAACTGATAAGTACCTTGTACTGCATTTCGTCTCTGGAGTGATCTCTAATGAGGCTTAATATTTTTCATATCTTCTTTCATTAACTCATGCTAGCTTTGCTCTTTTTTGCTCTTTTTATTTTCTCTATATATTAATTTCTTGATTCCTGGCTTGCTGAATTTTTGTTTAACACTACCTTAATTTTAAAATATTTGTCTCTAAACTCTGCTCTGTATTTTAGTTCCCCCTCTTACTTGGTTTTCTTTTTCCAGGACTTTGTACTGTAATTTCCTGGTTTGTCCCTTCTGTTGTCTTCTCGCGCAGTGCTTGGAATGGTGACTTGGCTGCTGCTGACCAGGGAAAGCTCCCGGCCATAACAAGGAAACTGCTGTAGGGAAGCACCATAACAGGAACAAAGTGTTTGCATTGGAGATGCAGAATTTTGTCTTTCAGCTGATTTTTGTATAATAACCATAGTTTTGCATTACTAGGTGTCTGGCATCTGATAAACCTAATATTTCTAACTGTGCTGAGAAAGTATCATTCCTGGCTTCCATTTCATTGCTGTAGCACAAGCTCTCCTTTTTGTTGGCTACAAAGTTGACTTCCCATCCTCTTGCTTTTCTGGTGTTTTTCCTTCCCTCTGATAAATGCTTTCTGTATCATCCTTTTGGTAGCATTGTTACTCACAGGTTTGCTCTAGGAATAGTAACTTTACTTTTTGCTCCGCTTTATTCCTCTTCCTGCTTATTCTGAGACTTGGTGTCTAATTGTAAAAAGTCTGAAACTGGAAGACTTGGGAAGATGAGAAAAAATAGTAAGGAATTTTATAATAAAATTCCTAAATGTAGCAGCATATGGTTGTTCAAAGTTAAACCAGAATGCTGCTGCTGGAATTCAGGTTTGACCTATGAGTTTTACTTTCTGCTTTGATGCAGCAGATCATCATCTTCACCATTCTTGTTAGAGTGTTGTTGTCAGTCCGCTTGAGAGGGGAAAGGGGGATTGACCTTGTTGTTTCTCTGAAAGAAGACCCATGAAGTGTCTTGAAAAGGATTTTGTTAGTAGAGTGGCAAATGAGAGTCTACAGTTTTAGACTAAGACTTTGTGGGGGTTTTTTTTGAAGTGCAGTGAGGAGAAGTTGGGAACTTAGAAGAACGGCTATGAAAATATTTTGCGTTTCTGAAATGTATGGATGAGAGAAATGCAACACCAACTTGGACTGTCTGTGAATTCTGATGTGAGGGTGATATGTGGCTGAAGGAGTAACTAGAAAATCAATTTTTGTAATCAGCGGCTCCTGAAATATTTAACTGTTGGGAAGCTGTGTACATCCCTGCAGTTAAGAAGTAGGACTGGAGAAAGGAAGGAACAAATTGAGATTGACACCTTTTTGTTTTAATGCTTAGTTCTAGTCACTAGGAAATAAGGAAAGCTTGTGCTTCTTGAAAACTTATATTTTAATCAGAACATAGTGTTAGAGACTGCTTTAACAGCACAGTCAGTATTTTGGAGAGAAAGTATTCAAAATTGATGGTGTTGACAGGGTTCCTGTGTAGTTGCTTTTCTAGCTGATGGAATTTGCAGTAGGGCTGGGAATTGGTCACTCAAGCTCTGCTCTCTTACTATTGCTCCACAGTAGCACTTGGTTAGAAAAACACGTTGCGAAAGTTAAAGGCAGCTGTCCTTGGCTGTGGTCTTTCTTTTCAATACATGCTTTGTTAACTTTAGATCATCCCTAGTATAAACTCTGGTAAAAAAATTAATGATCTAATTAATTTTTTTTTTTTTGAGATTCTTTGCACTGTTGAATCTGTTTCAGTACTTCTTGAAGGGCAGAAGGAGCTGAATTCTGCCTCATTCCCATTTTCACTGATGTATATCAGCTCTTGAACTAAATCGTACGAATTTAGTAACTTAATTTTTTTCAGACTTGGAGAGTTCTCAGTACAAGGTGTTTATTACAACTTTCTGAATGGTTGTGTAAGCACTGTTGTATCTAAAACAAGAAACAAACCTTTGAGCTTTACCAGTTTATGTTTATCATTCAAGGTATCCATCTCGTATTGAGAAGATAGATTATGAAGAGGGGAAGATGTTGGTCCATTTTGAACGCTGGAGTCATCGCTACGATGAGTGGATTTACTGGGACAGCAATAGATTGCGACCTTTGGAGCGACCAGCATTGAGGAAAGAGGGCCTAAAAGATGATGAAGAATTTGTTGTAAGTGGCACATTTATTTTGTCTTAGACTTTTGCTAACTGTCCTACTTGTTTTCCTACATTAAATCTCTCTAGCATGTAATGTTTAATTCATTTTAGGGGAAAAAAAATCTAAATTATTTAAATATTAATGAATAAATTTGTATAAAATAGGATTTTAAACCTGGAGAGGAAGTCCTAGCTCGTTGGACAGACTGTCGATATTACCCTGCAAAGATCGAAGCCATTAATAAAGAAGGTATGTATGCATGTAAGGTCCATAGGTAAGGTCTGTTTGCATATGTTATGCTGTAGATTTAGTCTGCTTAAAAAAGAGATATGCCTATAAAGTTTTCCTCACTGCCTCAATATTAAGTGAATTTGTTTCTGTTTATCAAATTTGGTATTAGGTTTGTATTTTATCTGTATGAAATCAGATATTTGGAATTTCTCCTAGAAGACAAAATGCTTAGTGTTTTTAATCAGTGATCAGAAGATCCAGTGCACAGTCTTAGGAATATTTCATCCTATTGTTGATTTGTGTTAATGATATATTTAAATTTTTGTGGTTGTTTTAGTCTGCTTATTGAAGAAAAACAATAGCAATGGGGAAATAAAGGAACACCTTAGATGAAATACTTCACAGTGGTGATAGTTCTAATGAACATAAGTAGAAGTTGAAGTTTTTACTGTAGTGTAAAGCAAATGAGGATTTGATTGTAAGTTGAATTGTTTCTCTAGTGTGACACCTTAAATATGACATAATTCTTTCAATGAATTATGAGCAAAAGTGACTCAATAGCTTAAACATGCTTGAAATTGTTCAACTGGACAAAGAGCAACAATACTAAAGCAGGATTTTATTGAGACTGTAATTTTTTTTTTCCTTAAAATTCTGAATCCCAACTGTCTGTAACACCTGGTTACTCCATTCATACAACATACAAAACATTTTGCTAAAGCTTTCATGGTAACAAGATGTGTTTGCTTCTTAAGTACTCATAGTGATTGCATCAATCATTTTCTAGGAACGTTCACAGTACAGTTCTATGATGGTGTCATTCGATGTCTTAAAAGGATGCATATCAAATCTATGCCAGAGGATGCAAAAGGGCAGGTAAGAATACTTTAGGTATTGCTGTGTTAGGTTTTATGTAGTTATTTGGTTTTTTGTTGGTTTAGTTTTTTGGTTTTTTTTTAATATCTTGAGATAGTAAAAGTGTCACATAGCACAACTGGTTTTTAGGTTACAGTCTTTATTCCAGGTCCTGCACTGCCTTGCTTCACCAGTTTATGGATGCTACCTCAGAGTGTGCTGCTCCGGTGGCCTTGCCTCTCTCTGAAATGCCTGGCTGCTGGACGCTCCATTGCCAACTAATCTGTTCCCAGAGTCTTGTCTTGCAGAGTTGACAAAACCGGGGCATCCAGTGACTTTTCCCTCGGATGTCCTTCAGGAAAAAGCTTTAGTTTGTCAGCAGTCTGTGCTGCTCATTTTTTTGTTTAGTTTTATTTATTCCCCACCCTCTACTCCATTTGTTTAGTTTGCTACTGTGATACCTTTCGCCCATGTGTTCTTATTAACATGACTGGAGGTTTTCTCCCTTATGTCAGAACTTTTGGGCATTTGGACAGATAAGTGTTTCTTATCTTTTATAATGTCCAGCTGCTGTTAGTTAAAGACAAGATGCTGAATGGAAGTTGAGGGAGACTGTGAAGTAGAGGACATGATTTAGTCTCTAGGCATATCTTTACTTTAAATTGGTTCCTGAAAGAGATTAAACTGAAATCCGTAGTCATGTTAACCCTGGTTTCTTGCTGCAGTCTTACAGTAACTCTGTTGAACCTATGTGTAGTATTTCAAAGAATATTCTCAGTATGACAGTAAATTAGGAAACTACAGTGTTCCATTTCATTTTTTAAAAGGCAAAACTTGGGTAATGTGATTGTGACTGAAATAAAATAACCCTTTTGTGACAGTGTAAAGAAGTTCCCGACTCTGTCCTGTGATTTTCTAGGAAGCAATGTTGTATCTAATCTTGAGTTACTACTCTTAGGCCACAGGCATTTTCAACTTTAGAAAGAAAGAGTAAATCCATTTCTCCACAACCATTATGTTGTCCAGACATGCTTGGTGGCAGTCCAGCTCATCTGTTATTTCTAATTTTTCTCAGTAGTTGAGAGTTATGGTGCCACTCATGCATCTCAGGGGCTGAATGTAGGCTGCTTCAATGAAATCTTGAGAAAGAATGAGGGGGACAAATTTACACTTTCTAAGATGGATTTAGAATTTTTAAGTTGTCTTGGAGCAAGAACACCACCAATTGTGCTTCCTATAATGCTAATTGATACTAGTTGTAGCATTTAATTTTGCAGAAGTAGAAATAAGCGTGAAGATCTTTAGCTTTCAAAGACAAAGATAGAATTTTTCCTACAACATTTCTCCTAAATCATGCTATGGTAAAATGCTTGTTTTTCTGAATATTTTTGTGTTATTTCAGAATGAAAACATGATCTACAATTTGGTTTGGAAATCAATTTTCTGAAATTGAGCTTTATCTAAGTCTAAAATGCAAATGGATGTTTTTACTCTTTTGCATTATTGATTTTTATAAGAAAACACTTACTAAAATTTATGTAAAGCTTGAAAAAAATGCCAAGACAATAAATTGATTTGAAAACTAGTGGAGTTATCAGATCCAATGCTTCATGCATAATTTAAACCTATAACTTGGTTTTTGTCTGTTTCCAAAGCAAAAAATAATACTTTTCAAGAGATCAGTGTTAAGCTTAAGATCCTTCCAGTTCTAGTGCATCAGCAAATCTAACAAATATAAGATCTTTTTGGAAGGTGTGTGCTAAGCATGCAGAATTTGAATTACATGGAGAGAGATACAGATTAGTTAATACTTTGATTTCAACTTGGTGTGACTTGAAGGAAGGGATTGTAAACACTATAACACAAAAACTGTTTTTGAGTTGCAGCATAAGTGTGTTATAATAAGACTCAGCTGTGAGGGTGGAAAGGGAAAATTTTTAAAGAGTGGAAAATATTTGTGTGTCTCAGTGCAATGAGACTCGAGGTTCAGTTGCTGTGCAGATAAGAACAAATTAATAGAAATCACACAGAGATGTGGCTTACAGAGTACAGAGAGGAAAAAAGGGGGATATTGAGACTGCCCTTGTGAGAGCACATATGAAGTATTTGGATAACTTACTTTTTCTGTTTCATGTTTTTTGTTTTATCTTCGATGTAATCAGGCGCGCGAGAGGGAGCAGATAGCGCCGGAGCTGAGATTAGTGACGGAAATCGAACCAAAAGAAGTGAGTTTTGAGGAGGGATTTGAAGGAGAGGGAGGGGACTTGACACACAGGAAGAGGAAGCTGAGGAAAAAGCATGGATTTGCCAATGGGCCAGAGGAAAAAAGAAGATATGACAGGAGACAATGGGAGCCAAGATGTAGGTGGGGCAGACTGTTTAGAATTGAAAGGTGAGGGTAAGGAATCCAGGCTTGATGTGGAATCAGCCAGTCGATAGATTGATGTTTTATGTATGTGTATGTGTGAATGTGTGGGAGTTGTGGTGTGCCAGGAGAGGAAAAACAGCTGTATCTTTAGTACTGTAGAGAAGCAAAAAGGTGATGGTTTTAGGCAGATGAAGGGAGATCGATGTGTGTGTGAATTCTGCTATTGATGCAGGGGTTGGATTTAGAAATTATTCTGGTTTTGCCATCCAACTGTTGAAGGATTAAGGTCACACAGAGGAATATTTTAAAATACAAGTGTTTCAGCCAATTGATGTGTAAGGCTGTTCGGTAATTTCTACTGATGTAGTTCTTGATCGTGCAATTTCCTGTGTTTTGATATAGTGAATCTGATTAGCATAATGACAGTTTTTCTCAGCAGTGATAATGTTTTGTTTTCTAACTACAGTGTCTCATTACTTTTCTACTGTCAATTTTCTTAGCTTACTTGAAGGATGAATTTTAGTAAGAATAAAAAAGAAGGAAATGCACATTTTTATTTTTTTTTTAAGTTGTATATGTAAATGAGAAACTCACTGGAGTGAGATACTGTGGGAAGTGGGAAATTAGGCTGAATGGTGTAGAGTAACTGGTGCAGACTTACACAACTACAGCCAATAGAGAGGCGATACCAGGACATGAGGGAAAAACAGGGAAAACTTCTCTTAGGATGTTTTTGATTTTACTTTATTAATTTGTAATGTGTTCATATTTGGGCCCTTGGCTTTGTGTATACTGAATGATCTGGGAAAATGTCCTGCTATTGAAGAGTTGTAACTAGTTTCTGTGATATCTGTGGTATTTAGTGTCCTCTTATTATGGTTGTCAAGGTAGATACCTTACTATTACCCTGAGACAAAGTTTTCATACCTTATTGTGCTTTAGGCTCCCACTGTTACTTGCAAATTTTTTTAATTTTTTCTAAAAATTCTGAAAAACACACAAATGGATCTTTTTTAAGGAGTTCCTGTGCTCTTCAAAAGAAATATAATTGCCTCGGCATCTTAGATGCTAAATAGTTGTTGCACATCAGGAGCTGTGCTGCTGAGCAGTCACTGAGCAGGAGTTCAAGGTCAAAAAGCAGGAATTACCTGTGCCACTTTAGTGCCTATATGTTTTCTCCAGAGCCAGAATAAAAATGGACCCACAGAGTTTCTGACCAAGTCAGAATCACAAAATTGTTTGTTGAAGTGACCACTTGACATTATCTTGTCCCCCGCCACTGCTCAAAGTTCTCTTCACTGAGTTTAAATTTACATGTTAATCTAGAAAAAAAGTATAACTCTCACCATAATTACTATGTCTCTCCTCTGGCTTCTGAATGCTTAACCTTTATTTGCTTCATTGTTATGTGTCCTGCTGCCCTTTGTAAGCTCCGTGTTTTAAGAACAGTATCCAAACAATGAAATTAAGTACAAACAAAAACCCCTTTGTGTTGCACCAAAACAGCTGCTGGTAGAACAGGATAGTTGGTTCAGCCTGGTCCTTGAAGCTTGGTATCTTCTTGAAAGCTTTTGATTCAGGGTGCTTAGCTTGACTGAAAATTAGAATGCCCTTTAGAAGCTATTTTGACACAGGCTTTCCTTCCCGCTTTTATCAAAAGATCCAAGCTCCAGCCATGTTACTGATCCTCTTCATCCGTTGGCCAGGGTACAAGTGTAAGACTTCTACTCTCAGGTCTCCTAATTCCTCGCCACCATAAATAGCTCAATCCGTTTTTTGTCCTGCTGGATGGGCAAGGCTCTGGATGGACTGGAGCTAATGTGTGTGCTTGTTTTGGCTGGCCAAAAAAGAGATATATGCGCTTTTGATTGACTGCAGCTGGCACTTAGACACGCTGGTTGGTGCTGGCACATCACCAAATGGCCTCGGTAGTTGCCTGTTGTGTGAACATTGCCAAAGTGCTTCCAAACTTTTGCTGCTGGCTAGTCTGAGTGTGTGCAACTGCACTGACAGTGTGGACATGGAACACTTTATCTTAGAGGAATCAAAACTGTTGGTGTTTCTAAGTACATAGCTTGATGCAAAGTAGAAGCATAAGCCATGTAAAGCAGTTATTTAAAAGTATCTAGCTGTGGAAAAGGAAAAGCATGATACAAGAAGTAGTGCTCTGTATTTGTGTTATGCTTTTCTCGTACATCAGCGAAGGTAAAGAAACTCTCAGTAGAACAGAAACTTGCAAGGCTTATAATACGTAATGAGTGGGAAAAGTTGCATTGAAACAAGATTTGTAAAATCAAGCTACTTAAGGTATCTCATGATGACATAACAACAAAGAAATACTCCAGAATAAAACAAAGTCTGTCTACAACTGGGAGGGGGGGAGGAAATTACTATTTGTAAACCACTCTTATAACTAGACAAAAAATAGTCTTTTTCATACTTGTTTTGTGTGTGGTAGTACTTGTGTAGCCAGACCGACATTTAGTAAATGAATTGTCATTCAGAACACTGAGATGCTTAATTCTGCCTGGTGGATCATTGACTGCTATTGCCTTTTATATCGCATATAACTTCTGCATGGAAAAAATCTGTACCTTGATGTTACAGAGAATTAAAAAAAATACTTCAGTCAGAAGGATCAAGTTACAGTTTTTGCAGTCAGGAGACATAAGGCAGGAGTCTGATTGCTCCAAAGTAGTGGAAACAGCTTGTCTCAGCCTTGGAAGTGTTTAGTTCTCTCTGTTGATATAGGGTGGCTTGACTTGGTCTAAATGCTAAAAATTTGAGATCTAAGTTGTTGTCTCTGTATGGTCAAAATAAGCCATTATCAAGAATGTCATTTTTATTGCTATAAGTATGGATCATGAAATTATTTTATAGAGCATTTTATTGAAATTACTGGATGAAACCTATAATATGTAATACAAAAAGAATAAAAGAGTGCAATCTGTAGTTACTCTAGAAACACAGGTATAATTAGATAGGAATTATCCCTGCTTTATCAATTTAATTCAGGAAGAACTCTGCCCAATTATGCAGCTGGACCAGGCTTTGAGCTTTGCATAATAGTTCAACAGATATGGAATTGTGTATTTCAGAACCAGAAGGGTAAGAAAAATGCCAGTGTTCTGGGTTTGGGAGCTCCTGGGTTTGTAAAGCAATGACACGAAAAGTAGGTAACAGGGAATGTGTACAGTCATAATTCTATACACAGTGGGTTTTTTTAAGTTTTGGTTTTGTTTTTATTCTTGTGGCATTCTGATAGTTCTTCAAGTTTATTAAGGCCGTTTGGGAAACTCATTTTACCAGTCTTTGAGTAGTAACCATAAAAATAAATTGAACTGCTCTTGAACATTTCTAAATGAAGTTTCACTGGGGTTTAAGAGTATTTTCTGTTTGAGTCTCAGGCACTCTTTAATACTTACTTACCATTTTTTCCTTTTTGGAGGATTGGATAGCTTTGGTCAAAGCTGCTGCAGCAGCAGCAGCCAAGAACAAAGCAGGAAGTAAACCCAGAACCAGCGCAAACAGCAATAAGGATAAAGAGGACAGAAAATGGCTAAAAGTCCCTTCAAAAAAGGAAGAAACCTCAACCTCTACAATCATGCAGGATGTCCAGAAAAAGGAAGAGGAGCCTACATCTAGTGAAACATTTGGTAAAAACACATTCTATAAAAGACAAAATTGGTTTTCCTGTACTGTTGAATCAGAATTCCTGTTGTTAATTTTGCAATTAAGTAATAACTAATATTTCTAGAGGAAGGTGTCTCATTTGCTATTATGATAACTTTGTGATATATAATGGTAATTGGTTCAGAAACCATTTTCATCAGATAAATCTAGTTCAGTCAGCACTCTCTGTGCAAAACTTCTGACTAGCTTTATCAAGAGCAGAACATTGGTTTTTTTTCAATGACTTCATTGTACACTTCAGTTCATATTCCTGCATCTTCTGTTACCTGTGAGATAATCCTTGATATTGTTCTAAGAAAAAAATTATTCCAATATGCAAGATATATCCATGTTCATGGATGTTTGAAACTGTTTCTGGTTCCATATGAAGTTGCTCATTTTTATAGTCTTTAAAGCTGAATTCTCATAATTCTGAGTAAAAATTACATGTTTTGAGGTAATATGCATGTAATGCTTCAGTCTGTAATACTAGATCTTCAGAACGTGTCATCTTAATTTTTAATAGACGTTTAAATTTTCTTTACTGCAGTGTTCTAATAGCAGTTCTGAAATATTTAAGTATTTTGTGTGTTGTTATGTATTTATGAAATGTGAGTTAATGAGGTTTCTCTTGTGTTTAGATGTAGGGTTTCCTGTAGTGGATGTTCCAAAGATGGCCTTTGTGCAGGCAGAGAGCACGTTATCACACAAGAGGAAAAGTAATCTAGGCAACTCATTTCAGGCCAAGAGAGCTCGTCTTAACAAGATCACTGGTAAAATATTTTTTTTATTGTTGACTTTGTTCCTTTTCGTGTAGTGAAATACACATGTTTATATAGAAGGTATCTGAGTAATTTCACACTCATGAGGGAGATGGTTGCTGCACTCTTTTACTTGTTGGGAATTTTAAAGGAATCTATAAATGGTAAAATGTGCCTTGTTCGTACATTCAAAGAATGGTCTCAGACTGTACTTGGTCTTTTTAGATTTTTAGGACAGTAGTCATCCTGAATTGGTGAATTTCTTGAGTATGTTTTAACTCCAGCTGCAAAGTTTTCTCCATTATTGGATGAATTTGGGCTTTGTACAACTTCTTAACAAGGTCAGGAGTTACATACTACCACTGTAAATTAGAGCTATGGTTAGCTGTGGAGAAACAGTTAGTAAATGTTTTGTCACAAAGTAAAATTGTTGCTGAGGAGAGTTCACAGTACGTCATTTACAAATGCACGAGCTGTATTTCCTCTTGTATTTAAAGGATTAATTCACTTTCGCTGAAAGGTAACATATTCTCTGCTAGCAGAGTATGCCTTTGTGGAGACAGACACATACTTTTAAAAATTATAGTAAAGTCAAAGACTACAAAATCATGGTTTCTGATTATTCAGCTCAGTCTGTATGAGCCTGTCTGCTAGCTATTATTCTCATAAAGCTCCCTAGGAAATAAAAATCTATCCACAAGCACAGGTAAATATGATTTCTAAAACTACAGGTTTTTCAACTGGTTTTGGTATCTTCTGCCACTAAATGCTATTGTAAAGAAACGAACATTTCTTTGTAAATATGTATCACTAGTCTGTACACCTTATACTACTGCTGCTCATGGCAGCAATTAAATTGGGACTCAACTGAGGATGTACATAATATGGGCAAAGGAGAGTAGAAATGAAGTTGGTAAATTAGATATCTGTTAACTAAACTTGGAACCAAAGAAGGAGCCTTCTAGGAATGAAAATCCCAGAGGCAGAAAATGGGTTTTTATAAAGACTGCTTCTGTGGTGTGCTGTTACTAACAGAGGATGGTGAACGTGTAGTCCTGCGGTGGCAGTTGTGGAGGCGTGGTGGTTGGTTAGAAAAATACTTCATGGGATAGAGAAGAAGGAGAGAATAAGGGTTGTATATTGACAGGTCTGGAAGAATCTAGATTCCTTTAATGACTTGAATTTCTGAGCACTGAGCATCTACCTAGAAGTAAGAGAATCTGAGAATGACAGAATGGTTTGTGTTAGAAGGGACCTTAAAAGTCATCTAATTCCAACCCTGCTGCCATGGGCAGGGACACCTTCCACTAGGCTAGCTTTCTGAAAGCCTCATCCAGCCTGGTCTTGAAATCTTCCAGGGACAGGGCAACCACTCTTCTCTGGGGAACCTGTGATTTATAGAACCACAAAAGCTTCCTCATGGACGGTAGCTTGTTCTTTTGTATTTAAAACTACTTCGCTCGATTTTGAGAGTTCTTTTATGCTTTTTGGTATAAACACATGATTGTCAAGGTAAATAACACTGCAATTTGGAACTTGATTTAAACAGGATAGTTTGAGTCCCAAATACTTATTCTAGGCCATAAAACCTAAATCTTTTATGTAGCCTAATGCAGAATTAAAATTTTACCTGATAATTTTGTTTTTATGTGATAGGACGAAGTAAATTTCTGCTTTTCAGTTAACCTAAACTGAAGCACAACTTAATCTAACACAACAGCACAACTTAATCTAACACAACAAATAAAAGAAACAAAGCACCAGGTGTTTATTGTGGAGAGCTGAAATATTTTTGTTTTATTTTTATGTCCTGAGTAGGTCCTGAGAGCCCAGGCTTCACTAATTTATAATTCTTTGGGCACTGTGCACCTTTGGCATATCTAATTTTTTGTGGAATGCAACAGGAATTCCCTCTGTATTTGTCAGGTTATTTTTGGGGACCTCAATTCTTCACCCCCAATAATGACATCCTCAGATATTATAATAGGAGTTTTTATTCAGATTTTCAGGTTGTATCAGTTCTGCTTCGTCTTGTGACATAGAACTTTTTCTTTCTCTTTATACTTAGGCAATTAAAGTTATTGTGTGAGGTACAACTGAGCTATTGCCATATGCTTTGCTGAAAAAAGCTTTCTTATTTTTATATTGCCTTGTCTTTTACAGGTTTTTTGTAGTAGTGATATTGTGCATAAGTGTGTTAATGAAGTGACATATTCTAATATATATATTTGCTCCCAATATGGTCTCATTATTGAGGTAATTTGGGAGCTCCAGCGCTGAGAATCATTTGTTTGGAAATTAAATCCCTTTCTCTCTCAGAAAGGTTTGCATATGTTAGAGTTAAGAAGTAGTAATACAAATTCTGATTTCTTAAAGACTGGAAAGGGGAGAGGGAGAGAGCAGTTTTGTAATGTATTCTGATTGCAAAATTTACTTATGCATCAGACGTATTGTTTTAAAGCCCAAGTGCTGGGGCTTTGGAAAGATAGTGAGGCTTTATTTTACAATTGATAATTTGATTTTCATCCTGTCAGTGGAAATGCCAGAGATGTACCTCCTGTGTAAGGATGCCATCATTGGAATGTCCTTTTTTGACACTTTTTTGTTTCTTCTAATTTAAAGTGTTCAACTTTGCATGTAGCCATTTCAGAAAGATTCTCGTTGTAGATATATGCAGTTCATATTTGCTTTGTTTTCTACAAATTCTTGTTGCAAGGTGCTTCTAACTATAAATATCTGCAACTTTTCTCCTAAGGTTTATTGGCATCCAAAGCTGTTGTTGCGGATGGTGCTGAAAAAAAGGAAGGCAACAAAGAAACAGCTCCAGTCCTGGAGCAGGTATGAAATGGTAGAGTTTGATTTTTTTGCAAAGTTCCCACTGGAGTGTGCCATGGAGATGTAGTACCTACAACATTAAAATTTTCCCCTTCAGATATAACAGGGAACTGAAAATTTATCTTATGTTTACATTTCTGGCAGAGCCAGAAGTATGGAATTTAATTGTCTCTAAATAGTGTTGACTTGAATTTCAATAATGAGCTTTTGTGTTAAAAAAATAGCAGAAAACAAAATAAAATAAAGTCTCCACACAAGAAATGTGAGGAGACCAGCGTCCCAAGGTCCAGTTTTATAGCTGGAACCATGACTGGCTTAGGAAAAGGCCCTTACACAAATTTAATTTGTGTTTGAAACAGGGTTTTTGACATCACATAGAACTTCTTTTAAAAGAAGTTTCTTTTATATTGTAAGAATTTGGTGTTGTAGGCTTGTATGTGTTTTATGAACTGCTCAATGAGCCATACATTTTGCAAGGGTGTGTATTTTAATAAATACAAAAAAGAAACTTTTAAATAATGTTAAGGGTCTGATTTTTTAAACCTGCATATTGGCAGGACCTGGAGGCTGCCATTTTGTCTTTAGCTTATTTCACTGTTTTCAGGCATTGCTTGACTCCCAGTTGTGCAGTTACTTGCATATAAAAAGGGCTGAATGCCTGAGCACGGTAAAGCAAGCTGAGGATGAACAGTAGTCTTGATTCAGGACATCTTTGTTTTCCAGTGATTTAAATCAGAGCCTTAATGTAGTTTTAATACAGCTTTTTTGTATGCATTTTCATTCTTCTTTAACAGCAGCATTTGAACCTAACAGCCTTGCTGCCTGCAATTCTTTAACAAGCACTTCTGTTCTTTAGCCCCCGGCACCCTCTGCGAACAGTCCCTACCCCAGACTTGATTTGATATTTTGGTTGTACTGGTTCTTTAGAGCTGATACATGATTGCATTGCTCTGGTTTTCCCATTGACGCTGCATTGGATGCAAGTTTTGTCAGTGGAACCTGATTCTCTGTTTTTGATGCTGTCACTGTAAGGGCCGGCGGAGCCGCCGTGGTGCCGATGCATTGACCGATATTTTGCATAAAGGTTTACAGTGTATTGACACGACATTCCATTTCTCAAATTTTTGCATATTAAAGATGCTATGATTTTTCTTGCTACTGTGTGTGATATTTTCAATGTGCAAAAAACTGTGAAATGGCTTACAGCATGTTGTTTTTTTGGAAGAATCATTACAATGTAAATCTTGCCATGCAGAATCCCATTGCGGTGAATGGGACTTTGTGGTTTACATAGACTGTGTATGCAACAGTATAAACTGCGGTGCATATTTACTATAACCTTTTTGTTACTTCTTAGACTTAGTAACTCGGCTGTTCCTGTTTATTGATCAGATATAAAAAAAAAGATGTCTCTGTCATTGTTTACATGCTAATGGTCTGAAAAACCTCATTTTTTGAAAGTACTAGTTAAGCTCAATTAAAGAGGCATCTAAAATCCCAAATTGTCCTGTTCCTTTGCTAACTAACTAAAACCTGAAACCTCACAAACATTTAAATGATTGACTGTGGGGAGGAAAATTTTTGAGCTTAAAGCTTTTTTCACTAAGTTTCTGCCCAAACTGAAATTAAAATGGCCGAGTTATAAACCTCCCCAAAAGTGTTCCAGTAGTGAAGCTGACATTCCTTAGAGGTTTTGTCTGCTACTGCTATAAAATTGAATGGGTAAAATATCTTGTAGGGTTTTTTTAATAATGTAATACAGAACATGGTAGTAGAAGTATTCAGGCCAATAGCCGAAAACTGACTTTGTTGATGGAAGTTTTTGTTTATATATTTTTAGTTTACAGTTGTCTTAAACCCAAAACCTCAGACAATTAGTTGCAGATACAGTAGTTTATTTAATTGTATTAGGGTATGTCATGTTATATTTCCTTTTGACCAAGACCTGATTAGATGGATAACATTAATTCATTAAGGTTTTTAATGTTAATTTGTCCTGTTAAGAGGTTAAGCACCTTATCAAAATCTTAATTTAATTTTTTTAATCTTGTTTAAATAACTTTGTAATTTGAAAGTAATGGATGCTGTAGTATGTCTTTCACATCTGTGAAGATGAACAATAAAATTGTTTATTTACAAGTTACGACTCTAATTAATTTCTGGTAATACCTCTCATAACCAGCATAGGTATCCTCCATGGTCCATGGAATATTTTATTTAAATGAATAAACTGCACTTAGTATGCGTGTAATCGAGTTATTCAAGGTAGCACTGATGTCTGCTGACTGGGATGTTTTGCACCGGACCTTTACAGGATAATTCCAGCGAGCAATTCCTGTAGCATTCAAGGGTGCCCTTTTACAGACATAGAATGTGCGCTTGTGGGGGTTTATTTTACCTTTTTTGTTTTTCCTCCACTGGAACGTTGAAAGTTCCAGTGGAAAATAAAGTTGCAATTTATAACAAAACTCAATAATACCCTCAAATCACCAGAGATGAAATGTTTTTAGTTTGGATAAATTGGTGC
Source organism: Lepidothrix coronata (assembly GCF_001604755.1). NCBI lineage: Eukaryota > Metazoa > Chordata > Aves > Passeriformes > Pipridae > Lepidothrix > Lepidothrix coronata. The sequence goes on along the minus strand of NW_016690247.1, from coordinate 4,158,153 downwards.
ACAAGTTCTAGAAGTACCTTTCTGCTTTGTTAGTTATGGTTTTATTAGATGCTACTGTGCTGTGTGATGTAACTGAGACAAGAAAGGGGACAGGCTTAAGGAGTTATGTTCAGATATTGTAGTTTGCCCTTATTAGGCAAGTTGTAACACATTCACGGTTTTAGTAATGCAGGAAGACCTTCCAGTTAAAAATTTAAAATGCCAATGTCTGTCAATGCATGCTAACGGTCTAAAAATAATAGTGTGTGTTAAGAAGGATGAAAATTGATGAATTTGGAAAGCTGCTTTATGTGTTGACTTTGTTTCCTTCAAAAACTGTTTTAACTCTTTATCTGCTCGTTTTTTCTCCAACAGTTAGCAATCTATTTAACCCTGTGGTGCTAGAAGTTGTGATTTCTTCATGTTTGCACAAACATATAATGTGGTGAAATCCAGACTCCCAGCACTGAAAAGGGTTGTGTGAGAGTGTGCTCAGTATTTGGAAACCTCTTGTTGTTTTCTGGCATTACTTAAAGGAGCATTATCAACTTTTTCAGGTTCTGAAAAATACAAATTTTTTTCATGTTAAATATGAATTTCTTGAGGAACTTCTTAATTATTTTTTTTGTTTTTGACTATGGTCAGGGAAATGACCATGCAGGGAAAATTTTGGCAACTTTTTTTAAAACTTCAATCCCCTGAGGAAGGTTTGTTTGTTCGTAGCAGTGCCAGAGTTCAGGGAGTGTCTGGACAACACTCTCAGTCATATGGTTCAGCAGTAGCCAGTCCTGCAAGGAGCAGGGAGTTGGACTCAGTGATCCTTATGGCTCCCTTCCAACCTCAGGTGTTCTGTGATTGTACATTAGTGTGTGTATTCCGGCCTGGAACAGTTCTCCAAGTTATACATGGAGACTGCACTGACAGTCCTGGTCGATTGGAGATGAAAGACTTCAGTGAATTTTTAAACGGGAAATAGAGGAAAAATATTTTCTTTTGGGGCTTTTTGCAGGTATTTCAAATAGTAAGAATTGAGCCTTCTGAATACTGAAAACAATTGATAGTGCTCCTTTTAAAAAAGCAAAATTTAATGTGATGCATTTTAAATAGTTTTCACTTGTTCTTAAAATAATGTTGCTTTAATATGTGTTTGAATACTAAAATTGCTTTTAAAAAGATCAAAATAGAATACAAGAACTACAGCGAAGAAACTGAAATAAAAGTATCAATTTTTTATTATTTATTCAGGAGATTTCACCTAAACCACAAAGTCAGAAAAAAAATGAAGCTGATATTAGCAGTTCTGCCAACATTCAGAAACCTGCACTGTTATCCTCAACTTTGTCTTCAGGAAAGGCTCGCAGCAAGAAATGCAAACAAGAATCTGGAGATTCTTCTGGGTGTATAAAGCCCCCTAAATCACCACTTTCCCCAGAATTAATACAAGTCGAGGATTTGACGCTGGTCTCTCAGCTTCCTTCTTCTGTGATTAATAAAACTAGTGAGCACAGACATTTTAAAAAAAATACCGTAACTACTTATAAGAGATATACAGAAATTTTCTTTGGTTGTAAATGGCTATTGCTTTTAAAAATTAATCTGCTTTAAATAAAGGGTCCAAGTGGGAGAATTAGGGGTAGCTCAGTATTTTAAAAGTCAAGTTGCTTAATAAGGCATTTGAATTACTCTACCAGAAATAATACATTTAAATAATATATTGATATTTATAGAGTTGTGGCTTTTAATGGTTGGCTTTCCCTCCAGCTTAAATCTCCACGTTAGTATTAACAGTGATACAGGAAAAATCAAACCTCCCTTCTGAAAAGGGCCTGATTCATTAAAAAGAAAAGACATACACCTTGGTGTGGACCTTTCCTTCTCTGAGAAATTTCACCTTCAGCAGGCTGACGTGCTGTACCTGTTGGCTGTGGCATTCTTCACCTTATGTGATATTTCCTCCAAATAAGATGTGAAAGAGAAGATGGGTTCAAGATCTGTGGTGGAGAAATATAAAAAATTGTGTTTCTTTGTCCCAGAAAAATCTCATAGGTGTTCAGCTTCTTAACATATGTAACTGATTTGCCAAGTACCAAAATACTGTTTATCAGAAGAACAGGGAAAGTTTTACGCTGCTTGCGTGAATATGCTATTTTTTGTGACTATTAAAATATTTCTATAATTTTTTTTGAGATTACATTAGGTTTTTAGTGTCAGGTTCTTTGCCTGAAGAACATTGAGTGATGAGACCAAGGGTTAAAATAAATGCAGGTTTCAGTAAGTCAGAAGCTACATTTTTGTTTCACTTTTAGAATAGTGACTGAGGATGGAAGACTCAACCTGCATCATGTGTTCCCCTTAACCTTCATATTTTCCCTTATAAGTTTCTTTTTAATCTTTACTCACAGATAACTAAATGAGTGGGAGAGGGAGGGGTGCAAATTCAGCTGTCTTCATTTATTCAGGACACAGTGGTAAAAACTGTATTTTGTCCCCAATAAATATTAGCAGTCATCTATATTGTAATACGCCTTCCATCCCCACCCCTAGAACAATGGTAAGTAGTTTTCCTGGAGCATGTTTATGTCTTGGGTAAAGCTAGACTTCTCTGTAGTGTATTTTAAAATTAGCTAATTTAAAAATTGGTTACTTAATAGCTCAGATCTTGTCTTTTAATGTTTGACTTCCAAGTTTTTGCTACCTCTAATGGAAATTTAGTTTTCCTATGTCTTTATTTTTAAATCTGTGCATCTTTGACTCTAAAAACTGCTTACAAAAAGGAGAAAAGAGTGATTTACAGTGTTATAGTGACTTAAATGTTTTTCTAAGGCAAAATTTTCTGAAACTGGGTAAAATTGGAGAGGTGTAGCAGAGTGTGGGTTTTTTGTTTTTAATGAATCAGGCCTATATTAACCTATATCAATCCTCCTCCCGTCTTTTTTTTTTTTATTTTGTTGAATATAAAGTTCTGGAGCCTTCTCACTGTGCCATGCATTGGCAGTGTATGTTTCAGTTACAGCTGGGGTATTGATATCAGGTTAGCAGAAGAGAGGAGGTGGAATATAAAATTAAACTCTGTTTTCAGTTATTTTTCTAAGTTATATGTTAACATCATCCATGACTTTTTGGATCATTAACTGTGATCATTTGTTCTGTTTATTGTTAAATCCTATTGCCCCCTTCCATTTTAAGTAGCCTACTCTCATGGGTTTTATGGGGAGGGTTGCTTATTGTAAATACCCTGTTTGCCTAAAACAACAGCCTTTATCAGTGGGGAAGTAGATGCCCTAATATTGTATAGTAAGCAAAAACCAGAATCATGTCTTGAGCATAGCTCTTTCTTTTGCTCCTGATAGTCACAGTTTTGTAATTACTTTTACCAGTTTTGCTGTGATTACCAGCTTTGCAAATAAGAGCTACTTAAAATAGTCCCCATCTTTAGATCTCAAATACTGCGGTAAGATGATGGTATATCTCTCTGCTTCATGAACATTGAAAGATCTCTTTTTAGGTCCATCACAGCCAGTGAATTCCCCTAGATCCTACAAACATAGCCAGCGGAGGAGAAGATCACAGCGTTTAGCCACTTGCTCCTTGCCTGATGATTCTGTAGAAAAAGTTTCTTCTCCCTCTTCAGTTACTGATGGAAAAGTGTTCTCCATCAGTGGTCAAAACCAACAGTCATCAAAATTGGAGGGTAATGTATCTTAATCTAATAAAGAACTGCCCAAGAGAAATTGAATCATAAAAACTAAACCTTTCATGGTTTTCATCTAATGGGGTATTTTGACTTGCTGTAGCTAAAGCTGTTTGCTGTTCCTATGTTATGTAACGCTGCAATCCAGACTGTTGTTTGTTGGACTGTGTATCTTTTTTAATATGACATTTTTTCTTTTGTGTAGTACCTGATGTTGCTCATATGTCACTTGAGAAGCGTGGAACATGTCTCCCTCTTGATTTAAGCCGTAGTTCGGAAGTTACAGCGCCATTATCCACAGAATCCACTTTCTGTAATGAATATCCCAGTAAAGACAAGGAAGATTTTCAGATGGTTGCATATCTTTCTTCTAAAGCAGTAACTGATGGAAGAGTAGCTACAACAGCGTCAGGTAAAGAGATTCAGTATACAACCAGACAGGTTTATAGCTGCAGGGTTAAAATGTGTGTGTATTCAGTCTCACAGAAAGAGGGGATACTTTTTGTTTTCCTTCCTTCACACAGAAACCTGCCACTCTTCCTGGACTCCATCTGCATATTCTTTATCTTCCCCTGGATTTGAGCTGCATTAGCACTTCTAACAAGTTTTAAGGAGAATCTGAGAGTGTGGAATGTTGGAAGCAGTATTTATTTCAAAAATATTTTAAATTATTGTTGAAAGTTGTAGAAATAATTAATGAAGTGTTTACTAACATACTAATATACACTTGTAGCTTCAGCTTTAAAACAGTGGTGCTTTCAAAGACAGTATTCCTCTGCTTTCTGTCTATTTGCAGCGGAAATTTTGCCCTTTGCTCGCTTCGAAATATTACTTGAAAATATTTATGCAAAGTCTTCAAAAAATTTTATATAGACTTGGTCCCCCTCAGAATTAGCACACAGTCCAGTACTGGAATTCTGTGCTGCCTCTCCCTTTCTAACAGTTTACTGACTTCTGTGGCTTACGTGAAACACTTGGATAGAGGTAATGAAGAGATATGGGAAAGGGTTGGTACAGTGGTTTGCAGGCCCTAGAAGTGGACTGCGTTCATCCGGTGTGTGTTACATGTCCATGTAATTTCTTATAAATAAGCCTCATGTGGGCGAGTATCAAATAATTTCTAACTGACTTCCAAGAAAGAATTCTTTTCACAAGCTTTTTTTTTTTTTTTTTTAAATGAGAAAATTGTACTGTAAAGGGAGGGGAAAAAATCAAATTATTATACTCTGCTGGGAAAGTTGTTGATAAAAGTGATTGAAGGTAAGGGAGGACAGCATGACCTTAAAGGATATAGTTATGACACTTAAAATATATCTTACACCATTAATCTGTGAATCTCTTAAACTAATTTGTAAAAATAAGGGCTATGGGAATTTCTAATGAGCTGCCACTTGAGGTTTTTAAAATATTAAAATATTACTTAATTACTTGAATAATGTGACAGTCTTCATTTGCCCTTGATACATTGCATAGCAGTAGAATCACAGATTCCTGGGAAAATTACCTCTGTAAAAGTCCTTTTTATTTTATATCTTCTGCTACTAAGAGAAGTGCTTTTGGGGGATGTGTATTTGCCCACTCACTGAACAAGCTCCTAAAAGAAACCAACAGCTTCCAACTGCCATCTGTTTCTTGTTTGGTAGAACTCCTTTCAGTTACTAGGAATTTAACTTCTGGCTTTTCTGGTATATTTTCTGGCTCATTTAAGGTATAGTTGGTAATGCTGGAAGTTGCCTGCTTCCATTATGGGCCTGGCTCAGAGTCCAAGTGAGGTGGTTCTAAACCCAGCATCCAGGGGTGCACTTGTACCTCTTTGCTTGTTGAACTGGGTCTTGGTCGTGGCCACAACTGAATCTCATTAAAGAAAGAATAAGTTTCGTTTATGGACACCTGTATTTGACTCGGAATTATTTGAGATGTCCACACAGTTTGTGTCAGCGTAAAACATTCCCTGATAAAATTGTTTGTTATTACTAGTTGAGTCTATTATGGGAAGCTGGAAACACTTGCAACCTATGATGGAGAATAGAGTTTATACTGTATTTAAAGCTTAATGAAACTTTTATTGTATCTATATAATTTTAAGAGTTATAAACTCTAAAGGAAATGATTTTCCAGCTACCTTTTTGTCTTCTGGGTTTTTACCTTCCAAACAAATCTGCTTTTTTCCTAATTTTCAGGTATTACAGTTTTCCTCCATGCCATCAGTGGAACTCTGTCTTGAGTTTTAATGATGACTTTTTGTCCAAATGTTAGAAGTTTTCGGTAGTTTGCAGTCCAGCATCATCTTGAGTATTAGCTTTGTGGCCTGATAGGCTAATCTATGCAGTTTGAGATCTTTAATTCCTAGCAGGTTTTGGAGCCACCTGCCTCTCTCAGTTGAATCTCTATGACTCTAACTGAAACTTGTGTGGCTTTTGGTTTCATCTCAGGCTTCTAACTCTGGTGAAATTTGTTTATCCTTCTCATATTCTTCTTAGAAGAAAAAGAAGAATGTAGCTTTTATGCTCAGGTTTGAAACCTCTGCAGTTAATTTACACTGTTGAATAGTTTTGTATTCTTTGCTTTAGAAGGCATTGCTTTGCCTTTGAAATAGCACAGGTTCTGAAGTCACCTTTTTTAATAACACATTCTTCCACGCTTCAGAGAACTAATAGAATCCACTCTATTTATCAGTACTTTTCTAATTAACTCGTTTAAACAATAACAAGCAAATATATAAAGGAGAGATGCCCAAAGCTTTCCTTTCTCATTCCTGTCAGGGCTTGAAATTATCAAGAAAAGTTAATTTGCACTATACAGGAACATATCCCTAAATGCAGTTTAATATATTGCATTGTTCAGTCTATCCACTGTGACTCTATACACTACAAATTGAGAACTCTGGTGTAAAATCCAAACTGTCCTGTAGTTGGGTTTTCTTGATCTGAAAGAACTGTTTCAAATTACATCTGTTTATGATATTACTGTTTTTTAGATTTTATTGACACAGTGTGGACAGATCTGGTGTTCTACGTTTTGACATCACTGGGGTTTGCTAAGTGCATTTAGATTAGACCCACTGTCTTTGTAATCTTTGAAGTAGATAAGTGTAGATAGTTTTAGAGATGATGAAGGTAATGGAGGTATTTGGCCTAGAACAGCCTGTTGTGGTCACTGCCCCTTCTGTAACAGCTGGACTGGTTTAGGGCCAGAGATGTTATTTGTGGTGTTGCAAGTTCTGTCTTCTGATGGAGCCTGTCAGTTGAGTCAGTTGAAAAAATAATGGTACTTTTTAAAATGATATGTTTTAATTGCTTTAATTAAAAGTTACTGCCTCGGTGTTTTACAGAGGAGAAGGACTAGGTGCACTGAAGTGCAGATACATAAATGGCAACTCATAGTAATAACACATAGATTTCAAAATCACTGCTCAAAATTAACAACTGATTGTTTTGTAAAGGCCACACAAATATTCTGTTATAATTCCTTCAGTCCACAAGCTCCATGGAAGTACTGTGCACTTTGGTACATCCTGTACCCATTAGTTACTGAACAGAGGTACTGCTTTGCCTAAACTGTTGTGAGGGCCTCCCTGTGATCACTTGACATTGTACACACATAACTAAGAATCTTTGTTTTCATTTGCCAAATTGCTTAAAATGCAGATAACTGGCCTTCAAATCCACAGTCAGTCAGAATACCTGCAAAACACTGTTGTTTTGCAGTTCTGAGTATATGAAGTGCAAATCTTTCTGTAGTTGTGCTTTTCTTTTAGATTTGTGATTGTTTTTCTTGGTTTCTATAACTCTGTACCATTTGTGTTAGTTTAGCTGTTATGTATTGAGCAAACATTATTTCAGCAAGCAAATCTGGGTTTTGAAATTTAACTGAAAGGAAAATATTGTTACACTCAGTCATCTAACAATATAATATTTATAATACTAATATAACAATATTATCATTAGTTGTTATCTCCTGTTATAACTAGTCTATAGATGCTGTTGCTACTAGGGTAACATTAGGTTAACTATATGGGAGAAATTTGCACTTAGGTTAAAAGAAAAAGAACATTGCATACTTTTACATAATTTCATCGATAGCAGTTTACTGCAGCAGGAACAAGAAACAGCTGATGGACAGAATTTTCAGAAAATGAGATCAGTGGCTTTTTAAAAACTTTTGCTAGTGTTCCTGGTTTACACTGCTTTTAAGAGGGGTGAACTGTAGCTCTTGTCACTTTGGGGCTGCTTGGAGTAAAACAAACATGTATTAACAGTCATATTCAGTCCCTGATTTGAATGTCTGCCACTCTGATCTCTGCCCTGAAGTTCCTAGTTTGCATTGGTTAGCTGAAAGCAAGAACCTCTTCATGGACTTATCTTTCCTGAAGAGATCGTTTCGTGTAGGATCTGATATTAATCTGTGACATATAACTGAAACGTGTTTAGAAATAAAATCGATCCTATGCACTGGGAATTCAGAACACTAAATTAAACATGGCCAGAATAATTCATGTTTCTGTTACAATATGGTTTAATTTGAATATTGATGCAGATAATGATATTTCTGATATTATTTTGAAACATTGAAAGCCACAGAATAGAATATCAATCAGCAAAATAAGTTGCCTCAGATTGGTACAACTTATTTGAATTTGCTGAATTGCAATAAGCAGTACCACTGCAAGCCCACCTGTGCTGCTACACATGTGGCACATCATCTTGTCCCTGTGCCTGTGCTCAAATAAGGGGCTTCTGTCACTTCCCTGTGCCAGATCAGGAGAGGTAGCACTGGAAACATGTCATTAGCTGGACTGGAAGTGCCATGGTTTGCATTTCTTTTTAATCTGAAATCAGTCTTCTAGTGATAAAATTTATCTTGGAACAGTGACAAAATCAGTAGTTTATCAAGTCTAATCTCTAGTCGTCTTTCTCTTTGCTGACTGTTAACTGCAGACCTCCCACATTCACTGTGTGGGAGGTGTCTGGCTAGACTCCTGAGCAGGAATAAACTTGCAATTAAAAGTAACAGTTCAGAAAAGATGTAGTATTTCCGTAAAGGAACTAATATTTTTCTTGCTGTATTTGTTACGTATCCTTCTGACTCTGACAATCGACTTTAATTTTGTGGTTACTTGTAAGGCAAGTGGTTACTTGCTTGTGCATAGTGATTGCACTGTTGAAAAGTGGACTTTGCGAGCCTTAACACTTCATTTAGGATTTGAGAATTCAGGATTCTTAATCTGGAATGATATCTGATGAATAAAAGTAAAAGCCAAGCATAACATTGCAATGTATGCAGGCGTAATAGCAATTCCTATTTTCGGGTTACTATAGAAAGGCAGCCTGGAGAGCTCTGTCTTAAAAATGGGTATTTGTGTGACTGGAGCAGATTTCTGCCCAACATAAATGTTCTCTCAAATAGTTATTTTGTTACTAGTTGATGACTTTGTCAGATGTGCTTGTGTTGTGCATTATTCAGATACTGAAGCTTGTTGTGTTGTGGCTATCAGTACTGGAGCACATTTGAATGTCAGGTCAGGATTCCTTCTCAATCATGAAGTTTAAATACCAACTCATCTAATGTTGAGACTGAATTCCTTCTGAAATTGTTTGGATGGAGTGTTCTCACATCTCTTCATCAAAATGGCAGTGACCTAACTGAATTATGTGCATTTGGGTGATCCTTTTGTGCTTGTTACAGAAATGAGACAAGACGTTGATAGCGTGATGATGTGGGGAAGTGTCACTTTTTCTTTTACTAATGTGCTAAAATATACTTACTGCTCTACAGATGGCAAAGCGTTTCAGTCCTGTAACAGAGACAAATGGTAATTAGGAAACTCAAGAAAGGAATAATTTGGGTAGTGTTTTGTGTCAATAATAAGTATCCCAGTAAGCTAAATTCAGTTGAAATACAGACAAAGGCAAGAGCCTGAATAGCAGATCAGCCTTAAAAGGATTGTGATGTTAGGTGAGATGGTTGATTTGAGGTGTAGGGCAGGACTCAGGTAGCCTCAGCCGTGGTCATGCAGCTCGTGTGGAGTGGTAGGAACCAGCACACAGAACTGAGCAGCAGCTACTGGCTGGATGGCATGGTATAATGATGTCTTGCAGCTGGAAACATCTGGCATTTAAAAGTGCTGTGTTGTGTGGTAGGTGATGTACTGCTTTTTACTTTTGCTACCCCTGTGACTTTCTCGCTCGGTGGCACTTTGTTTTCCCAGGAAGGCTGACTGGCAGCTAGAGTTACCTTTATGTAACCTGTGTGTTGCGTCCTGCTAGAATTGGGTTGATCTGTCCGAGCCTGTAAGGCTGCCTTATAGAGTCAGCCCTATAGAGTTCCCTTTTCCCCAGAATCCTCTTTGAATTATGAATTTACTAAATTATCTTAACACTGTTTATTTAAATCTATTTTTTGTTCTATTGCTGAATATTTAAAAAAGAGTAAATCAAAGAAGGTCAAAGGGGGAGCTCAAAGAACCCATTCCAGATGAGCTCCATATTTTGTCTTGTTGAATATCTTGACTAATAGCAGGTATTTTTCATGACTTTTTACATGCTGTTGCTTTTGTTTCGCTTCTCCACTGAGAGAGAGTTACCAAAGGTAACTGATGCCTCTAAGTTTACCTCTTGCATTGAAAAGCCTGAACCTCTTATGACTTTGAAGAGCTGCATACATACAAGTATGTCCTTGGCATGTCCTGAAATATCCTCAATGACCTGATGAAGAGTAGGCTTTCCTAATTATATTTAAATGAAACTTGAAGCTCTCAGCATATTGATGGACACAGTAATAGAGAGTTTTGAACTATCTCAGTAGTGTTCTTTATAAATAACTTTTATTCTAGTTTATTTAGAAATCATTATAAATATTAACAATGAAAATTAAAATTTTAGTTTTGTTTTGCCATGTTACTTCCTAGTTTGCATCAAACAGAGGTTTAAAAAAAAACTATTAAATATTTCACAGAATAAACTTTTCTGAATAGTACAAGATAAGAATTGTCAGTATATGGTGCTGAGTTCTGACAGATCATCACAGTATTTTGCATGTAATTCTAATGTTGATTAAATACCTACGTGAAAGACAGTGAATTATTTAAATATTATTAAAATCAGCAAAAAATTCAGGAAGCAGAAGTGTGTTATACATAGCACTAAAAATGTTGTGCTGGAGTTTAATTTCTTTGTTAACATAATGGAGCATTAAGTTAAATTATGCTGACAGTGTAGCACCTTTAATTATTACTCTTATCATGGGTTTCCATTACAGTGAAATAAAAAGGAAACAAAAAGGGTTAAAAGGGGCAAGAAAAGTACATTTTAACCAGTACAAGTAGTTTAAAAGCCCAAACCAGAAACTTTCTGTGGCATGTATTGTCTTGTATGTAAGACTAAGACCTAGGCATTCATATGAAGTAATTATCTGTTAAGTGTGGTGATGCTTTGACCAATATTGATGTTTCAGGGATCTGACCCAGCCAGTAAGCTGGCTGCAATCCCTATGGAATGCCTAGTAAATCTGTCTTCTTGTTTTCAGCACCCTCGTCCCATGTACATGGCTTGCATCTGGAAATGCCTTTAACCAATAGTCTAAAGTTACCTAAAGGGAATAGTAAAAAAAAGAGGTCTTCCACATCAGTGAGCTCTGAAGGGACAGAGATACAGTGCTCTGTGCCCATAAAGGAGAAGTGTTTTGAGAGTCTGAAGGAAAAAATATTAAAGAACATGATTGAGAAGGACAAGCATTCAGAAGTTGGTAAACTACAACACTTTTTGTTTCCAGTGCTTTAGATGATAAAAATAATTGTAAAATTATATTAAAAATAATTTTCATGTTTGTGTCTTATTACTGTGTGCCATTAGGATGTCTTACGGTCTAATGACTTTTACAAGAAAGTAGGTCATCAGCCAGACATGGGCCTTATGTTGTATATTCTTCCATTTGCAGGTGCAGCGAAAGTGGAAAGAAAAGGAAAACTGGAAGAGAAAAGTTCTTCAGCGTATGGTATGTAGAGTGCAGTATTATTTTTAGGAAAAAAAAAGGAGAAATTCTCTTAACACTTAATGTCTCTGAAGAGCAAATGTAAAAGCATAAAATATTTCCAGGGCCCAGCTGCACCACTTTTGTTCTTTTAGGTCTTAAAAACAGTTTTCACGTATATGACAGGTTTATAAAAAAAGAATAATTTTATAAGATAAAATTAAAGTGTCCATAGCAAGGATTTTGAAGGATCCAGAGGTACTTATGAGATGCCTGCTGCCTCTGGATTTTCATTTTGGTTGGGGTTTTTTTTTGTGAAATGATTGATACTGGTTATTTCATTGTACTGACGGGTTCGAGGTGGGAGGAGCAAAGAAGTGTTACTAGCAAAATATTTGGCAATTCATGAAATAAAATATAGGAGAACTTTGGTTTTATCCTGTGTTTAAAATAAATTGTTAAAGACAGGCAAGAATTCCTAAGTGATTCTTCCTTGTTCCTCCTGGAAGTAAAAGTTTTGTTTCTGTATTCTTCAAGATAATAAGACTCCAATTTGTGTGCAGGAAATAATCCTTAAATGCTGACTTTAAGGCTTATTTTTTGTAGCAAGTTAATGTCATTGTTTGTCTCACTGCTTATTGTTTAAAAAATGATTGTGGAGTGAGACTGTTGTAGCGTGTATTTTGTCTGGGGAGAATTAACAGGGTAAGTAGAATTTTTCAGAGTCAAAATACTTGTCCTCATGTATACCAACAGTGGTTAAAAGTGAACTGCAGTGTAAAAATGTGTCAAATTCTAGACAGAATCAGTTTTCTGTGAGGATATGGCTGTATAGTGCAAAGTGCTGACAGCATCAGCAGATCTGTAATACTGAAATTTCCTTCGAATGTCTTTATATAGGCCTAATGTGTGTTTTTAGGGCAATGTTATCCTTATAACGGAATTTAGCACTTCTGAAAGCTTTTGTTATAAACTGTAAGTAAAATAGATGTTACAAGCTATTTAAATGATGTTTAAATCATTTTGTGTGCTTTACTGTATCTTTTTCTGCTATGATATCTCATTTGGAAATACTAAAAATGGTAAAATACTATTTGTTGAATGAGATTCCTTCAAACCGTTGTACCAGCAGCTAAGGAGAGATGTGCCCAAGATAGCGAGTAAACTAAATGAATCACTTTGATCTGATTAGACAACTAGAACACTTGATTTTGAATGTGTCTTTTTAGGTTCAGCTGAATACTACTGCTGTTTTAAATTGTTTAATTTTTGTTTCAGGTAAAAAGAAAGAAAAAGAAAAAGAGAAAAAAGAGAAAAAGGAAAAAGATCATAAACCAAAACAGAAAAAGAAGAAGAAAAAAAAGAAGAAATCTAAGCAGCATGGTAAGTTCAATTTATATTTTTTAAAATAAGTAAAACCACTCAGTATATTTCTGGCTTTAGACTGTAAAACTTGTTTCTAAACAATACTGATGTCAAATTTTAGAAATTTCAAGGAATAACTTCTGGCCTTAAATATGAAAAGGACACTTAGGTCTATGACCTCTTTTTTGTGTGTGTGGGTTTATACCCTGTCTCTATGTGACAGGCGCAGATATTTCATAGATCTTTTTTCTTCCTCCAAAAGATACACTTACTCTTTTCATCTCTTTTAATTCTTCATTTGAAGCTCTATATACATGTCCTACCTATTTTGCTTGGACACTAAAATTATTCTAGTATCTAGTCTGTTGCTAAATTTCAGTGGTTTACTGTAGACAATGCAGCCCCTCCTCAACAGTTAATCCTTAACAGCTGAGGTTGGCGTCTCTGTTGTAACAGCCTTGTCTGTTGCCTTGACAAATGGGGATTATGTTATGTGGATTATGTGTTTCTCTGTCCAAGGTTTGTGCTATAACATGAAAGTGCTTCCAAATCATGCAGTGCTTGAGTGTGAATTGCAGTATTGTAGGTTTCATGTACTTCACCATATTTAGATTGGAGTAATACAGTTTTAAGCTATAAACTTTAATTGCCTATTTTACCTAAAAGTTATTGGGATTTTTTACTTGCACTGAGAAGACATTTAAGTATTTGCAAGAAGATACTGATAAATGCTAGGTATGTGCCCAGTATTGTTCTTTGGTTTTGTCTTGTTGATATCGTAAGGTGGTTTGCTGTGGGTTGTTTGTTTGTGGTTTTTTTCATCTTTTTATACCTTTGGTGTTTCTGCCAGCTTGTCTTGAAACTTAGAAACCTGGCAGAGGTACCATGACTAGGTTCTAACTGTCCAGTGTTTGTAAATATGAGAAGAAAATATGCCCAGTGCCCCAACGAATAGAAATGTTAAATCCAGATGCAGAAAATAATGAGTAAAACTTGAACATTCTTATTCTTAACAAATTCATCTTGTGAAAATCTGGTTTTAGCAGTACAGAGGTATTCTGTCTGGCTTTTTTTTTTTTTATTTAATTGGGGAAAAAAGAAAAATTCTTTGGCGGATTCTGACTCGAGTGTCTGACACTGAAAAAGCCCATCTGTCAAAAGAAATAGGACTCTTTCTCCAGGACTAGTGCACTCTACTCCAGGCATGAACACAAGTATAAGGGTGTTAGACATGCTCCTTTAGTTTGGAGTCAGATTGAGGTATCATGGGGAAGAACAGGGAATGGGCACATTGTGTGCACCAGATAAGTTTTGCACAAGACTTCAAAACAAACAAAAACTGTTTTTTCTTCTCTGAGTGTATATATGAAATGCTGATTGTGTAAAACCCACATATAGCAGAAGGTGGGTTATACCTGTTATTTATACTGCTCTGTTACAGTGAGGTTGATAGCAATGCTGTTGAAATAATCAGCTCAACTACTCATTGAGTTGATTCCTCTACAGTGAATATCCTTGGGAAATGATGGAGATAGTGTGCTTTTGACAAGAGAAAGTAAAGAGGAACAGTGACTTTGTGGAGGATTATTTAGGGGAGAAGGATGTTGTGGAACCCATTGCAGGAAAGCTGTTACAAGTGGGATCAGGAATGCTTCCTACAGAAGGATGAAAGTGTACAAATCTGATTACTCACTTATATTCAAAGTAATAAGTTTTAAGAGAATTAAATGGATAGGGACTTGTATTTACCAGCAGGACATGGACTTGCTTAAGTGGGTCCAGAGGAGGCCACGAAGATGATCAGAGGGCTGGAGTACCTTCCCTATAAGGAAAGACTGAGAGGCTGTTTAGCCTAGAAATGAGAAGGCTCTGGGAACACCTTACAGTGGCCTTCTAGTACTTAAAGGAGACCTACAGAAAGGATGGGGGGTGGTTCTTTATGAGGGAGTGTAATGGTAGGACAAGAGGTAACCGTTTTAAAATGAATGAGGGACGATTTAGATTAGATATTAGGAAGAAATGCTTTATTGTGAGAGTGATGAGGCTCTGGAACAGACTTCCCAGAGAAGTTGTGGATGCCCCATCCCTGAAAGTGTTAAAGGATGGGCTGGATGGAACCCTGAGCAATCTCGTTAACCCCAAGCATCACTTGCCCAGGACTATGTGCAGACAACTTTTCCATATCTCCAAGGAGAGAGACTCATGATCGATTTCTCCCAGAACAGATCAGACTCAGGGCATGCCAGACAAGTGTTCTGACCACCAAACTATTTATGCAAAACTGGCCCTCTTTATCCTGTTATTCCCCTATTCTCCCCAAATCACTTTGGTCCATCCATTTTCCCCACCTTTGTTTTCATTCCTAAACATTCCATAATGAGTCTTTTGCAATCCCAAAATTGTTTTCTCCTACATCCAATAGTGGGCTCCAACCACCCTTAGTCCAGACGGTGATCCAGAGAGTCCTCTGGGTAACATATGATGTGTTTCATACATGGACAATGGAGGCAATGGCGCTGCTGGGAAAGCCCTGAGAGGGGCCTGGGCAGGGTGTGCTTGTTGTTTGCCTGCTCATCCTCCTCCTCTGGGCTTGTGTATACTCTCCTGGGGTGCTCCTGGGCCTGTCCCAGGATGCGTTGGCCTGTCGATGACCGGTGGCTCCTGACATGGCCTTGGGAGCATCCCAAGAGGGTTTTCTTTGGGCTCCCTGTGTCCCTGATTGCGAGCATCCCAAGAGGGTTTTCTTTGGGCTCCCTGTGTCCCTTTGCAGGTGTGCTGACAAGCTTTTGTCACTCACACTGACAGGATCTGTGATTACCTCTGGGTAGCAATGTTGGTAGTGCTGCAAGCAGACGTAAGGCAAAAGGGAGAGCTACTAGCAGCATCTCTAAGGATAGCAGGTGGTACAGGATGAATTGTGGAAAAAGGAGACTGTATAATGTTCCAGGAAAAATTATTCCTCTGTACATTCAGAGATTCAGAGATTGGGGGGGATTAAATTGGTGATGCTTGTTTTAGCTATCAAACTTGATTATGTTTCTTACTGCAGTTCTTTTACTAAAATGTTACGAAGAGGTTTTGCCATTTCATAGTTTCATTTTCATCATCCTGATACCTCAGCGTTAATATTCTGTACTTCTGAGCATAATGTTGCAGTATAATCTATAAACAGTATTTTTTTTTTTTGCATTTGTCATAAACTACTTTTGTAAAAGCAATTTTTCTTTTTAACTTTTCAGATTATTCAGATTATGAAGACAGTTCTGTTGAATTCTTGGACAGGTGCTCCTCTCCCTTAACCCGGTCGTCGGGCAGCTCCCTGACTTTGCGCAGCATGTTCTCGGATAAGAACACAACCTACCAGTATCCAAGAGCTATTTTGTCTGTTGACCTTAGTGGAGAAAGTAGGTTGGCTGAACAGCAAATTTCAGTTTACATGTTTAATGCTTTAAGAAAGAGAATTAAAAGAAAATAATTCAGTTTATGTTTGGATTGTAGCTATAAATATGGTGACTGATTTAACCTTCATCTATTTAAATCAAAATACTCCTCAAGCTGTTCTACATTGTACTTGCTTTGGTTAATTGTTGCTACTCTGCTTCTGAGGAGAGCACCTTAAAGACATTTTGCAGAATTCATCGTGAAATCTGATATACCAACAGTGTGTTTGAGAGCGATGTTTATTTGCTATACATAGGTTAAGATTTTTAACTGCCAAAATCCCTGTATTTCTCTGAATTATTGTGCCTCTCTACACACAATTTCACATGTATTTATTTTTATTAGACCTTTCAGATGTGGAGTTCTTGGACGATTCTTCCACAGAGAGTTTGTTACTTAGTGGTGATGAATACAATCAGGATTTTGATTCAACTAACTTTGAAGAGTCTCAGGATGAAGATGATGCTCTCAATGAAATTGTTAGATGCATTTGTGAACTGGATGAAGAAAATGGCTTTATGATTCAGGTAAAGAAATTTGGTGTGTGGAGTTGCATTTTCCATGGGAATGTTTTGCTCTGAAGGTGCCCTTTTAATGTATTGGAGACCGAAGTTATGTAGAGAGCGGTAAATAAAGTGAACAATAACAAAATATCTTTTGTTCTGCACTTGGCTTGGCTCTCTTCATTGTGCGTGCAGAACTGTTGCTCTGGGATGGGGTTTCTCTTGCAATTTGATATGTAGGAAAGATTTTCTTTATAGACAGCTGATAAATTTGGAATAAAGTATCTTTTCCCACACAGAAACCATGGCTTCTGTCCCCAGACCATCCCAGTTATCAGCACTTCTGCATTGGCCCTTGTGCTTTACAGTACCACTTGCAGAAACCTCTCTGCTCACTGTAAATGACCCTCAGCTGTGACATTACTCCTCTGCAGAAACTAATATTGTCAGTACTGTAATGTGTGTGCTTTATCTTTAGAACAGCACTTCTCACACTGGATATCACTACCAGGTTTTAGAAACTGCTGAGAATTTAAATCTTAACTTGGTATAGATAAAAGGGAAGAAGAGTATATCATGATAGCATTCAAATGTTGATGGATTGCAACTTCTGCTGCTTATTTATTTATACTCCAGTAAGGAGGGCACTTCCCATCTACTAATGAGTAATTTCACGTCTTTTCCTCAAGGCATTTATAATGTAGTGAGTAAATCAGGTGCAAACAACAGTAAGGAAGAACTTGGTTGTCAGTAACTTTAAAAAAGGCATGAATTTCCTATGGTTTTTTTCCCCCCCAATTCAGAAAACAGGTTTATATTCAACTGTGACTGTGGTGCAGCTTCTTTTGAAAGTGTGGAGCTTTTTTAGTCAAGATTTGAAGGAAGCAGGTATGGCTGTCCTGTGTTAGTGGACTTAGTCTTTTGGAAATGACAGAGCCCTGAAAATGAAGGACACAGAGGCTGTGTCTGGGAGCAGAAGTGCTGTGTTGGAGGAACTGAGCAGGAGTTTGGCTTATGGTAATGATGTGGACAAATGGACTGGTGTAGAAATCTTTGGAGAGAGGAGAGGAAGTTGTAGCCATAGTGGTATGACAGGAGGAAAGGTGACTGGTGTTTTAAATAGGTTGATACTCAAAAGCAACTCAAAGCAAAGAGGAGAGATTTTTCAGTAGTAAACCAGCAGATATTTTAAACACTGGCAAGCACAGAGTTGAGAAAGGGAATTGTCTTTATAAGAGGTAGTTTCCTGCCTGTTTCTGAAGTCCAGTGACAGCCTGATTTTTTCCTCTTCATGCCTTATCTCACCGAGAGCAACTGGTTTGCTGTTTCTAGGCCCTCATTTGCTCTCTTCTGTTTTACTCTTCTATTCTCTTGTTTCTCCTCTTTCATTTTCTCTTCATTTTCTTTTTCTTTTAGATTTTCCATTGGTACGATATTAAAAGCACATCTTTCTAGCGCACTGGAGAGATGCTTTGTAAATATAAATAATTAAACTGAAGAGTTTTCTACTTTTCACTGTTATGCTGTAATGTATTACATTATCTTTCTACTTTACTGTAATATTATACTCCTGTCTTATGTTTCACTACTAAATATGTAGGTGCTAAAATACTGAATGTTGTAATAAAATATTATTAAATATTACATCTTCAGTTTCTTTTTTTTTTCCCCGGTTTGGAATTTGTGGTTGAGGTAACTTTCAGAAGTAGAGCTCTTTTTTTATCTTAATGTCTTTGCCTACCCAAACACAAATTGCCCAACTAAAATGATCATGCTCAAACCAGCTATTTAAGTTAAACTGCCATTCTTTGCATTTTGATGATACAAGAAATGGCTCCTGATTTTTTGAATCTACTTATCTCAGATTTAGTTTTTCCTTTTGGTTTTTTTTTCCCCTGATGTCAGTGTGAAGAATGCTTGTGTTGGCAGCACAGTGTATGCATGGGACTGTTGGAGGACAGCATTCCAGATCAGTACATCTGTTACATCTGCAGAGATCCACCAGGTATGGGTAAACCACCTTTATCTGCAGCTCTCTGCTTGGGATTTTTGAGCAGAGATGTTATGCATTGCTTAAATTGTTAAAGCTTTGTCTGTTTTGTGTTATGTGTTTTGCTTCTTTGGGGCGAGTGATTCTAAGTTTGGCTCTCAGCAGAAACTTAACTTTCCGGTTAGAAACATCTTGGTCAGCTGTGCTAAATCTTATTCATATTGCTTTACATGTTGAAACTGAATTCCCCCAAAACCTTAGCACTTTTTTATGTCTGTGTAGTGAGGGAACTTCCAAACAAATCGTTCTTGTTCAGAGATCTGTTTTGCCAATACTTGGAATCACATTTCATTTAAATATTTTTTGGAGAAAAAGGACTCATTACTGCAGTGCACTCAAATATGCTGTGGAAGTAATTTCTTATTAATTACAATTTTATAATGTTTGCATTTGCCCCGAGCTGCGCAAAGGTGTGGCACTGACTCTGTAAAAGATAGAAAAATCTAGCACTTTTTATGGTAAGCAGCAGTGCACAAACAGCACACGTTGAACTTGGTTCAGCTTTTAAGAATTTTAGGAAAATTCTATTTACTTTTAAACTGAATACATTTGATTAGGAAGGTGTTGATTTCAAAACAGTTCTCTGATAAACCCATTTTTCTTCATGCATATTTGGAGAAAAACTGTACAATTTGGAAGAAAATTTTTTGTATTTTTTTCTGACAGGTGATACAAATGCACGTACCTGTCTTCTGGTGAAATATCCAGCACTCCAGCTGTTTCAAAAGGGCAATGAGACCTCAAATTTACTTTCATTATAAGTTTAAGAAGTGAAATCTGAAAACTGTTTGCAGAGTTTTTATTAGCTGTTTTTGCGAAGAAATATTAGGAAAATAGAGCTGGAAAGATGTGACTTTGTTCCATTTGCCCCAGTCTGAATCTAATCTGGTTGTAGAGAGTCTTGTTTGATAGTTCTGTGTGGTGTCTCTTTGAGCAGTCAAGCTTTTTCTTACTAAACCCAGCAAATTTGTCTTGTGTTCTTTCCCTGCACTGTGCTAGGTACTTCGTTTTCCCCTGCTATGCAGAGTCTGTGTCCCTAATTTTTATCTTCTCTCCCTTCCTAACCATTACTTCTTTTCTTTCTATGTCAGGAGAAAAAAGTCATTCTCAATGTCAGTATTTTAAAGTGTATTGGGATAATGGGCAAAAAGGAGATAGACAGGGTATTCTCCTGAAAGGTATGAAGGGCTTCCATCAACCCATTCTTTGTTCTGTATATGATGATAGTCTGATTTGAAATTGAGTGTAAGATATTTTGGTCAGTCCATTTGGGTTCCTTGTTGTAAACAATAATGTTGCAATAATTAGCATTATGCATTTCTAGTTTGGGGATTTTTTGGGTGTTTTTTTGGGGGGTTTGTTTTGGTTGTTTTTTTTTTATTATTGGTTGACTTTGATTGGGTTTTTCAAATAACCATTGAGTTACTGTAGAAGCATTAGCTGAATACTCGTTCATGCTGGTTGGATTAAGGCTGTAGATGTTACCATGGCATGGGAGACCAAGGGCCCACATACAACAATACCCTGGTGTCTGGTGAAAGGCACCTCAAAGGAGAATGTTAGAGCTCTGCTGACAGATAACTTTGTAATATCTGCTTTTGTGAAGCCTTCTCCTGACTTCTAATAAATAGACACTGACTTGAGTATTGAAGCCAAACACTGGTCTTTTAGAAACAAGCTAGGTTTTTTGGATGTGTCAGTATAAAATCCACTCTCTAACATTTCTCTTAGGTAACTTAGGCTTCCTTTTTCTTACAAAAAAGTAAGCTGCAGTATTTAGATAAATAAAATGCCAATTTAAACATTTTTTTGGGTGATTATTTTGATAATAGCACAGTTCTTAATATCATATAATTTGATGGCAAAGGTGATTAGATTTTAATTTGAAATGCCATTTAGAGAGATCTTGAGGTTTCAGGCTTATTTTTGTTTTCATACGTTTTAAGACTTTTTTCTTAATCCATGAAAACTAAATTTTAATATATTAATAGCAAGATCTTGAGTCGTCCTTTCATGGATATTAGGAGATATTTAGGAGAGTACAGCATATAATTATAGCACTCGAGTTGTAAATGTAATTCTGCTGTGGCTTTAGATGGCCCTCAATTTGTTTATTGCTCACCCCAGGACAGAGGTGGAGTGCCAAATATCTTTATGACAAAGACTGGCTAAACAATGGACACATGTGTGGATTATCATTTTTGAAAGAAAACTACTCTCATCTTAATGCCAAAAAGATTGTGTCAACACATCACCTACTGGCAGATGTTTATGGTGTCACTGAAATACTGCATGGGTTGCAGTTGAAGATCGGGATATTAAAGTAAGTATCAGTCCAAGGTTCATTTTCCAGCTGTAGATATTCAGGTAGCAGAGACTACCATTGTCCCGTATACATTTTTCTCTCACATTAGAATTCTTTCTTGTATAATAGTTTAAGTAATTCAAGTGCAAGATGTAGAATACCCTCAGCTTCAGTGGGAGTTAGATGTTCAGTATCCAGAAGATATGATGTATTGGGATAATTGGTGACTTTTTTTTTTTGTCAATTTTATGTTTCAAGGGACATTCTAGCTTTATCTTAAATTGATGAGTGACCTATGAATACTTAGTGTTTGATAATGGTGCTTATCAGTAGCTGAGATCTAGCAAAATTGGATGTTTAATAGTTAAGTGCTGTAAGTAGTGCTCTCTGTAACTTGATTTTTTTCCTCCCCTTCATTGCAGAAATAAACATCACCCAGACCTTCATCTCTGGGCTTATTCGGGGGTGCGAAAAGAACAAGAACAAAGAACTGTTGGGGTAGAGAAAAAATTAGTAACTTTACAGGATGCTGTTAATCCAGCTGAAAGGACGTGTCATAGTCAAAACCATAAAGAGCCACCCAGTATACCCCCGAAGATGGAAGAAACGTACATCACAAGTGAGCACAGTTACCAAAAACCACAGAGTTTTAGTCAAGACTATAAAGCAGTCACTGACCCTATGAGCTCAGATGATGAAGACACAAGTAGTTTTGAGGAAGATCAGGAATTTCACACAGAGAATAAAAACTGTTTACAATATTCTTTTAAAGATGGTGGCATGAGTGAGCAGGTAAGTATCCTCCTTCATCTGGGGAGTTTCTTCGTTGGGCCAGTATGTTCAATCTGATCAAACTAAAGCATATACAAGTATTTAAAAGTGCAAGTCAACATGTTCTATCAGATAAGTCAGCAGAAAGCATGAGAAGCAAAGTTGGATCACTGAAATAGTTTAAGTGATGTATATTCATTTCATATACTTCTATACTCAATCCAGTGTTTTGAGAGGGGGAAAACCCCTTATGCTTAAAATGCAGGGTCTTGGAGCAGAACTTAAGTGGTTTTTGCAAGGTGAGGAAAATGGGATACATTTCCATCTTTCTATCAGTTCTGTTATCTAATGTGGAGGGGTTTTTTTGTTAAACTGAGATTTTTAGTAGTGTTTATTATTGTACTGTATTCTTCTTCAATAGCAACACTATCTGGAATGGCTGTTCACAAGTAATAATTTACTGAGAAACTAATTTCACCTCATATGCAACTTCTTTTCTGTCTTATATATTACATATTTCTTCTAATTAAATGTTTTACAGATTTTTAGCCAGTATTATATTTTGCTATTTAAACATCTCTCTCTCATTTTTATATTAATGGTTTGAATCCATTATTTGGTGGAAAAGGTCTGAAACTTGTTAGTCTGGTTTTAGTGAAGAGTTCTCTTTGAACAAAAAGCAAAGTGAAACAAACCTTTCTGTTTTCTACAATACCAACTGTGTGAAAATAAATCACCCAACTCATCCCCCTTTTGAAGTACTGTTTCTGGTGTGGAAGAAATGAGTAAGATTCACCTTTTTTTCCTTTGAATTTTAGTTTTAAATGTGGCATGTAAACTATATAGTCTGAATGGGAAATTTTTGGCTCATTCTAATTAGAAATAATTGTTTGTATGCTAAATCACAGGACTGTATTCAGTTTGTATAACAAGGAGATGTGCATCAGTGTTAAATACATTTTCCTTCCAACAGTAGCTTAAATTGTCATTGTAAACGTTATGAATACATTTAGAATTAAAAGAAAATATATGTGAGTAGTGAAACAATGTTTCCTTCAGAGACTCAAGTGTATATCTAAAAAACTATGTGCTTTCTGTTTTAAACCAAGAAGAGATCTGCTTAGGGTAGCATCAATGTTTTTTTCCTTTAGGACACCTTAATTCACCTTGTCAGTAGCCTTGACGCTAAAATAAGTCCTTCTGTCTAAACGTGATAGGCATGAAAAACCTCTCCTTGGCACCTCCATGAACCTGTTATGACTTGCCTTAAAAGTGGCATTGAAGGGCCATTTTTTGATGATCTGACTTCTTTGTGAGGTGCCACCTTCACCTCTCCTTGTCAAAGTTTTAGTTAGGGCTTTGAATTCTCCTTTCTAGCATCCTGCAGAGCCTTGAATATTCTGGTTTTCCACACTGTTTTGTCTTAATCTGCAGTTCTGTTGCATACCTTCTTTTCTCTTATAAACAGTGTTTGGATTGAGTGTTGTCAAGTCCCTTTTTGGAATAGTATTTAGTTTCCTTGGTTTTGCTTCTGAAAGAATAAGCCTTCCCCACCTGAACCTTCAGTTTATTTCTTCTTCCCAAACTGGATCCTGTACTCTGCTTCTCCTGCCCTTGCTCCCTGATTGCCTACATTGATCCCTGTTAGATTTTTTTTTTTCCCATGAGCATTTATTAGCCATTTGAATAAATACAGAGGTCATTAGAAGGAAAAAAACGACTTTTTGATGTTATTTAGATGTTATTTAGCTTTGAATTGTTTTCTGACTTACCAGACTCATCTGAAAGATGATTTTGGATTTAGAATTATGGACTTGGGCCCTTATACAGCAAGGGAAAAATGTCATTCTTGAGGGTTTAGAGAGGGTCTGAAAATTGTAAGGAATAGAGCTTTTCTTATTTATGTTGGAAATATCTTCCATAAGATTAATAGCAATTTGAATACTCAAAACACTGTGGAGGCAAACCTGATATCTTGAGAGAAGAGAAATTTTATCTGAAAGGTGTGAGAGTTTTGAGGATTTTATGTCTTTGAAAATCTGTCTTTAATACATAACTTTAACTCCTTTAATGAACATTGTGAGTATTAGCAATACTTGTCCCCCACAACTTGCTGATAAAGCTGCCAGCAGGTCAGTCTAAGTTTTATTTGTTTTGGGGTTTTTTTAATTGATTTTAAGTCTTTAAAAGAAAGTTGGTGGTTTTTTTTGCTTGAGTAGTAACTTAAAGTCCATCAGTCCCTATTTTCTTTTTCTCCTTCTTGACTGGAGGAAGAAATATTTTGATAACAGACTTAACACCGTTCTTTTTTTATGTGATGTAGAAAATTAGTTGAGCTCTTCAGAGAAGTATATTAATACAATAAAATTCACTCCTTGCTCTGGCATTTGCCATGAACTGACACTGTGTGAGCACATGTATCCAGCATTCTAGTTCTTGAAATAGAATCTTCAATAGTGAAAGAACTTCATTGGATATGAAATCATAGTGGATATAAAATGGAAACTGTTAATCCTGGTAATTAATGGAGATGCCGAATATTTTAACTCGTTAAATCTGGTATGCTTCCTTCCAGTAGCTGAAACATCAAATACAGAAAGATTAGGAGCTTTTGTATTATCTCTGAGTTGCTGTGAAGTCAGTCTTCCTCAGATACTGTGTTTGCATAACCCTGTGTGTTACTGTAACTGTCCCCAAACATGTTCAGTTCTGTCCCAGAGCAGGTAGGAGGAGAAGTATTTTGTCTTAATCAGCAAATAGAACAGGTTGCCCAGAGAGGTTGTGGAGTCACTCCCTCCCTGGTGATATTCCAGAACCACCTGGACACAATCCTGTGCCATGTGCTCTGGGGTGACCCTGCTTGAGCAGGCAGGTTGGACCAGATGACACGCTGTGATCCCTTCCGACCTGACGCATTCTGTGATTCTGTGAATGAAAATGGCCCGCTTATTCATGCCAGAAAATGACTGTCAACATCTCAGATACTACTGCATTTTAGGAAGCTTTCCTTCATGGAAACAAACTGTAGGATTTTGCACATTTTTGGTGACAGTAGACCCAGGCAGTTCAGTATTTCATGATTTAAGTTGCTGTTTATATAAGAAGGGCGCAAAAGTACAATCTATCTTACTGCATTAAACAAAGTGCTTGAGCTGGTAAACTTTAGCATTAGGGAAATGAGGCAGGAGTTGTATATGCTCATTTGTATGGAATTTGCATTTTGTTTTGTTTAGTCTATTGATGTGTCATGCTATGTGGCTTTTTGAGTATGTCATGTAGGCAGAAGTACAGTTCTAAGCCAGCCTAGTTTATCATGTGACTTAAATGTTGAAATCAACACCAGAAATTAAAACAAAGAAAAAAACCATCTTAAACGGCAATTTTTTTTTCTTTCTGTTGCTCCCATGAAGAAGAATTCTGCTGAAGGAAACACAGTGTTTGTTTGTAATGAAAGAAAAGGCTCAGAAGAACAAGTGGACACACATCTTCAATGGCAGCTAAATCTCCTTACCCACATAGAGAATGTACAGAATGAAGTCACCAGCAGAATGGACCTGATTGAAAAAGAAGTTGATGGTAACTGCATTGCCAGATAATTGTTAATGCACCTGTAACATCTGCCATAGCCAATATATTCAAGGGGATCTGAGACACTGAGGATGGATTTTTAAGTATTGTGTTCAAACTTGGGTCCCAGGATTATAAACAGAGCTCGTACCCTTGATCCCCTCACCCCCGTCCATAAGTTTTTAGTGCCCAGTAAAGTAGCTTAAGCACTTTATTGTGTTCAGAACCCCTGAGCTCAAAGCTTGTGATATTTGACAGACTTCAGAAAGCTTAGATAACTTGTCTAGTCTTTGTCCAGATGTGGATCATGTAGTTGACAAATTTTTCTATGCCCGAAGTGGTTTTTGCATGATTGTTCTACTAGTCAACAATATTTAGGAAAAAACCCAGATGTGTTCATTTCAGCCTTCAAGTTTGGTTTGGTATATATTAGTAAACAGCTCGTTTCATGAAGACAATTCAGTCTTCGTGAGAACTTGAATGAAATTATAGTGTAGAAGAATATTACAGCACTGAAGTTTCTATAACTTGCCTGTCATGGAAATCAGGAATGCTAGGAGCTTGTAGTCTAATCATAGGAGTCCTTCATTTTCTTTTGACAAACAAAGTTGTCTTATTTCTATTTGCAGTTTTACTTCCAATGTTCCTGCTTTTACTCAGCAGTATTTCTAAGCTAACAGGGTTGACCTTTCCCCTTCTCTGTTTCTACAAGCATAGAAATTCCTTGAAAACATTTGTTGAAGGTTGGACAACCATTCTGTAATCTGGACCTTGACTGCAGGAGCTTGTTACAGTGGCACAAGCAAGCCCTGCATTTAAGGGTTGAACTTTCTATTACAGAACTGTCATAGATAGAAGATTGTGAACCAAAGTTGCTTTTATTTGTGTAGATGGTAAATTGTAAGCCAAGAGTGTAAGTTACTCCCAGGTACCTTTTTATAGTAACAATCAAATCAGAAGATATGTTTGGATTGTTTAAAATAAACAGGGAATTAGTTGATGTTTCCCTAATAAAAGTTTTTTTCAGTGAAATAAATATCACACCCTTGGTGTATTTTTCCCTTATTACAAAAGACAGAGAGTAAGAAAGAAAAGTTTAATTTTTGTGGAAACTGTTTCTTGAAGACTTATTCTAATCGATTTCTTCTCTTCCTTCTGTAGTTTTAGAAAGCTGGCTTGATTTCACTGGAGAACTGGAACCACCAGATCCTCTGGCAAGATTGCCTCAGCTCAAGCGACGTATCAAACAGCTCTTAATTGACATGGGGAAAGTACAGCAAATAGCAACGCTTTGCTCTGTATGACAAAAGGAAGAATAAAGAAATAAAAATAGGTTCTTTACAGTGAATTTTCTTACTAGCCACAAGACTGACAGGAAGACAGCGAAAAGCTGAGCATTTATCTGGTTCTTTGCTGATTTCGTTAATAGTCTGAAGCTTTAGAAAGAGGAGAGGAAGTTTAGAGTCAGGGATCTGTTATATTGAAAATATTAAAATTTTCAATGGTGTATGATATACTGAGAAATATCAATGTCTCAGGATTGCAACATGTTAAACAAGTAAATCCCCGTATACAAGAAAGTTGAACAAAGAAAAACTCTGCAAAGAGCTACTATTTTTAAACCTTTGGCAAACATTTCTAAATTAGCGGAATTCAGCTGACTAAAAATTCAATCCTCTTATCTTACTAGTGAAAGATAGACACAGAGAGATCTGTATTCTCTCTACAAGGAAAGTTTTTAGATTGTTTTCTTCTCTCATGAGGTTCAGGAAGATGAACATACTAGCTTTGATTTTTGAAAGAAATTACTTATCATGGTTTCCTTTTGAAAATATTTTTTTACATAGAAATCCCTAGAACAGCACCCCTAGGCTCCTTTAAACCATAAGTGGCAAATACTGGTCAGATGTGCCAAATGATATTAAAACCACTGGAATGAGAGTTCGATTATGACTTAAGTGAAAGTTTTTTTCCAAAGTCCTACTCGGTGCCAGCAATCCATCCAAAATTGTATCTAGTTTATATTTTTTTATGTTCTACTGCAGTATTCAGGAGTCAAGGTACAGATTTTGTCCTGGGTAGCTCTATTCTGGTATTGGCCCTCTGAAAACTTCACCATCCTCAGCTGGGATGAGGAATGACGAGAGCAGCAAAACTGTCTGTGGCTGTGAAAATTCTAAACCACTGGAGAAATTATCACAAGATACCTTATCCAAGATGTTTTTTTATAAAATCTTTCAGCTTCAGTAAACGAAATGTCACAAAACCAAAGGCAGCCTACTTGCTCTGTTAGCTCTTGCTGGATTTTGAGCCCGGGACTTTTCCTGTGGTTATAAGTTGCCGCTGGATCCAGTGCTACTTACACGTCTGTATGTGTATGTATGTGTGGACAGACACACATGTACATATATACATACTATATACATTTCTATCTACACATGTCTAGTTTTAGTACAATAGACTATAAGAACTGGTGGTTCATGTTACCTTTTAACAAGCAGTTTCTAAAATTGAAAATAATGTATGTACAGGTTTTGAAATTTGTAAAATATGACTGTTAAAAGGAGGCTATTTAACTGAGGACATTAAGATACTTGAACATTTTATGCCTCACATCTGTTTATCAGTTCTAGTTATCTGTATAAATGCATTTTAGAACCGATAGACAGTAAACTTGAATTTACCTTTTGATAAGAGTACAAACCACTGTACATTCAAAAATTATTTAAATTTGCAAACACACTGTTCTATATGTAAGGTACTGTATGTAAAACTGTTTATTAAAACTATTCTGCATATTCTACATTTTCCACTTTTCTTCCTGATCTACATATAAATGTAAAAACGAAGTGATTGTTATTATGTACAGACCATCAAAAAATCTTGGAATGCCTTTTAAGGATACATACAATTGAAAAATGTGCCAAAGATGGATTATCTGGGAAAGACTTTGCAACCATTGCATTGAACTTTCATGATAAAACCATTATTGAGAAAGAAAACAGCGTGACTGGTTCATTGCTAAAATAAACCTACCCTGACCTTTCCTGTTTGTCTATCATATCTGAAGTGAGTTATCACTCCTGATGGCCAAAGCAAAATGTAAATCCCTATTACAGAATGGTTGCTATTTAAAAAATCTTCCCACATCAAGCTTGTAGGAGACATCACAGGGCTGCGTGGTAACATGGAAATATGGAATGGTTGGCAACTCCATGTTGCAGAAGGAACATAAGAGCTGAGGAGCTGTTGATGTTTCATAGCAACTGTTAATAAATAAAATGACTCTGTGTTATATAGTTGATGCTTAAATAACTGCTTCAAACAATATGAATAATTGAGTGACCTACTTGCTTTTGGATATGTGAGACTTTATATACTATTCACTTGCTGCATATCCTTGAATGTGGTACTGTGTGTACTGTATAAGAGAAGTGTAAATCCAGATGAGTTACTTTGAAACAAAGTGGAGTGTATTTACAGAATTTATACAGCATACACTGTAGCACTATTATGCAATGTGTGTGCACGCATGTGATGTAATATAATTGTAAATGTTACTGAAGGTGGAGGTGGACTTAGATTTCAGTGGAGAGGACAGAGGTTTTACTTTTAGTGCAAAGATGGAGGAATAGTATCCTGGAAAGGAAGTACTAAGGTCGAAGTTGAAGTTGCACTTGCAGCTTTAATGTGTCTTCTGTTTGTATGTGTAATGGCCTCTTAATTTACACGAATATGTAATTTTATCCCTCAAGATCTTGCCTTGTTCAGGATGGACTGTGCTTACAAAAACAATCTGTTCAGTATTTTTTTAATCTTCACTGTGTAGTCATGTATTGTAAAAATTTCTGCAAGCATTCATATCTTCTAGGAAATACAATCTCAGTGTCCATATGGGCCATGCTGTGATACATCGTGTACTGCTCAAATGCTTCACAAACTTGTCTGAGTTTGCTTTCTCAAGTTGTGGTGCTGGTCTGTAACATGTGAACTTTAGTTTTTGGCCCCTGTTTCTCAAGTGTTCAGAGGTTTGGGATGCTTTTGAGGTTTTTTTCTTTCAAACACTTACAAGTCAAGTGCCATAAAAATGCTAAGTGTTTTGCACAAAATGTAACCTATAGTTGATTGCTTTTCTTGTGTGCCAGTCAACCCTGATGTGATCTGGCTCTTACCAGTATTTCTTCCTAGTTGGCCTTATCAAGAGAATCTTTTTCCTGTAGGCATCATTTTCCATCGGTCTTCCTGCCTCCTCTTAAATAAGCCAGGGACCTACGTACAGTCTTTTTGTGGCATTTTTTTCGGGGTATGAGTTGCAACTGTGCTGTTTGCTGGAGAGGGCATACCCTCGCTGTGGCAAAAATAGTATGTGGCAGTGTAAGGACTGTTTTATATATGTGCACAGAGAGGTAAAATGTTTAAATTTACAGCCCTCTTTGACTGAATAGAAGTCCTAAATAGTAACAGAGGAAAGGGAAAAGCCATTGTACAGAAGCCTCTTGTGATTTCACAGGGCTAAGTGGCAAAGTTGTGGAGCCCTTGAATGCCCAGCTTCTTGTCTGAGGATTGGTGTTTTTTGGGGGGTTTTGTTTTTTTTTTCTTTAATGGAGTTATCGAGGTGATTTGTTTCAAAGCCTGCTCCTACCTGTGACCAAACTGTAGGCATCTGCATCAGGAACTGTGTGTTTTAATTGCAGTCACTAATGAAACATAGTCTTGGTGGTGTAATCTGGGACAACATGATGGGGCTGCCACATTCTGGTTACAAAACTGAGGTACTTCAGGTCATATGACAGGGAATGGATTGGAAGATGCTTCCTGCTAACCTTTTCTTGGGTAGCTGTAAGTTGAGTAGTGCCCATATTTTGGATATTCTGGCCTTAGGTGCACAGATCTTTGTTTAGCTGTGGAGTGATTTACAGCAGCAGAAGCCTGTCAACCTTTCAAAGAGACAAAGAAGGTGGGTTGCAATTTTCTGATAGATTTCTCGTTTTTGCTGGGTGGCAGAGAATTGAGACAGTTCTTCCATGGGTGGAGTGTTCTTGTACATCCACCTGTCTCTCTTAATTTTGTCTCTGAGCTTCTGCATGTGCTTCTCATCTGCTTGTTCTGCAGATTGCATCTGTTCCTCTTCTTCAGCTTTCTGCTTCTGACTTCTGTGGGGCCTGGAGGGCTTCATTCCTCTGTTCTCATGCCCAGTTCCTCTGCCTGCTGTGGGAAGCAGTCATGGGGAGGGGTCTCCTCTGCTGTTCTGTCCTCAGCCTCCAGTGTGTCCTAGGACTTGTGTGTACCTAGGAGTGTGTGTACCATGATCAAAATCTCAGCTGTTTCTGCTGCCTTCCTTAAATAAGCCTCTTCTATCTTGTGCAAGTGCTGATCCCCCTCTGCTCCCATCTGGCTTCTAACTAGACTTGAATTAATATTACAGCAAAACCCCTCTGGCACTGTTGGGCTCCAGCACTCCTTACCAAACTGAGGGTTGGGATGTAAAGGAGTCGTTCGAACATTACAGTAGAATTATAGAATAATTTTGATGTTTGCAGACCACAGCATTTTTCCTTTGTATTTGAAGGGAAACTGCAACCATTTTTCTTCACTGGAACTTTAAAAGGCACGAAACAGATCTGAACTGAACTGGAGCTTGATGTAAAAATCAACAAGTAAAGGGTGGGAAGAGCTCTGGAGGCAGGGGCTTCATAGCCAGAAGAGCAGTCAGGCCCTCCTGACTGCCTTGCCCCTTAGTGGCTCTGTGGAGGTGCTGATGTGTAAGGGGGGATGTGTGCGGTGATGCCGTTCAATTGCAAACAGGATGGTTTAGAACACTGGAACTGTAGGTTTTCTCACTGCTACTTTAAGATGTTGCAGTATATTAACCTTAATTTTGGAGTGCTTATTGAAGTCAGAGGCTTAATGACTTTTGAAATGCCCATTGCTATTCTCACATTTTATTAGCTGACCATCTTTTTCTGTTGTACTGATTCCATATGGCTTTAGGTGAGCATTTTGCAGAGGCCATTTGAAATGCTTCATTAATGGTTTCTGTTGTACTTTGTTATGTCCTGGGCACTGGGTGTGGGGGGGGTCTGTCTTTAGCAATAAATATTATACACTATGTGTATATCTGTTTATATATGGAAAACAAATACAGAGCATGTAACGATGGTGAAAATACACTGCACAGAGTGCAGATTGTGCATTTGGCAGCCAATCTGCACCAGCCTGAACGACTCATGAAAAATTGGAGACCATGTGGAGAAAACGAACTAGCGTGAAAAGATTCATTCAGGACTGAATTTCCCTTTCCATACACACTTGGCCTGTGTGTAAGCAGTGGATAAGCCAGCCCTACTCTGTGGGTTGGATAACTAAAGCTAGTTCAGTTGCTGTTTGCTTCAAACAGCAGCCTTCCTTAAAACTGGCCGGAGCCTCCTCTGTTCAGCTGTAGCTCGTTCATCAGTGTATTGTCACTAAACACTCTGAGAGAGGCAGCACTGCACTATGATTAAATCTTCTATGAGAGAAGCAAAATACTTCTGTGATTTGTTTTTTATAATAGCAATAATGTTGACTGCATTCTAATACTCACAATAAAGGTCTGTTGAGATTGTTATGTGCCTGGGCTCCCATTCCATGGACTTTTCTTTTGGAGAGCTAGTGGTTGTTTGAGTATGTTTTAAAGCATTCAGGAATCTTCAGTTGCATGTTTAGCCTGTAGTCCATAACTTGTGTGCAGTCATTG
Source organism: Lepidothrix coronata (assembly GCF_001604755.1). Classification (NCBI taxonomy): domain Eukaryota; kingdom Metazoa; phylum Chordata; class Aves; order Passeriformes; family Pipridae; genus Lepidothrix; species Lepidothrix coronata. Next base: position 4,125,777 of record NW_016690247.1, on the reverse strand, counting down.
ATACTCATTTGTCTACATTGCAAAGCTTTAATTGTATTTTAGCCTGTAGGCAAAATATACAGTCAGTAAATTATTTTTACAGTACTGAATTAATTACTGTGTAGCTAAGTAAGTGGAAGATTTTTCTATTCCTGAACTGCTTTGATGTTTAACAATTTCAAGGTTTGAGTTTTGCAATGGACTGGCTTCTTAAAAAACAATGTCTTTTCAGCATGTTCACAGTGATGGCATCTCTTCTTGTGGGCCTTCTAAGGGTGTTTTGTGCCTTTGTACAGTGTCATTTACAAAGTAACTTCAGTTTGCTTTTAATGATTTATTTTAATATTGCCCACAAGCTGTTCCGCACTCTGCTGTGGTAGAAAATAAATAAGCCAACAATGCTAAGAAGGTTCTTCTCTTAGACATCCTGTGGACCAGGGCACAAATGGCAAGCAGCAGATGAATGAAATTGGACAGAATCTCAATGAGTTACTCTTACAGAAAAATTGTTCTGTTGTTCACATAAAAAAAAAAAGATATGATCGTAAATGTTGCCAACTTGAAAATTTTAATTCTGAAACATTTTAATCATTGTTTAAGGGACCCTCCCAAAATGGTCTCTCAAATTTAAGGTGCAAGGCCAAATTCAGATCTTGGAGCAATACACCAAAACACTTTTTTTTTTAATTAGCAGAGTTTTTAAAGATGAGGTTTCCCAAGTCAGGCCAACCATCTGGTCAGCCCTGTGTCTTATATGCAGTAGAAACAATGTCATATCTGTACAAATTGGCCTTTCCCTAAATAAATCTTTCACTTCTGTTAAACTGAGGTTTCCCTTACCAAAATTTTTATGAAGTCCATCAGTTTAAACACTCCCTGACAGGCTTGTGCTCCTTTAGTTTAATCCATCTTTTTTCATTGGTGGCTTACTGAATTCACACCTTTGTTGTGTGGCAGGGGTTGTGTTTGTCCTTGAACTTCTTTTCTGACTCCATTGGCTCTACACCATTGCCTTCAGTTCAGAGAAGGTTAATTGTTGCATTATCAAAAAGACCCAAAGTAGTTTTGTCCCATCAACACTCAGAGTTTGGCACCCTGTTACTGCCCTTGTGTGACTGGTGGTGACTTTTCTCACTGCATCAGCTTGTGTTTGTCAAACATTCAGTTGATTCAAGGTGCAAATCCTTTGTGTCACTGCAGGTTGCAGATCTGGCTCCTGCTTGGGATTTCAAGCCAACTTGCATCCTAGTTGTTGTGAAAATAAATATTTTTCTACTTTGAATCACTGTGGTATATTTGATAGAGGACAATTGTATTATCTTCAATGAGTAAGATTTTACCTAGCCTAGAAATGGTTGATTTCTCCAGGGACAAATGCAAATTCAAATGTTCTTACGTGGGCTTCTTTAGGTTCTTCTGTCACCAAAGGCATTTTTCTCCTATGCTAAATTATAATTAAAAACAATTGACAAGTCCTGTACCCACTTTTCTGATCTAGCCAAGTTTAGCATGGAAATTATTGGAACTTCCCCATTCTTTCAATTTGAAGAATATGTCATGTATAAAGTGACTGAAAGGTGTATTATCTGAGGCTGTCATCCTGTCATCTTTTAATTTTGCATCACATGAGGACTTAATCAGAGATGATAAAGATAAGTGCTTCACAAGGTCTTGGAAAGAAATGTACTGACTGTAAACCTTAGTTGTCTATCTGTAAGTGTAATAAATGGTGTTAGTCTTGTTTTTACATAGTTTTCCTAAAATATGTGAGAGAACTATCTGATATTGGTGCTTTATTTAACACAGAACAATTTATTATTTTTAAATAAATGAACTGATTGATGTGGGCATGATTTCACAGTGTTTTCAGTTCTTAAAATTTTTTGCTTCCAATTTGCTGCCTCATTCCAGAGGCTCCCTCAAGTTTTCTTAAGCTAAGGTTGACTTCTCAGGCTCAAGTTTTATTTGGGTAAGAGTAACTTTTTTGTGTCTACAGTTGTCTGTGTATTCATATACAGGAATCATTTATCCTTGGGCTTTTTGACATGTAAAAACTGCAGTTGCACAGACCATCTCTTCTGCAAAGAAAGTGTATGCAAAACTGGAACAACGAATAAATGTCTGCTTCTCCCTTGAGGTTTGTGATTTCAGTGTCTCCTCTCACTGACCTTTGTCTTTCCCCCAGCAGTTCTAGTTTGTAGTATAGATTGAGTAGCTTTTGCCAATGTGTGCTGTAGCTTTTCCCTCATTTCCAGCACTAGAGCAATGATTTTGAAGACATGATAGTTATAAGGCTTAATGGTCTCGGGGACTTTTTTGCTTACTCCTTTTCTGCCCTTCATTGGTGAGCTAATATAAGATACTATTCTTTTTTTTCTCAGGTGCTAAAAATAGAGGTAAATTCCATTTTCCCTTCACTGAAGGTCATGCAAAACTTTTCTTGGTTTGTATTTGTTCAGCCACAGACAAGTGCCTCTTTTTCTCTGATGAATGTGAATTGCACATATTGCTCTGTAAACAATTTTTTTTTCCTTTTTAATCCATGGGCTATTACATCCCCTTGAACGTGCATGTACCAAGATGCCCACCTTGGTTTGACGCACATCTAGAAGTGATTTAAGGGATGCAAATTGCCAAAATTCCTTTTCTTACTTTGTTTTTTTAAGAGGTTTCTGAGACTTGGCGGTTCTGCCTAACTTGAAGAGCTCAGAGGTTGTTTTCTGAGTGTTTCAGAAGGAAATAAAAGTCATCTTGGGAACCTGCACTATTCAGATATTGTGAATTTGTGCTTCTTTCTGTTAGTAATAGCTCTTTGATACCTTCCTGGCTTCCCGTCTGCCTTACTCCATTATCAGCCTTTTGTAGCAAAGAATAAAGGAGGAAAGTGAGTAGTGACCTTAACAAGCTTGCTTCTCTCCCCTTTTGCTGTGCAAGGAACCTGAATAACACTTTTCTAATAACTTTAGAAAATTGGATTGAATCAGTATCACACACCCAACACACTCTGGTTGTGTGTCCCATTGTGGTGCCTGTAAGCACAGCTCCTACTGCCCCTGGAGAGCCTGTGTCACTGGGCTGGGCTGTTTCTGGTTGCTTCCCTGTGTCTGCCCCACTGCATGGAGGTCAGACATGAACCTGATGCTCTTGAAGCACCCTTGAGTCAGAAATATATGTCATGGTCAAACTTTACTTCCTTCCTGATTCAGCCACCCTAATGTTAATAATGGCTATTTTGACAGATTGCTTTGCTCTGCATGTATTTCCCCTACAACTGCTATGCTAATCCAGAAATTCAGTTTCTGTCTGTGCCTGCTCAGTCAGGGCTGTTACAGGATTTGTTGTCTTTATGCCTCTAAAGGTTGCCATTTTGTGATTTGTCATCTGCATTGGCCATGTTCTTCATCTTTTCTCAGCTTGATCTTTTGGCAAACTATTGACTTTTCTCAAGTCAAGAGTAGGTTGCTTGAAAGTAAATTCCAAATATAGTCCCACTCATTTTTAAAAGCCTAGTCATGCTAAATCAAACTCGTGCTGCTGTTTGAGATCATATTTACCATGTACATCAAATCCCATGGCATGACAGTGGTCTACGACCCACACAGAAGGATGCTTGGATCACTCTTAGTACAGTGTTGGTCTGTAGGAGAGTATCAGTAGATAGTTATTTCTAGACTGTCTAGTACCCATGAATCACAAACAAGAGTGCTGCTTTCACTTTTTACTGAAATCCACCCAAATCCAACTTCAAACATGTGCTGTTATTATTTACCTAATTATTTTGGGCTTATTTGTCCAACCACCTTTGTACAAGTGAGGGTCGGTTCTCATAATTCCTGGTGCAACTAAATGCTGACTCATAAGAGGTGGACAATTAAGAAGTGATACTCTGGAACCAAGGAAATAATATTTCTGACATATTTTAGGTTGAGGATCTTGCATGCAATTAGTATCAAAAAGCTTGGCTTAACAAGCTTTATGGTCATATAGATGTTATAGCTGGAGAATAGCCCAAGAAGCAAAGCTGCTTCTGTCAGATTCTTGACTGTGTTAAAGTGCATAATGCAAATGAGAGTAAAGGCAAAAGACTGAATGCGGTTTACTCTGACCCTCAATTCACTTCAGTCAATGGAGCTGCATCCATCCTGTTTTTCACTTAATAAATAACCACATTATGAATTCTATTTACTCCTAATGCTGCAGCACTCGCAGGCCTAACTCTCACCTGTCCCTCAGCAGGCTCAGGCTCTCTGGGAATTCAAAAAGGTGCACTTCTAATAGTGAGAACAGATACTGTTTGCACCCCAGTGCAGGTGAGAGCCAGAGCTCTGGCCGGGGTCATGTCAATGTGCTCAATTTGCTTGTTGATGTAACTGAGTCCCCCCCTGCCACCTGCTGTGCCTGCTGCCACTTGTTCTCCTCTCCACTGACCGGGCTCAGTCGTGCTCCCTGGAGCGGGGATGAGAACTGGCTGAGGAGAACCACGAGGGAAGTTCCAGGTGAACGAGCCTCTTGCAGTTTTCTCAGAAGCATCGTGTGCGTCACTCACCCAATTTTATGCCCAGTCTACTAGCACTTAAGTGAACCCATCCATGTGGTGGTTGCTATAAAAAGGCGGGTGAAGGCCACACGGGGTGCACAGGGCTGCCTCCCTGACAGAAGGGATGGAGCAATCCCGTCGCGAGATGGGATCCATCCCATTTTGCGCCCTTCTTTGCTGCTTTACTAGCATAGTAACAGCCAATATATTTGGTAAGTACTCTTGTTCTTTTCTTCTACCTGTGTACAGTGGTGACTGTGGTCCTGTGATCTCTGTGCTGCTCTGTGTGCTTTTCTGATGACATATATGATTATGTTGACTCTTGCCCGCTGCAAACTTAGCTAGTTATTGTATGCTGTGCAAACTGAGTCTGGGCTCCAGGTTAAATACTAAACTATAAGGATCTTAAGTGGTTAGGCTTATCTGAGTTAGCACACCTGAATTTTGGGCGGAAAAAAAAGTTTTCTCAAGGAACAGACTGGGCTAGAGAAGGAGCTTGGGTAAGAAAAGCTGCAGACATGGTGCTGCAGATGTGGTGCTGCAGAGATGTGAAGGTCCTAAGATTACATCTTCTACCTGTATGTGCCATCATCTAATCTTGGCTTGAACCTAAAGATACTGGGTAGCCTGAGTGCTGCACCCCCCTAGTTCTTTCGTCTGAGTTTGATAGTCCTGCACAACCAGCAATTTGAATCACTGAATTAGTCTTTTAGCTCATATGTCTTGGTGGACCCTCTCCAGCACTGTACACAAGGATCTCCACACATCCCAGAGCAACTGGCTCAGAGTCATGTTTGAGGTGAAAATGGTGAGGTTTGCCTACGTGTAGTTGTCTGTGTATGAGATAATGTAAAATGTTACAGTTTCATGAAAATTTTCACATGGTCTTAAGGAGACACAGTAAAAACTCACAGAAACAGCTGTGTTTGAGAGGTCTTAGATGCACAGGAACCATCTGTGGCTGCAGAAGTTCCCTGACCTGCAAATTTAATATTTGAAGGTGAAAAGTGTTGAGAATACTTATGATGTACTTGCACTACTGTGTGTGGTCTCATTCAGAACAAATACTAGCTCAAGTGAACCTTTGGTCTAAATCACTGTACCTATGGGTTTGTTTGCAGTATTTTTATAAGTAGTCAATGGATTTAAGAGCATGACCCTAATCAGATTTTGAGGATGGGGAAAGTGTCAAATCAACTAATTTGTTCTGTGAAAAAGAACTTACTGAATTTCATCATTCTCCTAAAACAGCAGCAAATGCAGCTTTGAATGCGTTAAGAACTGAGAAGTTGACTGTTTCTTTGCTAGGTGGCTTCAGTATTTGATCATGTACCCCAGTGAAAATTGAGAGTGCTCCTAATATGAATTAGTTTGACACTACTGCTAGACTGATTCTTCTTAGATTGTTCATGAGATTAAGAAGAAATATCTCTTGTTTTGGTGAAATAATGAGTGACTTCAATAAAGAATAATTACTCAGAAACTTTAATAGTGATATGTGTGGTTATGGCAAAGGGCTCTTTTGTGGTCACAGGCACAACTAAATCTACGTGCCCCAGGTACCAGTGCTGGTACAGACCAGAGCTGAGACTAACTAAACACAGGCCTGGGAAAGGGGTTCACGAGCATCTCCACCATGTGCTCATCCTGCAGCTGGCAGTTCAGCAAATTTTTTCAGTACCTCCCTCTCACTGTCCCACACAGAAATGCACACAAGAAGCACTGGGGAAACAACCAGAGAGGACCCATGAACCTGGGATTGTTACCACGCAGTGCTGGCACTAACAGGGTAAGAACAGGTTTGTGGTGAAATCACTCATGTTTTTACCTTCTTGCTGCTTTCAGAGTATCAGACAGATTCCCAACCACTGCGTCCATGCGAACTTCAGAGGGAAAAGGCTTTTTCAGCAGGAGAAGCCTACGTTCCTCAGTGCTCAGAAGATGGCCAGTTCAGGTAATTCATCCCTGCTGTTAATCTGCTGTTATATGAGGTCACCTTTCATTGCTGATGGAAATTTGAGCCTGTTTTGAAGAGCCTCTCTATCAGTGGACTTGAGGATGATGAGTGCAGGAGACTTGAAGTGACTTCACTGAGCCATGTTGCAGATCCAGCCTCTCCTGAATGAATTCTCTGTTGCTGGAAATAATATCTAAGAAGTAATCTCTAAGACTAATCTTGGCAGCATTATTTGCATGTTAAATACTTGGTGCAGGTTGCTGTGCAATGCAGCTGCTGTCATCCTACATGTGCTCGTAGGTGAATGTGTGTGCCAACTGGCACAACTCAACCAAGTTGACTGAGAAGTTACCCACTCTGCTGTAAGTGGCACAGTTGGGTTTCCTTCTAAAGGCAGTAAAGGAACAAAAAAGCATATGGAGAACAGTGATTTAGAGAGCAGTGTGTTGCCTGAAGGTGCAAGAAGCCAATAACTTAAAGCTGAGGCTGAGTACAGATTGTAATGTTCTCTACTATTATCTTGTTGCCTCTGGTGGAAACTTTGGCCGTTCTAGATTTGACTTAGAAACTATCTCAAAATGTATGGTGAATCTCAGATAATGAGGATCAGGATTCTGTCCTACCTGTTTGCTTCCTTAATGACTTCAAATCACATATCTGCAATTCCTGAAGAATTCATAGAATTACTAAAATTAAGAGCTCCCATCGAGTAGAGTCACCAGAAACACAGCCCTTGTTGATTCCCTTATTAGTGATGTTAAAGTACTTGAAGTTGTTTGGCTTGCTTTATAGTTTTGCGTCTGGTACTGACTGAGAACTCTGTCACTCACAAAATAAAAAATATTACTTGTGATCTCCTTCAGGACAGTCCAGTGCAGTAGGAATGGTCTCTCCTGTTGGTGTGTGGATGAGAATGGTGTTGAGGTACCTGGCAGCAGACAGAGTGGATATCCTATATCTTGTAAGTGACAAGTGTCTATTTCTGTTCAGATTGGGTAAAGAACTGTTTTAAATCTGCATCTGAACTGCTGAAATGAAAAATAAGTTAGCCTTAGACTTTGATGAACTCTAGTTTGTTATAATTTGCTGGGACTAGTGGAAGTTCTGGAGTTTCTTCAGGGCTAATCATGGAATCCTGATACACCTGGATGTCTGTATTTATGAAGGTCAGACTAAGGTAAATTGTGAATGAAAGATCAATTTAGTGTAATGGCTTTTGAATTAGAGAGCGTTAACCCCATCTGTGGTAGGTTTCTCTGTGCAAATTTTCATAACCTCAAGTTCATCAATGTTCTCACAACACCTGGGTGGCAGACTCAGAACTTGTAGTTCCAAAAAAACTTAGATGTTGTCTTAATAAATGATTCAGTGCCCAATAAGAACCTTCCTCTAACGGTACTGCTCTCTGGTGCTTCAGGCTTGTCCTTTTGCCAGCTGCAAAAGCAGAGGATCTTGGTGAGTCGATACATCAACAGCAGCAGTATCTCCTACATCCCTCAGTGCCTGGATTCAGGGGCTTTTGATGAGGTGCAGTGTGACATGGAGCTGGGGCAGTGCTGGTGTGTAGATCCAGAAGGGATGGAGATTTATGGCACCAGGCAAAGAGGAAAGCCAGCACGGTGTAAGTAATACTCAACAAAATGGTGGGGTTTGTAGGTTTGAAAGGCTTGGTGTGAATGAAAGGTGGTAGATCAGGAACCTGGGCACTGCAGTCTATAGAATTATAGGTAGTTAACTGAACCATTGAAGTCCCTGTTTCATAGAACCAAAGAATATATCAACCTGGAAGGGACTTATAAGATTACTGAGTACAATTCCCTGCTCTTCCTAAAAACAAGATGATGCACCTCAGTGTCCATGCTCAATGTAATGAATGTAAACCCCTTCCAAACAGTGGGGCTGCTATTCAGCTGTTCAGGGGAAGTTAAAACACCCAATAACATTACCTTTCTTCCTATCAGGTCCAGGGAACTGTGAGATCCGAGACCGTCGCATTCTGCATGGGTTTGGGGAGAAGAGCCCCCCACAGTGCTCAGCAGATGGAGAGTTTCTGCCTGTCCAGTGCAAGTTTGTCAATACAACAGACATGATGTTTTTTGATCTTGTTCATAGTTACAACAGGTAAGAGCTCAGGCCTCTGAATCAGGAAAGCAGTCCTGCATACCTCTTCCAGGCACTTGAAGTGGCACAGTGTCTTACTGGGTTTTTTTGTCTTTTTTTTTCCCCACATGAAACCCTTCTTCTGTGACTGTACATGATGTTATTTTCTATTAATGAATGGACCCAGTAGAAAGCCTTTTCCTTCTGAATTAAATTTGCTGATTTTTTTAAAAAAATTGTATTCCATCCCTGCAGTGTAATCTGTGTGTCTTCACACAGCACTGGATGCCACATTGCAATCTGTGTTTGGAAAAGTAGACAGGGCTACTTCTCACATGGACAACACCAAATGAGATAAATACAGAAGGAGGAGAGGAATTCAGATATATGTATGAAGTAGGAAAGACAGTTCCATATGGGAGATGAAAAGAGATGGATGGACAGACAAGAGGCAAGATACAAAGGTGAAGTTCCATGTGATGATGGGAAACTTTTATCTGTTTAGGCAGTGCCAGGGTTGCTCACAGGAGAACCAAGCAAGTGATGAATTGTTATGCTGGTGTATGACTGGCCTTAGGAAGTTGGAGGGAGTTGGGGAAGGCTCCAGAATGCTGGATCAAATCCTTATCTGTGGGAGCAAGAAGCTGTTGTCCTGTGGAGAAGCTGGGAGTTTATACTGAGATGGAGCTGGAATTAATACTGAGATGGAGAAACAAGGGAGAGGCAATGGGAACTGAAGGGGGAGGAATTTGTTTTGGCACAGATGTTCAGACTCTCCAGAGAAACCTTTTGCTCTCTCATGAGGGGCATCTCAGTCAGCACATTTCCCTGCTGGAGGCCAGTGGAGTAAATGTAATGTCTCATTCTGACTTGGCTCTGTAGCAGCAAAGCAATTTTATTGTAAATGTCAATTTTTCTATTTTCTTTTTTTAATTTAAGCAAAACTGAAGGATGGGCCCAAATGCACAGTGCAAATTTGTCAGAGCTTCAGAAGAGGTTATTTTGGCAAGAGCAAAATAATTTGGTTGTTTTTTTTGTTGGCCTGTGGTGTGTGGAAATTCTAAAAGAGCAATTACAGAGGAGAAATCAATGCTTTATATTGGTATATTTTTTCCTCCCATTGGGAAATTTGTCTGCAAAGACCTGTGAGATTAGACTTACATTGTGTCTGTGTCATGTAATTAATCACAGCAGGATTATTTTACTCCCAACTCTACACCTTTCTAATTATGGCATTGACTTAACCTATTACCATCATATCTGAGTATTTCAGGTCATTAATATATTTATTTTCACACTACTCCTGCTTGAAGTGTCATTATCTATCCCTTCTCAAAAAAAGGGGGGGTCAGAATACAGAGTTGAAGGGATGAGCTCCATAGCAAAGAACTGTAGTACGACAGGGATTTTAACCCATATTTTATGTTCATGTGGAACCAGTGGAGCAACTCAAAGTTCAAAGACAAGATTAACAATCTCGCTTTTATTTACTTTCCTGTATTTTTGAGTGCAAATATTCTTGTTGAAACACATAGATACACTATAAATTTATCCATAACTTAAATGTGGTCACCTTTGCTTTATCCATTGTTTTGGCCTGGCTCTGATAGATGAGGAACTTTGTGTTATTGCTACTGTGAGTTATTGCTACTCATTGTAAGAGCTGTGGTTAAAAAGAGTCTGAGAAAAGAAAAAAAATGTGTTAGGAAGTGAGTTTTCCACATAAGGTGAGAAAAGTTCTGCCCTCTTGTTTGTACGGGCCTAATTTATATCCGTTTGTACTTTATTTACCTGTACTCTCAACTTGGAACAAAAATAACCAGAATGACAGGATATGACTATACAGCTGCCCCAGATAAAAGTAGCATAATTGTGACTTCTTAACTTTGAAGGAAAGCACCATGCAGAGTTTTTTCACTGAATCCTGTTTCACTCAGCTAGGTGTTGAGATGCTGAGGTGATGAGCTCCAAGGACATGAGCAGTGCAGAGTAGAGATCATATTCCCAGTTAGGCAGTGGCCGCTGCATGATAATCCAGGGGAGCTGAAAGGCCTTGAAATACCCCAAGCATGTTTATGTTATGTGTGTACATTAAAGACCACAGAAATATATGACATAAGTCCCTCTGTTCTGTGAAGTATGACATTTTGATTGCTTTTAGCATGCCAGTGTCAGCAGCAGAGCAGGATTTGACAATCCAAAGTGGGGGGAGTCAGTAGGTTTTAATTTGAAGACATGGAAGGGTGCCAGAACACAGCAGCACTGCACAGGATTGTGCAAGTTCTGAGATGAGAGCATGGCGGGGTAACACTGGGACAACCCTGAGGTTACCAACCCCTTCCTCTGACGGAGGTTGCTGTTGCTTTGTGCATTTCCAAGCCTGTGCTTTGATGTCCTGAAGAAGGAGGAAGCAGTAACATTTTCAGCTCTCCTGACAGGAGGTGGGAGAGCTCTCAGGAGTCACCTCTCCCATGAAGACAGGCTGAGAGAAGAGAAGACTCCGGGAAGACCTTATAACACCTTGCAGTACCTAAAGGGGGCTACAAGAGATATGGAGAGGGACTATCAACAAATGCATATAGTGATAGCACAAGGGGGAATGTCTTTGAACAGAAAGAGGGGAGGTTTAGACTTAGATATTAGGAAGAAATTCTTTCCTGTGAGTGTGACACTGGAACAGGTTGCCCAGAGAAGTTGTGGATGCCCTGTCCCTGGAAGTGTTCAAGGCCAGGCTGGATGTGACCCTGAGCAACCTGGTCTAATGGAAGGTGTCCCTGCCCATGGCACAGGAGTTGGAACTAGATAATCTTTAAGGTTCCTTTCAACCCAAAATGTTGTATTATTCAGGCAGAGTCCTGGAGGTGGCAAAGGCTCCTTGCTCTGCTCTGCTCTACTCACTTGAGCACCATCTTTGAGCCAGACAAGCATTTCATTGCTGTTCTCAGGCTGCATGTGCTAGAGCATCCCTGAGGCTGCTGGAGGGTGGCACTAGAATTGAACCTGGTCACAGTCCCAGTTTCACAGGGTGGCTGGAAACTGCTTTTTCTCAGTTAATCTGGGCCCAATCTGCTGCTGAGTGTCCTCCCTTGGTAAAAACTTAATTTGTGTCATTCTCTGAATGTCTTGAGCAGAAAATTTCACTTCCCTGTTGCTAACTTTTCCCAAATAAGCCCCATGCAGCTGGGGCACCACACCTTTATCGTATGTCGGGATAAGGGGATGTGTCCGAAAAATAATATGATTGTTTTGGAACCTGGCACTTTGAAGCTAGAAAAACTTATCTTTTGCTTGGAGAAACCCTAGGATATCTGTCAGTTAAGATCACATTTTTTGTGGTTTTTTTCCAACTCTGACCCTATTAAGTTTCCTTCTAAATCATTACTTTCCTGGAATCTAACTGTTGTCACTCCTAGAATATTACAGTGGAAACTAATATCTCTTTGATCTCCAGAAGTAAAAGTCAGCCTTACTTGTAGCACATTAAAAACCCTTTTTCCCTCTCCTTAATCTATTGAGCCATGCCCTGAAAATGAAAGATATTAGCAAGGTTTTTATCAGCTTTTGTACTTATTTCAGTGCAGAAAGCACACGTAGCATGTAGGGAAGAGGGAGCAACCTGTTTGTTTAGGCTTTCTGCCATCCTGTGCAGATTTGTGGAAGGAGCTACTATATGGGTCCTATAATAACATTAAGCCAACGCCCTTCTATTTTACACTCTTTGGCAGGCTTTCAAAGTTGAGAATCGAATTGAAAATGAGTGTTAGATGCTGGGTGGCTGCTTAGGAAGGGTCAGGAATCTGTCTGAAGGGAGACTGTCATGTGTTTCTTTAAAAAATGGCATTTAGGAGACTTGTTATCCTGCTGGAACACTGATCTGGATCATGTCAGAGCCTGGTTGCCAAAAGGAGACTAAAGGGTTTTGTACTGACCTTATGCAGACACCTCTGTTGTACAAATTCAGGAAGGAAATAGATGATGCTTGTTGTTGTTGATGGCCCTCCCTGGGCTCTTCACAGGAGGCTTTTTTTGCTTCCAGGTTCCCGAGGGCTTTCCAGGCATTCAGCTCCTTGCGGGAGAAGTTCCCGGAGATCTCTGGGTACTGTCACTGTGTGGACAGCCTGGGGAGGGAGTTGGCAGACACTGGTAAGTGCCCACCAGCATTTAATCCTTTAGTTTGGGTGGTGTTGAATTCCCAAGGGAAAGGAAAAATAACAAGTATCAGTCTTCAGGTTCATTTGGATCTTCAACTTCATTCTTACAAGGGGTAAGACCACTGTGACCAGTGTAGTGCACATGGGAAAGGCTGGAGCTCACTGATGAAATCCTACCCTTTGGAGCACCACTTCAGTCAGTATCAAGTGGAGAAGCTGCCTGGGAGCTAACCCTGTCCTTTTTGGAATGGTGGAATAGGATTTCTGAATGTCCATCCTCTGTCCAACCAGAAAGCTGCCTCATATTCAATATGTCCAATTAGCAAATACAGAGGAATATAAAGGGCCTGGAGAATGAAGTCTTTCTTCTTGCTCAGGTAGAATCATAGAATGGTTTGGGTTGGAAGAGACCTTTACAGAACATCTAGTCCAACCACCTTAACCATTAGCAGGGACATCAGGTGGTTCTTCCTCTTCTCTCATAGCCTCAGGATACCTTTTAGACATCTTAATAGTTGATGGGACACTTCAGAAGAAAGAATGTTTTATTTTCAACAAGGAGGAATTAGAAGGTTGAGAACTTCCAGAACTTCCTTAGATACTGTAGGTTTTTTTGTTTTATTTTTTTTTTTAAGAGGGAGAAATGCAAAGCAAAATAGTTTAAAATTTAGATGAGAGACAAGAACTTCAACATTTAATTCCCAGAAGGGAGAGAAGTTCTCAAAAGATTTGTGCACTCAGGAAACCTGCTGAACATCTTGGTTTTTAGTATGCAACCAAAATGACCGGAAAACTGGTTTTGATAACATCAATTTCCAAAATTCCATCCTTGTCTTTACTGCAGATTGAGCCTTAAAAAACCACAGCAAACAGCCAGTAACAAGATGCTTCTCCTCCTTGTTTTAATAGATGTCAGAGCATACAGGTAGTGCCTGGGCACCCAGCACTGGGTACATTAGGGTTATGCAATATAACTTCACATTTGGCCTGTTTAGAGCATCGGATTTCTTTTTCTTTATGGTCTCCCAGTTCTGCTACTCTGGTGACATAAACCAGGTTACTTTTTGTGTTAAAACCAGGCTCTGTGCTGAAAGTCTTTCTTTCCCAGGCTTGGAGCTGCTGCTTGATGAGGTTTACGACACAGTTTTCTCCGCGGCAGAACCCGCCCGCACCTTCTCAGAGACCGGCGTCTATCGGATCCTCCAGAGGCGGTTCCTGGCAGTTCAGCTGGCCACCTCTGGAAAGTTCAGGTGTAAGTAGCACCCAGGTGATGCCCTGTAAAACAGGTGACAGTTTCCTAGCTTATGTATGACAGCTGCCATTGGGGAGAGTTGTTCTAGGAGTTTCTCACTCTAAAAGCTTATAACAACACAATTTCAGTGCAAGAAGCAAGGACTCTGAATTACAGCTGGCTTTTATCCTCTGCACCTACCTTCTTACCTTGAAAAGTAAAGTAAGACAGGTAAAAGTAACTAAGACACTTACTCTGCACTTACATTCGTACCAGCTGATTGTACGTGTCCTCTGCTCAACACTTTCCTGTGCACTTGAAGTTCACATCAGTTGGAATCCCATGAACCCTCTGTATCTCTTGCCCTGAGATTATGGAGATGGATATGATGATTTATTAAATTTAAAGCCTGAGAAAATGCTCCCTAATTTATGTTGGTACGCTCAGAAACAGGAAGGATCTTAGACTGACCACAACACACTCCATTCCCAGGAGGTCACACAACAGTTCGTAGTGCCTTAGCCAGCAAGGCTGAACTTTTGGGTCTGTCCTTGGGCCCATTCCTGGTCAGGGCAGGCACATGGGGAGAGTTTCTCTGCCTACAGGCAGTGAACTCTGCGGGACAGGAGGTCAGGTACCTCCTCTTTCCTGCACCAGAGCCCAAGAAAACTGCCTTGGCCAAGGAAAGTTTGAAACCCCTGCATGATACTTCATCCTCCCACCAAAACTACTCTGACGTTGCTGTCTGACCCTCACTAAGGAGTTGCATCATTAGAAATATTAAGCAGATACTGATGTCAGTCTTCTGGCCACGTAGTCACACATTTTTCTGGTTTTGGGACAAGCTGATAATTCTGGGGAGTCTGGAAAGTGTCTTCCTCCTCCCACTGCACAGTGGTTCTGGCTTAGCTCTGGCTGTAGCTGGGGCTGCAGCAACTGTCAAAACAGATGAAGCTGTAACAGCCACAAGATGGAGATGTGACCCTGTTCATCAGCCACCGAGGGGGTGCTCTGGTGACTTACCCAGCTCTCACACCACCACCTGAAGCTTCTTGCATTAGGAAAGTTGTCAGACTCCTTAAGAGCAGGTTGCTCTGATAAGATGCTCTCGCTGCCTCAAACCGGTGGCTGAGTGTAGCTGGAAAGCTCTTGAAAGTAAGAGATGTTTAGGCTGTAGAATTTCAGTTTTATATAAACAAGCAAAATTTCTGTTGGAAGATGAAAGTCCTGTATTGGAGAGATCATAGCTCAGAAAATTTGCTTTATGAATTTTTTGATGTCTCTGCCATTAAGGCCAACTTGACAGTAATAGGGTCTTCATATCCCTGCAGAGGGAAATAAAGAAGTGGGATGGGCCCAGCTCAAATCTCGAGAGTCAGGTGCAGATTTGTTTGCAGGAGCAATGCCTCACTCTCTTCAGAAACAAAATCAGAACAAAATCAATCCCCCAAGCTGCACATCTGTCTCTGTTGACCAACTTCACTTTTGCGTTAAGGGCCAGAGCTACCTCAGCCTCCAGCACAGCTCCCTAGGAGAGATGCTGCTTCTCTGCCTACCTGCAACTGTGGCTGAAAAATGTGTTGAGGTTTTATATTCTGTTTAGTTTTCAAAAATTAATACCTGCAGCAGAAAACCCTGGGGCAAATTATCCGGGGGAAAAAGGGGGTGGAGAAGTTGCGTTTCGAGCTGGTACTTGAAATATCACTGAAAAAAATCAAGAAATTAAACTTTTTTTTTTTCCCTCCCAGATAGGCAAACAATGGCATCAAGCAGAGATGGCTCTGAAATTTTAAGCTTTCCCTCCTTAATTCACACTGGTTTCCTTGCAGGCCCCTCGAGGTGTGAGGCTGAGCGTTTCGCGGCCCTGCGCTACCAGCACCCCTTCGTGCCGTCCTGCACCGCCGACGGGGGCTACGAGCCACTGCAGTGCCAGCAGGGAGGACAGTGCTGGTGTGTGGACACCAAGGGGCAAGAGGTCCCAGGCACAAAGAGACGAGGACAACCCCCAGCCTGTGGTAGGTGTGAGGTTTGGAAAAGGAAACATAAGCCCATCTCTTGGCGTCCTTGTAAAGGAAACACAAAGGATCAACTCCTTTCTCAGCTCTGACGGGTTCTGGTGTTCAAAAACTGAGATCCTGAAACCTCCCTGGGGTTGTCACATTCTAATAAACTGTTAAATATCATATTAGTTTTATTTTCTTTTCTCTTTAGCCTTTTAGTTTTGCATGCAGCAAGGCTTTTCTTTGCAGCCCTGATACCTGTCTCTTGACTCCAGGAGCTGGGGTCTTAAGTCGGAATATCTGGGATAGTATAAAGAAGCCAGTGATGGTGGTTTTGGGTTTTACCTCTTTCCCTTGATGAAATGCTGTGGAATTTCTAAGTCATCTCCCACCCTGAGCACTTTTTCCCCATCTCTGTCACTGCATATTTTGCCATGAAAACTACCAAATCCAGTAAGAATACACCCAACAAACAATTCAGAAAAAGTGTATGGGTTTGGGCTTTGAGAGATTCCACAGAGAATACACCATCAAATCAGTGCCCTAAATGGAAATGACAGCAAAAATGTGCAAGGGCTGGAGGGGAGGAGGAAAGTTAAAACACCTCACCCTGAAGTGCACTACCTAAATATTCAGGATTGTGCTGGAGGTCTGGGGCACAGGGTCTTAATGTGGGGGCTGCCTTCGGGGAAAGTAAATTGCTCTGTCTGCAAGACACAGCCTTACAATGCAGCTAGAGAAGGAGGAATCTGCCCTAGGTGTCACAGATCCAAGTGCTCAGAGTGCTCTGGGCACAGACAGGCTTACTGTGAAATGAAAATGTTAACCTGCCTCCGAGGCTGATCACCAAGGATATTGCAAAGGAACCTCTGAGGGGCCTCGCCATATGTTGGGACTGCTTGTTTTCTCTTTGAATGTGCTTTCCTGAGCCCTCCTGATGATTTTTGTGGGAAGGAAGGGGAGGGGGGACAATGACTTGAGGCTGCTTGCAGCTTTTTTTGGCAGACTCAGGAAATTTCAGCAGGGAACCATTTCTGCAGAGGTTTCTCAGATTAACTCCTGAGAAGGTATTTCATGAGGATATAGCTGCAGTCTGTTTCAGACACCTACATTCCGTGTATGTGTCTCCAGTTCTGCTCTGATTTATTTCATGTTCAAAGAGCATGTGGATGTGGTACTTTGGGACATAGTTTAATTGTGGACTTGACAGTGCTGGGTTAGTGGTTGGATTCGATAATCTTAGAGGTCTTTTCCAACCTTAATAATTCTATGATTCTATGATTCTTTAGTGTCTTTGGCTCTCACACTCAGCACCGTGAACTAGAGGAGCCAGAGCTGTAGGTATGGGCAGCATGTGGGGTCCTCACTCACCTGGGGCACCAGGCAGTCCTGATAAGGGATGTGCTGCTTTTCAGACCTTTTACAGTAAATTCACCCCAGCAGTGCTTTTGTGTTTATTCTTTCTCCCTCTGCTTTGATTTTTTTCAATGGTGGCTAGGAGGGGAGAGTGTTTATGAACCATGATCCTACATTTGTTTCATATTACTGTTCTTGTGGAATTGTGGCTTGCACTAACTTACTTGTCCTTGGAGGAATGTTTTCCGTCCCTCTAACCACGAGCCAACATTGAAAACAGGAGGGGCCCGTCCTAGAGAAAGTATGTTTGCAAAGAATCTGCTGGGAGGGACCCTGAGCCCCTGTCAGGAGCTGTGGAGCAGGACAATGGTGCAACAGGAGGAGTGAGAAAGATGTCAGTCACAGGATGTCAGTCACAGAATGTCAGTTTGCTTGCTTATCTATTTTAGCAGCTTTTTTAGATTTCCACCTTTTATCCTTACTGTTAACAGAGCTTATGACTGCTTTGTCATATTGCCTGGTCATGGAATAAATGGAGATGGAGTGGGGAGCCCAAGGAAGGCTGTGCTGGAGCAGACTAAAGCTGTCTTTTCCCCTACTGGGACAGCAGTGGTGCTTAGGGAGAAAGTGTAAGAAACGGGGAAAATGCACATAGCTTCCATATATCCTTCTGCAGGCAGGAGGGGCCCCAAACTGAAGGCTGAGCCCAGATCATTGTGCTCAGCCCTCCTGTATGGAGTTATCTTCCAGGGATTTGCCTAAGTGCCCCTTAACCCTTTATCTTTCCTAGCACTCTCTAGCAATAAATTTCACAATCATAATTACATGTTCCACTTCTGGACTTCTCTGTACTGTGAGAAATACTGAATAATAATTGTCTACTGTGAATGATGTGGAGAATCCTGTTTTTTGAAAACCTTTATCTTTTTTTTTTTTTTTGTTTAAGCTGAATGGTCACTCCTAATGGAAAATATGTTCTGTCCTTCCAATATTTTTGCCTCCCTTCTCTATAGTTCTGCTACTTCTGCATCCCTTCTCTATAATTCTGCTACTTTTCAAGGAAAGGTAACTGTGTGGCACATGAGTCAAGCTGCTGTATGGGTTCCAGAGATCCAGTCAGTGCTGTAACCATCCTGTCTGTCTGATTCTCAATGTCTTTATATTTACCAGGTCTTTCCTTTTTTGATGACTTAGTCCTTCTTCAGTGATGTGTTGCATCCTATCTTGGAGCCATTGCTGCCTGTGTATGAATCTACAGATGGATCTGGATGCAGCTACACCTGTGACATAGCTTAGCCCAGGGTATGGGTGGCCAGGGTCGCTGTTGGTACCCTCAATACCCTGATATTTGACTAATTTTGTTGAAATCTTGTATTTTTTCCCTTAGAGCCTGCTTGTGAATGCCATCCATGGTCCTTAGCACTCTATTACTGCTTATTTTAATGATTTGTTTTCAAACCTCTTGTAAATGAACACCTCACTATGAAACTGCAGATCTAGTTAGGAAAACTCCATAAATTCCCCCTTAGGGGGCATTGGTCAAAAAAGCTTTCTGTTCTTCTGCAGAAAGTTTCTCTTTCTTAGGTTCACATATTGCACCTGGATCATCAGAGGTTTCCATTAGCAGCAGGCATCCTACCAGGGAGTTACAGTATTTGGAAAAGACTTTGTTCTTTCAGCCATAGAAACAGGAATGAAGATTTACATTGGGAAGCAATAGAACCTGTAGAGCAGAGAACTCGGGCGTAGGGAAGGAATATTTCTTTTCCTTTTGTGTCTTGACTGGTGAATTTTATTTACATAGCATATGCAATAACAGTTCAAATTTCCATATCAATGTGCACGATGCACAGTTGAGAATCAGGTTAATGTGCACTTCTGAGTTATTTCTGCCCCAGCTGCTTGAAATAGAGTTGTAAGTGTGGAAGATACCAGAGCTTGCATATTTTTTCTTAAATCTTTCCCTAGGTGAAGAACAAGGGTGCATCTCTGAGAGGCGACGGGCCTTGACGAGGCTCTTTTATGGCCCTGCTGGGTACTTCAGTCAGTCCAGTTTGTTTTCCACACCAGATAAGCAGACGGAAAAAACAGCTGGCTTTTCAAGACCCTGCCCTCCTTCCTTCAAGGAGCTGTTTCTGGGCTCTGGATTGTCATCCCCAGTTGCACAAAGCCCATTTGTCAGCCAGACATCTGGGTTGGAAACTACCCTTAGTGAAGCCATCATGGGGATGTTCCCGTCAAGGGAGCTGGCTCAAGTGGCACTACAATTTACTGCCAATCCAAAGCGTTTCCAGGAAAACCTCTTCGGAGGAAGGTTCTTGAAGAATTTGATCCAGTTTAACTTCACAGGGGCACTTGGCACTAGTGGGAAATACAGCATTGGCCAATTTTTCCAACAGGAGGATGTGTCGGAGAGGAACAACAGCCAAAGCCCTCTGGAATCAGCTGAGGCATTTTCACTGGAGGTATCAAAGGGGAGTTCCATTTTGAGTAAACCTCTTGTAGGCAGCTTTGGCCGCATAGTAACTCTACAGGACAATCAGAACACGATGAAATTCCTTTCCTCTGTTCTAGAACTGCCAGAGTTCTTTACTTTTCTTCAACAAGTGATTTCTGTCCCCAAAAACGTTGCTGAAGATTTAGGTGAAGTGGTGAAACTAGCATTGGGATCCAAAGACTGTGGTGAGGAGCCAAGGGATCTGTTTGTTCCAACATGCACCAAGGAAGGGAGATATGAAGAAGTTCAGTGCTATGCAGGAGAGTGCTGGTGCTTGGACACTTCAGGTAAGGAAATTCCAGGCTCAAGACTTCCAGGCAAACGTCCAAGGTGTCCCACTGATTGTGAGAAGCAAAGGAGAAACCTGCAAAACCTGAAGCAAAGTCTGCCTGCGGGATCAGACCTTTTTATTCCCTCTTGTACCGAGGATGGAGACTTTCTGCCACTCCAGTGTTATGGAACAAATTGCTTCTGTGTTGATTTGAATGGCAAGACTATTCCAGGAATAAGGGGAAAAGCTGGAAAACCAATGAAATGTAAGTCTTAGGGACTGGGAATTTAAAGATGCTTTCTTTTGTGTTGGAATTTCATGATTCTTTCTTTATATCTGATTGTATCTGGTGATATATGGATGATGAATACAAATGATATTGTCTCCTAAAAGGAAAGCAAGTCAACTTTGCAGTGGCAGGGGGATAGTGGGAAGTACAGTGTATGTATTGTCCAAACAAAAGAGAGAAATTCAATGTCTGATAGGCTTCTCTTAAGGGCCATGCAGTCCGGCCAGAAAAGTGAGTTGCAAATGACTGCTCAGACATCAATTTGGCAACTTGCTTATAGACTGTGAATTGCCTCTTCTTGCCCTTTTATTAATGAAATACAAAGGAAAAAGGAAGCACATGGGCTGGGGATACTTGTCTTTCAAGTTTCTGTGAACTGAAAATGGCACATCAACAGGTATAACAGACCAAAAGAAGAGCCTGCTTCTCATTTTGGGAGGAATATCAGAGTATCCAGAGAGTGGTATGTAGTGAGGGAGCTCCTTTGAATCACAGTTTGCAGAAGTAGTAGGGAGTTTATCACAATGATCTGAATTGGGATGAGTTTTATATCTAGCAACCCATCTGTGCAACCAGAAATAAACAGGTTCAGAATTCTCTGGTGCCCAAAAGAAGATGATCTCCTGTGGGTTGCTGGGTTTGTAGAGCTGCTTGGTGGGGAAGTGAAATTTGGCAGAAAAGACTTCCAAATCAAACTCACTCCAGTATTTTGAGGGATGGTATTTTCGTATTTAGCAGCAATGTTCAGTAGAGAATGGGAAGAGAGGACACACAGTCTTAAAATTCTGGTTAGGTTCAAGGGGAAATAAAATCAGTATTACCATGCTATTCAGATGACTGGTTTTGCAGGGATTGGCTGAATAAGAAGCAACTCCCAAATTACCAAGTGTAGCTGAAAATACCTGGTTGGTGCAAACAGATTCAAGAAGGCATTTAGTGGCACCAAGCACCTATCCCCCTAATAAGAACTACAGGCACCTAATGTACTCACATATTTTTAAAAATCATATCTTTATGCATCTTTCAGGGCTCATGTCCCTTTGGAAATCTTACCCTGGTTCACCATGGGACCTTAATATCACTAAGCTCGCTTAGTAACAGGCCAGGAATGTTGTTGTTAGTATTGGGATGAGTGACCAAGTTTTAGCAGTGGTGTTTATTGTAACAGAGGGGTAGGGGTATTGTATATCTTCAGAGCATTCATAAGACGTGCTCTGCATGTTTTTTTCTTTTCCCCAGGCCCAAGTGCTTGCCAAGTAAAAGCTGGTCAGGAGTTTCTAAAGGCTGCAAAGCTCCTGTTGTCAGATCCAGGTGCTGTGTCCCAGCTCTCCAGCATTTACCTCCCACAGTGTGATGCAGAGGGCGCCTGGAGGCAGGTGCAGTGCAGTGGCCCTCCCGAGCAAGCCTTTGAGTGGTACGAAAGGTGGATTGCAGAGAACAACGAGGGCAAACCCCTGCCCGTTGCTGATCTATTGAACATCGTATCTGGATATAAAGAGGCATCATCTAAAGGCTTTTCAGCTTTTGCTAAAGCTTTGTATGAGGCTGGGCACCAGAATGTCTTTCCCGCATTTGCCATGTATTCCTCCTTCACGGATCTCCCACCTGAAGTGCTGGAGGGAAACTTGACCAGTGGATCTCAGAGCATTTTGCTGGATCCATATACTTTCTGGCAGCTTCTGAATGAGCAGCTGACATACTACCCAGGACCCTATACTGATTTCAGTGCTCCATTAGGCCACTTTGAACTTCGTGATTGTTGGTGTGTTGATAGCAAAGGAGAAGAGCTGCAAGGAACAAAGGCAGGAGTGAACCAGGTTCCTGCATGTAAGTAACAATTTCTGGCATTTAAGTAGTACTGTTTCTGGTCTTTTCTTTTATGCCACCGGAGAAGGAAGTCCTTTCAATTGTTGTGAAGTAGCAGACAATAACTTGTCAGAAAGATCATCAGTACTGACATTATTGCTTGACATCAGAAATGGGGTAACTCATTTCTTTGGGAATAAGGAGGGAATAAAGTTCCATTTCAAGTTTGTGTAGATTTTGTAATTTGGAGTTTGGACATGTAATGATTTTGCAGAAGATACTTAGCCAGATGGCAAAGGACACTTTGAAGTTAGGAAGTGTGAAGAGTTTTATGGAAAATTCAGGATTACACAGTGACGTAAATAACTTTCAAGAATGCCTTAAAATGAAGCAAGAAGGATTTTCTTTGCTGATTCTTACTATGTGGTCAAGACTAACAGGTATCTCCTAGAAGTCACTAGGAGAAGAGTGAGGCCAGCACTGAAGTTTGGTGATTCCTCTGTCTAGAGACCTCCACCAAAGCTGCTGGGCCTTCTTTGGGGTTACTTCAGCAAATGACCTATATTATAAATGTCATCACTGAAATCATTCTCATCACGTAGTATTTTTCC
>NW_016690247.1:3931558-4102803 GCF_001604755.1 Lepidothrix coronata | reverse complement strand
AGTGGCCACTCTGGACCCAAGGGATGTTTGTTTTCCTTTCTGACTCTCACTTCCGATCATTCACAGTTTTTTATGGCAGCAACTGAGGGAATGTTCTGTAGAGACATATTAACTCTGTTTATAACCAATGAAGACTTAATTTAAAATCATCAAGCATTTGGCCTAGGACTTGGAGAATATTTGGGTGATTCCTGGTACTCTCACACTCTTGCTATTAAATAGCTAAGCATTTAACAAGACAAGTTGCCTTCACTTGCTTCATTATGCAACTTAAAACTGAGCTAGTGCAGAAGGAAGCAGATGATGCTAATTAAAAGACCAGCTAGTTTTCGCATGAAAATCTTCACTGGATTTAGATGAAAGTTGTTAATATACCTTTGCCTCTACAGGTCCTGGTATATGTGAAGGTGTGAAGCAGAAAGCCATGAAATTCATGGAGGAGGCAGAGCAGTTAATCTTAGCCTCAAATGAGTCCCACTTTGGTTTTGGAGAGAGCTTCTTGATGGCAAAAGGGATACAGCTCACAGACAGGGACCTCCTGCGCTCTGCTCGGCCCTATGAGTCACAGGTGCTGGACTCCCAAAAACTGCTCTCAGGCAGTGACTCTGCTGTCCAGCTGGCTGCATGGTCAGGTGGGTGAAAGGGAGATGAGAGCTTAATTAAATGAAGTCATGCCCAGGATCTGTGCAAGTGTACTTTGCTGCAAAGGAAGTGCAACTCAGCAGGTATAATTAATCAGTGTCATTAACGTGCCAACCCAAGAGCTGATTTCAGTTGTCTCATATGTATGACACAGTGCAGATATAAAATCTGGGCACTTACCAGCCTTTATGTACTTGCAAAATTATTAATTTGTCTTCTGAAGTACAGAGGACACTCAGGTTTTTGTGAACACGTTTAAAATATCCTGTATTGGACACTAAGAGCCTTCTTTTACCTCTCTTTTGTAGTCCTGCGCTTCTATTGGCAGACTCACTTTTCTTCAAAAGGTTCTGCTGGGGAAGCAGCACAGCTGGGATTTCTCCCTTACATCCCACAGTGTGATGGCCTGGGAAACTGGGAGCCAACTCAGTGCTATGAGAGCACAGGTGAGCAATTCCTAACAAGATACTCTGGGGTGTCTGAGCAAATCAAAACTAAGAAGAATTCTAATAAAAAGGTAGAAAACCAGGATTCTTGTAGTCAAACTGGAGAAGGGTGATGTGGTCTACAAGATGTGTGGAAAATTGACTGGAGTGAGGGACTCAACTGGCAGCTCACTGGGGCACAAAAATTAGTAGCTATTCAGTTGCTTGCTGCTAGTTGTGTTCCTTGGGGCTCATTCCAGGGGCTGGTATTTCTTAGTGCCTTCATTCATGACCAGGACGATGAGATGGAGTGCATGCTCATTGAGTTCATGGGTGATGCCAAATTTCTGGGATTAGATGATATGCTGCAGGATAGGGCTGCAACGGGAGAGTCTCACCAGAGCTGCTATATTTCCATTCTCACCACTGCTCTCAGGTGTGGTCTACTGATCCCTGGATAGCAGAGTTAACTGTGACTTAGATTTACTGAGCCCTTTCTATAGTTCTGCTGAGACTGAAAATCTTCCCAGCATGCAACAAAGCACACTGCAATACATCATTTAAAATAAAGCTGCTCTTCTTCCCTGGCCAGGTCATTGCTGGTGCGTGGATGAGAGAGGACGTTATGTCATGGATTCCTTGGTCTCACGCTCAGCAGAACTTCCCAAATGTCAGTTGGTTTTTCTTCCTAAATATTTTTCTGTACTTGTTCTTACAAATTTTAATATTTATTGAAAATTCTAGTATGATATGCATGAAGTAGGGCTTGCTTCTAACTGCTGTAAGAAAAGAAAAATGAATTTTATGCTTATTTTGCTAATTCATTTCATTTAATTATGCATGATTTTGGCTTGCATGATTTGAGAGTGGACCTTCTACTGTTGGTGGCCCTGCCTGAGCAGGGGGATTGGACCAGCTGTCCAACCAGATGTTTCCAGATGTCCCTTCCACCCTCAACTGTTCTGTGGTTATCAAATACTAATCAGGAATTCCCTGCCTGAGACTGTAGGAGAGCCTATTACAGATGTGTGAAGGAGATGGTGACAGATGGCTTTCTCTTGCTTAGGTCTCGGAACTCGATTTTATTTTAATGTAAATGTCTGTTTTCCCTCTCACAGGCCAGACTTCATGTCAGCGATCTCAAACCAATGCATTAATTTCCAGCTGGAGACAGAGCGGCTCAAAGGTGGATGTGTCTGCAGCTGATCTATTCATCCCCAACTGCCTTGAGGTGATTTACCATGACTTAGGGAGGAAGCAGTTTTGCTCACACCACGCCAAAGTCCTGTACACTTTCAGCCCATGCTCCTTAAGCATCCCTTGTGCATTTCTATTAACCTGAAAGAAAAGGGTAAGGCAAAACTAACAGCAGGCATTGCCCTGCAGAAGGCAGAACTTAAATAGTTCTGAGGTGAAGACTGGGAAGAGGAAACTCTGTTCCTGCCCACGATTCCCTCCCACAGGTTGGCTCTGCCTGGTGCTTTTGCAGAGTTGTGCTTGGAAGGCACACCTTAATTGACTGACATTTGGGGGCTCTTTCTTCCTGAGCTGTGAGAGAATTACAGGAGAGCTGGATGCAGATATCCCAGAATAGGGTCCTTGATGCTCTCAAAATGTGACATTGAGCAGGATAGAGATGGGCAAGAACAGAGATTTCATGTAATAGAATCGTTATCATATAGAATCATGTAATCATTAGGTTGGAAGACCTCAGAGATCATCA
Source organism: Lepidothrix coronata (assembly GCF_001604755.1). Lineage (NCBI taxonomy): Eukaryota > Metazoa > Chordata > Aves > Passeriformes > Pipridae > Lepidothrix > Lepidothrix coronata. Next base: position 4,100,013 of record NW_016690247.1, on the reverse strand, counting down.
AGCCCAACTATTACCCCAACATTGTGGAGTCTACCACTAAACCAGATCTTTAAGCACCACATCTGCACATTTTAGAGCACATTTCAATCCAGGATTTTACCAGAACTTCATCTCAATGGGCTTTTAGTTTGCATCCTATTTAATGTTTGGACTTGATGAGGTCTTTTCCAACCTAAGGGATTCTTGATTCTCTCGGGGACTTGCCTATGTATTAAATTAGGTAGATTGTATTTTTTGATTTTTTTCAATATGTTATATTAATGGAAAATTAGTACAATAAAAATACAAAAAAATAAAGACAATAAATAATGTAAATAAATAAAACATTTTAACCAACCTTTGGGGTATGGATTGAGGCATAACTGTATTAAAATGCATTACTCTACAATGACATGTCCTTGATTTTTTTTTAGACAGGCGAATACGCTGTGCTACAGAGATCTGACACAGGTATTTGGTGTGTGAATCCTGCGTCAGGAGAAATATTTCAGCGTGGCAGCAAAGCCTTGGATGGCAATCCTGAGTGTGAGTAATGCTTTGCCCACCACCTGTGGTGCTTGTGGAGATGCCTCATGCTTAGCAGCATATGTGCTTCCCTTTTCAGAACGCTGCCTGTGAAACATGGGAGGCTTGTAGTTTAATTCCTCAGTGACACAGTACATACAAGCACACCAACACTGAAAGGGTGTCTGAAAATAATTACCCCTTACTTTCATAACACTAGAAATAAACTAGTTTAGACAAACTGATGGACAGGCTGCTATCCATTTTTTTACCTTCCATTTCCTACCACCAGAGAAAATTCTTAGACTTTTCTAAGGGAGTGAATTCTGAGCTGTGGGAACTAGGCCACATGCAGGCACTGAGTCCACTTGGCATGGTCCTCAACCGCTTTATGGAATGGAATTTGGCCTTTAGTACTTTTTTATTGTCTTCAAATAAAGACAGAGAATTGTTGAAGTCTCATAAGAGGTGGTCGACTCAAGAAGTTAAAGAATTGCTGTTTGCATGAATTGAGATGCTCTATTGGAGCCCGTGCCCTGGGTCTACTCTTCTGAACAGTACAGGCAGCCCAAGAGCTCACAGTTCTGCTGTGCTTGTTCTGCAGTTCTTTAGCTAGTGGTTTTCTGCAAACAAAATTAGTAAGAACAATATTGTCTCAAGTTCAGATTGAACTTTTTGGATCTTCTTGTCGGGGGGTGGTTCTGCTCGCTCATGTCCCTGTTTTGTGTGTTTGTGGGAGACCATAAATATTGCTTTTTCATGGCTGTTTTTCCCCCCAGTTTTGTAGGTATGAAACTAGGACATATTAACTGTTTTAAAAAATAAATGATCATATTGTTACATTTAAGATTACCTGGATCAAAAATTTTTGATAAAAAGGTTGGTTTGATTTTTTTAACCTTTTAAATATCAGTGTCTAAATGATATACTATGAAACTTATGGAAAAAAAATAACAGAATTTTTTCAATTACTTTATTCATGTAAATGCATATAACTTACACTTTATTCTTTAGGAAAAAAATGTGTTTTCTAGTGGAAGTAAAATTTCCCATTTCTGTAATAGTTAAAATTATTTATAGTTTCATGATCACTCATCTTTCTTCCTTCTAACAAAACAGTCTGACAGCACTGCTGTTAAAACCTTTAGGACAATTTATTGTCTTCTCTTCTGTAACTTGCAATGAATTTCTCTCTTTAAAGGTCCCAGTTTCTGTAATATGCTGAAGTCTAAAGCTGTTTCACGAGACTCTGCCAAAGGCTACATCCCACAGTGTGAAGGGGAGGACGGGAGTTTCTCACCTGTGCAGTGCAGCCAGGATCAGGAGAGCTGCTGGTGTGTCTTTGACAATGGAGAGGAGGTGCCAGGGACACAAGTGAGTGGAGGAAGACCAGCATGTGCAAGTGAGTTCCTGCTTGAGGTACATGAGCAAATCCAGGTCTGGAACTTAACCCAGATCCTAAATTTTTCCACTCTTTAGTTGTATTTAATCCTATTTCTTCAGACCTGTAGAGACTTTTGCTCAAGCAACATGCTTATCTTTGCCCAGACCTGCCTGGGCATGATGTCCAGTTTTCTTCAGGTGCTTTGTCAGGGAAAAAGGAGAAGGGACTGTATCTTTTTATTCATAAAATTGGTTGAATCAAACCAGTTGAGCTATAAAACCCAGCTATAAAGTCAATCTGAACAGCTTGCTGCAAACTTGAATCTGTTCCAGTCTGAGCTGGCTCTGGGATTAAAAACCATTCAGCTGACTGAAATAAAATTTGAAAAATGTATGCTTCTACCATTCCAACTCTTGACTTGTGACCAGAATTGTGAAAAGGATGTGCCAAAATGCTACATATTCACAGAGTATTTCCTGCATGACCGGAGCTGTGAAGCACTGGAATTCACTCAGGGTTTCCAGTGAGATGTCCAAATGGGAGGAATTTGAATAAATTTAATTTGCAGTGGCTCTTTATACATCTTCCCATCACTAAAGTGTAGCAAAATTAATTAAACTTTCTACAAGGCTGTGCTCCAAAGTGTAGTGGTTAGTGGAAAGTAATGTAAAAAGATGTAAAAAGAAAACCTTCAACTAGTGTCTTCAGGACACTGCTGTTTCCATAGTCCTTTTGTTGGTGGGATTTCTTTTTGTTTGTTTGATTTTGTTCGGTTTGGTTTGGGCTTTTTTTGGCAACAATGTAGGGAAAGGAGACCATATGATAAGTTTCCTATAGTGAGTCTGATATGGGGTCATGGTTCAGTGGTGGACTTGGCAGTGCTGGATTAATGGCTGGACTCAGTGATCTTAACAGGTCTTTTCCAACCTTAATGATTCTACAATCCTATGATACAAATGCCTTTGTCTACCCAGCTGCCTGTAAGGTGTTTTAATCAACTAGGCAGCTGCTCAGTCAACTTGGAAACCACCACCAACATAATTTTTTTTGAACTCTCTTGTTCAAGGAGAGTTAGGAGGATAGGATTTTATGAGAAGCCAGAAGGAGACCTCATGGTTGTATCTGCCCCATGCTTGTGGTGTTGTGTGGAGATGCCCATCCAAGCTCTGAGGAGATGAGCTCCAGAAAAAACTCAAACTAGTTGTAAATGTTAAGTCCTTGATATCTTCTTCTCTCCATGAAAGCTCATTTTCTAGATGTCCCCCTGAATTCCAACAGAATTTATGGAATATGTTCTAAGGAGGATGTAGGTGTACCCCAAGATATGCCTTTAAGATGATTTTACATTTTGGGTGCATATCTGTTGTTTTTTGGGATTCTGTAATGCTGTACTTTTCCTAGAGGAAACACTGACTGAATGATTAATGACCTTTCTTTTTTCAAAGACTGAGCTGAGAGGGAGAACTTCTTTGAAAATATAGTGGAAACCTGGCTTAACTGAAAGCTATTTGTTACTTTCTGCATAGAGATTGAAATAATTTTTAATTATTTTTCTGGATTTTGAAATAACAATGGAACTTTTCATGATAAACAACTTAGTAATTGTGTAAAAATAAAGAAGAAAAAGTTACTTTTCTCCTCAGTCTATCCAGCCTTATACCTCTAGTCCCGAGAACTACCAATAATCATTCAGGAAAAAGGAATAATCTCTCACTACTTGTCTATCAGGAAAAGAAACTGTTTTGGTGGGAATATATGATAAACTTCTTCTTCAGCATCAGAACAGACAGCTGTAAACAGAAAGTAATAATCCTCAGTGCCCAGTGCAAGCAAGTTTTTCATTAGTTTAATCATTTCCATCAGAGGTAGAATCCAACTTCTTCTAGTTGACATGCACTGGAGGGACGATGCCAAGTATTCTTGCAGTCCTCACAGGCGTCTCCCATCCTCGTGCCACTGCCCACAACTCTGAGTAGAGATAGAGGAGAGAAAGGTCTCCAGAGAAGGTCCTGGAGATGTTAGTTTCCTTGTGGAAATCTTTAGAATCACCTGTGAAAGAAGTGTCAATATTCAACTGGATCATGATTCACTCCTACAGGACCAAGAAACAGAAGAATCACAAAATGGTGCAGGCTTGATAATAGAAGTAAATGAAGTGACATCTGTAGAGGGATAAATGAGCACATTAGTGGTGGTGAACTGAAACCTCTAAACCACAGCAGGAAACCGTTATCTCTTGAGTTTTGAGGGGTAGTTATTTCCCTGGTTTGTAAGACAAATCTCATTGGAACAGACAGTAAAAGGCTGTGGCAGCATACAGTTGAGACTGGATATGACTTGCTGGATATAAAAACGTGTTAGAGCAATTAAGAAACCACAGGATGGTTTTTACACACTTTGTATAAAGAGATGTTAATGTAATTAACGCATGACTGCGGATGTAGTTTACATGGTCAGGATAAGTATTACTGTCTCTTTTACAGTGATATCTTTTTGGTCCTAAAATCTTGGGAGATTTATTAAAAGTTTGTTAAAGCAAGGATGCCAGGTTTCCACCTCTACTGAGAAAAAGAGTCTGGCTACAGAGTCAGTGAGTGAAGCGAAGGAATGTAGTGGCCACATTAACAGAGTTCTTGCAGAAATGATGCTATAAAGGAGACTTAGAAAAAAATATGCATTTGGATATTCAGCAAGATATGAAAGCCTTTTATTTTGTCATTGAAATACACAGGGTTTGAAAACAAAGATATGCTGAACACACTGTATCCCAGATTCATCCTGCATTGTTTTAAGCTTTAACCGAGGTGGCTGCTAAGTTATGGAATTAATCTTCCTATCTCCATCAGAAGGGGAGAGGGAGAATCAGACCTGAACTATCATCAATGTTTACCTCCCTCCAGTGACTAGGGATTTTGGGGCTGATCTGAGCACTGCAATGTGGAAAATGATCTATGTATACACCAAGCAAGTGAATTGTATGATAACATCTTTTTCTTGATATTTATTTCTAAACAAGGAAGTTCTCTATTATTCCTATGTTTTGTAGCTCTAGAACTCATAAATATTTAATTATTACCAGATATGTTTAGTAGCTCGATTGGGATTTGGCTAATACTGAGTGAAGCACTTGGTTTGTTCTGATTAGTAGAAATGAATTATCATTGTAGTTAACCTGCAAAAATAGTCTGTTACAGTGGGGTAGCAGGATTGGAATGACTGTACTGATGCAGAGTGAGTTGATAGGAAAAACTGTGCTCCAATTCCAAAGCTGTATACTACTATTTCTATATATATAAACTGTATATGCTGATCTGCTTGGTCACTAGAAACATCCTGGTGTTCTTGAAGACACCACAGTCATGAGCTCCTGATCTTAAAGTTTTCAGACTTTAGTCTGAAGGGAATTGAGATAAGGTTTTTTTGGCTCTGCCTGTTTCCACTAGATATCTTTTGTAAAGGTTTGTTCTGCTGATGGTTAGAAATCTCCTTCTCATTTCCTGCTTAAGTTTATTCATGGCTGTTTAAAATGTATCTGTTCTTAGAAACCATACACATACCTTTCTGGACCCAATGCATTACCCATCAAAGCCAATAATGTGCCTTTTCCTCAGCTTCAGTAAACTGAACCATGCTGACCTCAAACCAGATCCAAGCTGTTGAGTGGGAAATGCAAAGAGTCTAGGTTTTCCCTGCTGATATGAAGGTTTTGTGGACTTTTTACTAGAAGTCATAATATTATGCCACTAACACATATCTCCTTTCTCACGTGAAGGTCCACAGTGTGCTCTGCCCTTCGGTGCCTCGTCTATTCCCAATGGAGCTGTACTTTGTGAAAACATTTCTGGACAAGCTCCAGGTGTCCAGCAGTGCCAGCTGGTGTGTCGTCAGGGCTTCCACAGTGCCTCTTCCAGCACCTCCTTCCAGTGTGATGTGCAGCAACGGCGGTGGGTCCAGGCTGCCCCACTCCTCCAGGCCTGCCAGAGTATGTCAGAGCTGCTGGGGGTTGGGAAGGGCTCAGAGCAGAGTAAACAGATGCACAAAAATCAGCTTTCATCAGAAAGCTGCTGTGTGAATGACAATAATAGGGCGTAACAGTTATAAGGGGGTTGCTAAATTGAGGTGAAGTTGTTTGGTCCTGTCTTCTGCCATCCTCACCTCTGGCTCTTGGCTGGCCCCTGTGCCAGAAACAGCTCTGCTTGCCTGTAATAATATAGCTATAAATAGCTATTCAATCTATTTGCAGATTTTTCTTTGTTAGTTAAAAGATGCTGGCACCATAAGTAATTCTGATGGAACTACTTAGTCCTGGAAGACCAGATGAGCGCCAGATGTTTGAATTTGGCAGAACTCGACTGTTTATTTGCATAATCAAGTCACTGTTACATTTGCATCTTTTTTGCAGCAGCAGCCTGTTCTTTAGGATTATTGTTGTCTTTGTTCACTGGCTTTTGGTGTTTTTCAAACCATTTTGCTTTTGAGAAAAAAATGTCACTTTAATTCTTGGAAGAATTGGTTGTGTATTCAGAACTCATGTACTTGGGTACTAATGTTGACCTTTTCAATTATTTCAAATAGAGACATTTTCTGATCAAAAATGGCAATTTATAGCAGTGCTGGACTTTGAGAAATGCAGATTTTGCTGTCTAGCTTGCAGCTACTTTTCATTTTCAAAGTAGGTTAAACCCATTAATCAATCTCCAGAATGGATTAAACTCATTCTAGGACTCTTATATTATCACATTTCCAATTGTACTCAGGTCTTCTATTCCAGATGCAAATGTTTTTAAGCTTTAAAATTTCAGACTGAGACTTTTGTCTGTCTGTGACTGTGTTTGTTAGATTTTTTAGCAAGCTATGAAATAACTTCCATATTTGCTGATGGCAGTTGAATAACTTTGTAAGGCCAGAGGGGACTATGTGACAATCTGCTATAAAGTTTAATGTAAGCCAAGGACTTCCCCCAATAATTTGGTTTTAAGGAGAGAGAAAAAATTACCAACACATCAGAAGGTGATTGAATTAACTTCACAATAATGGAGAATTCACCAAAACACTTAGCAATTAGTTCCAATGGATAATTGTCCACAATTTTAAAAATCTTATTGCCTGTTCTTTATGTATACATGTAGAGATTGTGGTTAAATCAGCTCTTAAATACTCTCCGATACACTAACCAGAGAGAGGGCTTCGTGCCTTGGAGGAAGAAGCAGGTTTTTGTGTCCTCTGGTCTCTCCCATCATTCTCCTTGGAAGCTTTCCAGGCTTTCCCACGCTCGTTTTTGGGGTGAGAGATTGGGAATTGTGCTCCAGCAATGGCACTTGTATGTGATGCAGTGAGAGCCTGTAGAGGAGGTGAATGAGGGAGAGCTCTGCTGCTTGTTCAGGCTGGTGGGATAAAAGCCAGCTCCCTTTGGAGGTGCAATGACAGCAGGACAGTTGTGCTGAATCTGAGGTAACAAACCCCCCATGAAGCCTGGGATCAGAGTTACTCCAGGGGAGACAAGAAATTTGCATCTTTTTTTCTCTTGCTAAAAACTGACTAAATAGATTTTCATTTTGTGACTGATGAGCTCACAGATTTCTCATCGATTTGTGTGATTTGCAACATTTTGGTTTGCTATCAAAAAGCTATCAGAAGGCTCTTCTTAGTCATCCATGTCAATGCCATCATTATGCAATCAAATTAATTCTCTCCTAAAGCTTATTCCCAGTTAGTTTGACAAGCAAAACCCCGTTGGAATTAGTTACAATTGTTTTCACCATTTAATTACTTTTTTAATATGAGCGTTTTCATGATTGTGTGTAAGAAAAGTGAAAGTAGACAGGCCAATAATTCTTGTCTTCCTCTTTCTTTTCGAAGTATTGGCATAATGTCAGCTTTCATTTAGTTCTCTGGAAATTGCTATCTGTTAAGGCTTGTGAAAAATCATCATTAATGATCCAAATTGTTCCTTACCCTTCTGTGAGTTAGAGCTCCAGTGTAAAACATCTCTTTATTATTATATAACTGTATAACCTGGCTTTTTCCCTAATGCACAACATATATATTTATCAAGCTTGTCTCTTGCTACTTATTATTTACGACCGACAACTCTAGTACTTTCACCTAAAAGTGGGAAGATACTATTGATACAATGTGAGAATGTCAAATCAATGTTGTCTTTCCTCAAAGTAACGCTGAAAGTCAGGTTATTCATTATTGAGGTTACTAAATACCCTTTCTACTTTAATTTTAGAGCTCCAATTATTCCAGACAGTCCAAGCTCAAACACACTTTCAACTACTCCTGCCTCCTGAGAATACATGTAGTTCTGACTACTCTGGATTACTCCAGGCATTTCAGATATTTATTTTAGATGAGTTGAAGGCTCGTGGTTTATGTCACCTTCAGGTAATTTAAATTCCTTATTCTCTATTGGTGTTAGAGTTTTATTGTTGTTGTTTGTTTGTTTTTGTTTTCTTTGGTTGGGTTTTTTAATATTAAAAAACAAGAAACACAACATAGACCTTTGCCTGCCTGAGAGAGGTGGAAGAACAGAACATGCCATGAAATCTGTCAGGATTGGCAGCACTCTCATATAGATGAGTGGGAAAATAGGAGTTCTAGTCTCACTGACACCACATCGGCAGATCAGCTTAGTTCTAGCCAAGAAGTCATATCACATCAATCCAGAATTTATGAAAAATTTGTTTAAATGGAAGAGAGTATTTTGACTATTCTAACAGTGAGTAAATGACTTGCTAAAATTATATTTTTTTGCCTCTGTTTTTACAGTCCCTTTTGTAAATGTTACTTTTGAGCATGGTATACTGCTAGGCCAGAACCAGAAAGTTCTCAGGTTGACTAACTGTGGTTTCATTTGATTCTGAATTCGAGGTAAATGCATTTGGGAATACTGGCTCAGTTTCTGTCTGTGATGATTCCACTGTCTATGTTGAATGCCTGAGCACAGACCGCCTGGGAGTGAATGTCACGTGGAGGACTCAGCTGGAAAACATCCCGACAGCTTCTCTCCCTGACTTACATGATATTGGTGAGTTTTTCTTCCTCGGATATTTCTGTGGATTAAACCTGATTTGCTTTTAGTTGTTTTGCTTCCCTGTGTCCGCTCTTAGGAATTATAAATGCTCACTGCCTTTATTACACTGGTGTTGTGTTTTTGAGATTTTGGTGTTGATGTATTTCTCCTTTCAGGCTGTGACCACACAGTGGAAAGGAGCCATAATTCAATGTTTTTTTTCATATAGCAGTGCCTCTCCCAGCTGCCTTAACAGGGACTGAAAATTACTTTATTGGGCATGAGCTGAACTGTCCCAGATGTTCATTTCCATCGATCATGTCCTCAGTGATGGAAAAGATTGTGTTTCTTATTCATTGTACTCAGAGAAACACAGTTCACGTGTTGCCAAAAATTTAAATAATTTCTTCTAAGTTGTTTTTTTTCTTTTTTTTTTTCTTTCCCCCCTTTTTCTGTTGATTGCATTGCCTTTGACACTAAAGAATGACCCTTACCTTGGATATCCTAGAGCAACTGTGCACCAACTGACAGATCTTTGCTGTGGTTTCCATGCAAGTTAGGGATGGTGTAAGGAAATTCTTTCAAAGCAATCACTGTTTTCCTTTAAAATAAAAGATACAGAAAACATATCCCAGGTTCAAATACCCTCTGTGGGTATATCAAGAATAGTAGCCTGTATCAAGAATAGTGTGGCCAGCAGGGCCAGGGCAGTGATTGTCCTCCTGTACTCAGCACTGGTGAGACCACACTTCAAATCCTGTGTTCAGTTTTGGTTTTATATTAAATTTTATATTAAATTTTTTTTTAAAGTGTCCCTCTTTGAGGGCATTACCTTTTTGACCCTCTCCAGACTATAAGCTCCCTGTATTACTAAAATTGTTTTTTCAGGGAATGACTGTATGGTTTTGGAAGAGACAGAGCTCTAGTCACGGCACCATCAACTTCCTTTATGTTCCAACTTCCATTACCATCTAAGGCAGCTTTGAGTCTTTCTGTTTAAGGTGTTTTCTGGTGTATTCAAGAACAGTGAGCAAATTAAGGCTTTAATTTGATAGACACTGTACAGATTCATTTTGGTCTGCTGTTTGTTAAAATGCTTGTATTTCTGCACTTGCCTATGTTTTTAACTTTATGTTCATCATTTTCTGTGTGGTTATCTATTCCCATATTGGAAATGTCTTTCATGCTATTTTGTTGTGTTTTTCCCTTCTTTAGAAAATGCAATTGTTGGGGAAAATCTCATTGGAGCATTTATAAAAGAGATAAAGGATGGTGATTTTCTGCTGCATTTGGACTCCAAGCAGTTCCTAGCAGATTCTGTGATTGATTTTCCCCGGGATGAAGCATTTGATCTGTCTCCACGTGTGCAGCTAGGATGTAGAAGTGGGTTTCGAAGAATTTCATCTCCTGGGAAAGCAGTCCCAAAATTGCAAGGATGTGGTATGTCTCACTTAAGCTTTCCATTCTTGGATGTTGTCAGGAATCAGTGTAAGCTGAAGTTAGAAAATTGTTTCACTTTTGTTTATGGTTCATATGTGAAAGGTGTGAGGCACCAACTTTAATGATAAATTTGGGGAGAGATGGGAATTAGTGCTTTGCTTACTGTTCAGTCCTTGTGTTGCACCAATGGTTTGGAATAGGCATCATGGCACTGGCACTGTACAGAAGGTTTTGCAAAAATTTTTGGGGATTATTTTAGATCTGTCTCATAATAGTAATTCTGTAGTTTTTGTGATCCTTAATAAGAGGATTTCACAAAGATAATGTAGCCAGTGCTTCAGATGATGGTACCTTACCTAGAATAGAAACCTAGATGCTGAAATGGCAAAAGTCCTGAGATTATGAATTCCTGGGCCAAGTCCAGACTGCTCAGATGGAAGCTTTCTCAGTGTTGGCCAACACCCAGACCTGACTACACTTCTTCCCTCTTTTCTTCTTCTCCTTTCCTTCTGTTTAGTCTGCTTCCCTGGAACAGGCTGCCTTTCTGTCAAAATCCTGCTTAGGGCTGCCAAACCTACCTTTTCCATGGTTCCCCACGGCTTTGTCTGGCTGTCCTGGGTACCAGCTCATGCTGACAAGCTGCCTTTGACTTAAACAGCTCTATTCTTGTTTCTATCAACACCAACTCTCCTGCAGTGCAACCCTGATTGATCTTGTTAGCCCAGTTGTCCTCCATGAGTCTGTGTCTTACTTATACCAGTTTAGGGTGTATTCACTATGTCTACCTTTTTTTGGAGGGGGAGAACAGAGGAGAGCTGTACCACAAGTATGTGTAAGACAACAACAGCAGGTATTGGATAGGTTTTCCAATGTGGGGAATATTTTCAGATGGGAGAACTTCAACACTATGCAGCTTAAGTTAGAGACCCTAAGAGTAAACCAGAATACGACTTAGCTCCCTGATTGGTGTGATGTTTCTCTTTAAGTTCAGGGAATTTCCTGATGCCTGGGCAAGGTAATCAAGTGATGAATCAGTTCTCAACTGCTGCAGGTTCCAGCTTGGACCTTTAAGGGTAAATTGACTGCAGATTCATGCAAAAAAAATATTAATTCTTACTGAGAATCCAGAGTTTGTAACAACTTGCAGCTACTTAACAAGATGTAGTGTTGTACAGATTGGTGGTATCATTATATTTTAAGTAGAATCCATCACTTAGAGCAGAACTTACAAAGAATTGGATCTTTCTGCCAAATATTTCCTGCCAAGGATAAAGGCCTCTGGGAAGCAGTGAATTTAGTCACCTTGTGAGTTAATTCATATGTATTTGAATGAGCTGGCTGTGGAAAAAGTCAGAAAACAGACATTATAGAGATGCGGAAAGGAGACAGTTTCTGGTCCAGCTTTTGGCAGAGCTTTAGGCAGAGCTTTCGTACTCTAACCTGTCATGGTGTACCTGCTGTTGGACAGTGGTTTGTGTAGTAGGACTGCATATTTTATTCTGAACAGGGAATTTAGGTTCTGGTTGCTCTAAGATCTGTCTATCTATCTTGTAGCGACTGAAGGCACAGACTCCCTTGGTGTGATGCAAGAGTATCATCTATCATTTATTTCAGGCCTCTATTTATAGAAGAACTGGTTTCATCTTTAACCTATCAACAAGCAATACTTGGCCCTATAAAATTACAGTATGCNTGGAAATGAGCCATAATTCAATGTTTTTTTTCATATAGCAGTGCCTCTCCCAGCTGCCTTAACAGGGACTGTCCTCCTGTACTCAGCACTGGTGAGACCACACTTCAAATCCTGTGTTCAGTTTTGGTTTTATATTAAATTTTATATTAAATTTTTTTTTAAAGTGTCCCTCTTTGAGGGCATTACCTTTTTGACCCTCTCCAGACTATAAGCTCCCTGTATTACTAAAATTGTTTTTTCAGGGAATGACTGTATGGTTTTGGAAGAGACAGAGCTCTAGTCACGGCACCATCAACTTCCTTTATGTTCCAACTTCCATTACCATCTAAGGCAGCTTTGAGTCTTTCTGTTTAAGGTGTTTTCTGGTGTATTCAAGAACAGTGAGCAAATTAAGGCTTTAATTTGATAGACACTGTACAGATTCATTTTGGTCTGCTGTTTGTTAAAATGCTTGTATTTCTGCACTTGCCTATGTTTTTAACTTTATGTTCATCATTTTCTGTGTGGTTATCTATTCCCATATTGGAAATGTCTTTCATGCTATTTTGTTGTGTTTTTCCCTTCTTTAGAAAATGCAATTGTTGGGGAAAATCTCATTGGAGCATTTATAAAAGAGATAAAGGATGGTGATTTTCTGCTGCATTTGGACTCCAAGCAGTTCCTAGCAGATTCTGTGATTGATTTTCCCCGGGATGAAGCATTTGATCTGTCTCCACGTGTGCAGCTAGGATGTAGAAGTGGGTTTCGAAGAATTTCATCTCCTGGGAAAGCAGTCCCAAAATTGCAAGGATGTGGTATGTCTCACTTAAGCTTTCCATTCTTGGATGTTGTCAGGAATCAGTGTAAGCTGAAGTTAGAAAATTGTTTCACTTTTGTTTATGGTTCATATGTGAAAGGTGTGAGGCACCAACTTTAATGATAAATTTGGGGAGAGATGGGAATTAGTGCTTTGCTTACTGTTCAGTCCTTGTGTTGCACCAATGGTTTGGAATAGGCATCATGGCACTGGCACTGTACAGAAGGTTTTGCAAAAATTTTTGGGGATTATTTTAGATCTGTCTCATAATAGTAATTCTGTAGTTTTTGTGATCCTTAATAAGAGGATTTCACAAAGATAATGTAGCCAGTGCTTCAGATGATGGTACCTTACCTAGAATAGAAACCTAGATGCTGAAATGGCAAAAGTCCTGAGATTATGAATTCCTGGGCCAAGTCCAGACTGCTCAGATGGAAGCTTTCTCAGTGTTGGCCAACACCCAGACCTGACTACACTTCTTCCCTCTTTTCTTCTTCTCCTTTCCTTCTGTTTAGTCTGCTTCCCTGGAACAGGCTGCCTTTCTGTCAAAATCCTGCTTAGGGCTGCCAAACCTACCTTTTCCATGGTTCCCCATGGCTTTGTCTGGCTGTCCTGGGTACCAGCTCATGCTGACAAGCTGCCTTTGACTTAAAAAGCTCTATTCTTGTTTCTATCAACACCAGCTCTCCTGCAGTGCAACCCTGATTGGTCTTGTTGGCCCAGCTGTCCTCCATGAGTCTGTGTCTTACTTATACCAGTTTGGGGTGTATTCACTATGTCTACCTTTTTTTGGAGGGGGAGAACAGAGGAGAGCTGTACCACGAGTATGTGTAAGACAACAACAGCAGGTATTGGATAGGTTTTCCAATGTGGGGAATATTTTCAGATGGGAGAACTTCAACACTATGCAGCTTAAGTTAGAGACCCTAAGAGTAAACCAGAATACGACTTAGCTCCCTGATTGGTGTGATGTTTCTCTTTAAGTTCAGGGAATTTCCTGATGCCTGGGCAAGGTAATCAAGTGATGAATCAGTTCTCAACTGCTGCAGGTTCCAGCTTGGACCTTTAAGGGTAAATTCATGCAAAAAAAAAATATTAATTCCTACTGAGAATCCAGAGTTTGTAACAACTTGCAGCTACTTAACAAGATGTAGTGTTGTACAGATTGGTGGTATCATTATATTTTAAGTAGAATCCATCACTTAGAGCAGAACTTACAAAGAATTGGATCTTTCTGCCAAATATTTACTGCCAAGGATAAAGGCCTCTGGGAAGCAGTGAATTTAGTCACCTTGTGAGTTAATTCATATGTATTTGAATGAGCTGGCTGTGGAAAAAGTCAGAAAACAGACATTATAGAGATGCGGAAAGGAGACAGTTTCTGGTCCAGCTTTTGGCAGAGCTTTAGGCAGAGCTTTCGTACTCTAACCTGTCATGGTGTACCTGCTGTTGGACAGTGGTTTGTGTAGTAGGACTGCATATTTTATTCTGAACAGGGAATTTAGGTTCTGGTTGCTCTAAGATCTGTCTATCTATCTTGTAGCGACTGAAGGCACAGACTCCCTTGGTGTGATGCAAGAGTATCATCTATCATTTATTTCAGGCCTCTATTTATAGAAGAACTGGTTTCATCTTTAACCTATCAACAAGCAATACTTGGCCCTATAAAATTACAGTATGCATGTTTCTACCTATCAACAACTAATGTCCATCTTTACACCTATCAGCTTTCAACACACTTTCTTCTTTTCTTCAATCATCTTGTTCTGTGTCACATGACCTTTGGCTCCACGCACCTTGTAGACACTTCCCACCTTCTGCCACATTCTCTTCCGTTCTGGCAATGTCCTCTGCTTCGGTAACCCTTTAAGTTCTGCTCTGGTCCACAATCCTCCACACCAGCTGTCTATCTGTCTATCTGGATATATCCTGGTCATTCATCCTGTCTGGATCTGTGTCTCTACTGGAGACTATATCAGTAGGAAGTATCACCTGTGACTACAGAAACCAAAGTTGTGTGAGGGCGACAGAGATTCTTTATTCTCTTCCCTTTCCTGCTCCAACTTGTTGCTGAAATACAAATTGGGTTTTCAGATCCTGATCTTTTTAATTGGTTTGGTTTTATTTCACGATCGATGTAATTTGCCTTTCATTCAGGAGATGTGGCCAGCTCTTAGTAACAACAAGTTTCTGGTGGTCTCAATAAGCTTAATATTTTCATCTAGGAACATACAGCTTACATGAATCTGCTTCTTCATCTCATGTATTTCCTCTAAAGTCATCTCTTTATTTAGGTTTGCATTTATTGTAGATTTGTTTCATGTTTTCCTACCTGCAACTAACACATTTGTCATGTTTTAGTTTTTCTTGTGTGACTTTTTTTCTTAGTGTCAGTCTTAGAGTGAGCTACATTATACCACAGGTATTTATGAATATAACTCCTTAAGAGTTGGAGGTAAAAGTTTTATTTTAGCTAAATTTTGATGAGACAAAAGACACTTTCTTTGCTAAGGTATGAGACAAAAAGAAGAGAGTTGGAAACTGTCTAGGAGAACTTTAGAAACATAACTCTTCTACCCCTATTTATTTCAGGAGAAAGCCTGAAGACAGTTTGTAATTTAGCTTTGTTTTATTATAAATTTTTATGCTGGTCCCTTTTATTATTTAAGATGCTTGGCAATTCTATCAGAGTTGTTTTGAGCAGAACATAACCCAAATCAAAGAACATACTAGATTTATAGCTGAGCCAGCAGCTCAAGACTTCATTTCTAATAGTCTAGATCAAGAATCTGGTATCCCAAAGTTTTCCAGTATCTCTGCAGGGAGGAAAGAGCATTGGACAATGATCAGTTGTGACAGGTTTTGATCTTGCTTAGTGTAGTGAGAGCTAATCTTAAGTAAAAGAAGGCTCTTGTGAACTGAGGTGTCCCTGTGCAGTCACTCCAGTGAGTTGCTCTGTAGCCTGGATTTTGCTACTGAACAAGTTGTTCCCCTGGTACACAGAAGCTCGAATCTAGTTAGAAGTGAGACCAGGTTCTAAATTTCCTGTGCAGGAGCAAGGGATTAAATTTGGAGTTTATTTTTATTTCTATATTTGATTTTCTTTTTTCCTATTTTAGGGATACAAAGCTTGGGCCCAGTGCTAACAACCAGCTCTGAGATATTGGCTCAAAGTTGTTCTCTACTTTCTTATACTGTCAGAATGTATGCATGTTAAAGCTTGAAAGAAGTACAATGTGGTGATTTGTCTGACTACTAGGATCGAACTGAACTTCTATGGGATTGTGTTGAATGTTACTTGGGGCTGAAAGTACAGCTGCCTCCAAGAGTTACAGAGTCTAAAAAATGTGTCTCTGCACCAAGACTTTTTACTGCTCTTTGTGTCCTTTTGCCAATGTAATGTGTGAGATGAAAGGGAATTTTACTTGCTTAAATATAATAGGAGACACAGATGTTTCTTTCACATTGTGATTAAAACTATGAAAACAGGTTTGAAAAGCTTAATTTGTTCCTTTTTAAACTGTAATTGCCTAATGAGTCTCCCTCATTCTTTGCTTTTGTCTTCAATTTAGGCATGGATTGCTCATTTCATTTTAATTTCCACTGTTGTTCATTTGCAATGAGTATGATCCTTTTTTCATGTGTTGGAAACTATTTAAAATGTATCAGACACTCTTGTGTATTAAATAATGTGCTTGTGAAAGGAGAATTATGTATAATCCAGGATTTTTTTACGTAGTGTAATTGATTTTAGATATGTGTTTTACCTAGAGTAATTCCCTTGATATGTACTTGGAAGGAAAATTTCAGTCTCACAGTTGTATCATCCTAGACCTTCCCATTGGACCATTTACAGCAGATGAAGGAAGATATGATAATTTTTCTACTAGCTGTCTTTTTAGTCTATTATAATTTAGGTACTCCTATAAGTTAAATTAATTTACATTCTGGTGTGTTGGCCAGAACAGCAATTCATCAAATGGGTTGTAGTGAGGATGGCCAATTTTCCATTAGTGTTTCTCGCTCATGCAAGCTTAAACTGCTGCCAAGATGCAGGGCAAAAAAAGAAATTAGGTTTTACACCTTGTCCAAGTCCCAAAATATACATTTGATAGTGTTTTGAAGGAAATCTACATCTGGAAAGCAGCTGTGAAATAACAAGTAGAGGTATTGTCCTGTAAATGTGTCCGTGACTCTTCTGCTTTAATGTTCATTTGAATGCTCTGGAGGGAAAGACAGTATTCCATGACATCCCAGAAGAAAGTTTTCTTCATAATAGGCAACAAGTCAGCTGGAAATATTGCTCCTGATTGTTTTGAAAATCATATCTATATGGACTAAGAACATCTTTTTGGTTTGTGTTTGGGTTGTCATGTGCACAACTAGTGACTCTTAATCCAGCCATTACTGTTTAGTTTGGAAGTACTTAACAAAAATTTCGTTACCAGGAATTCTGAATGAAAGTGATACCATATGGTGGGCTTCTGTATGATGGTTTTGGAGTTTCTACTCCAAGGAACTTTCCTGTTTCTGTCTGTAGTGTTAGAAGTTGCTCTGTAGCTTGTCTTCCTTTGTTTTCATTCACAGCTTATCTACAAAGTGCATTATCTTATTACAAATGGATTTGACAAATGGAAATCAGGCTTGGATTTGGCATTTCTGAGCAGCTTCATGTGCACTAATTCAAGAACAAGTTTAGGGTGATCTGGGAAAACAGACCACAGCCTGTATTCCTGTCATTGATGAGTTTAGTGTTTACCCTTGTTATACCACTTAGAAATACATATATTAAAAGCTTGAAGCCTATGACAAGTCTAAGATAAGATATATTCATATATACATATACACACCCACACATATGTGTACAAATGCCCAAACTGGTTTAATTCCAAAGGAGTAATAAGGTGATTGTTCTCTTTGCAGTTGTTTGTCCTCCAGGCAGTCATTTCCAGGGCAATGAATGCATTCCCTGCCCTCTTGGCTACTATCAGGATCAGACAGGACGTTCCTCCTGTATCAAGTGTCCTGTGGGCAAAACTACCAACTCCTATGGGGCAATCAGTACTGATCACTGTAAGTTGAACTCATTTTTTCCCATATCCTTTATAGTCTGGCTTCCAATAACTAATGTTTTTTTTTTATTATTCATCTGTAAGTTAAAAAAAAAATAAAATCCTCCCTCTGGGCCTTTTTGGATGGATGTGATCCCTTCTGCATACATTCAAAGGCATTTGAACAGGCAGTACAAACTGTCTGGTGTTTTGACCAAAAATGCATGAGAAACAAGTGGTCAGTCTCATCCAGGGTGTTGTGGTTCCTTTAGACATGTTCATTGTCCTCAGGAATGATATCTGGGTATCAGTGAGAAATGTCTCATGCAGTTGATTTATTGCCGCTTTCATGAACACTAAAGTGTTCTTATTTTGTGCAGCTCTTTCCCCTGCAAATACAAACACTTCTCACAAAGCAACTATTCAAATGTTCACAAAAGTTGGTGATTTCAACTTAAATTACTTATTTTTTTATGCAGTTCCATACAGAAAATCAGTTATTAAGTCCAAATTCAGTTTTGTCTGCAGAATTAGCTTATGGATAAAAATAAAAGTAGCAGGAATGGATTTCTTGGGTGTGTCATTGTCTACTTTGTTCTCTTTCAACCTATTTGTTCTCTTAGGTGGGATAAAGAAATCCAGTTTTATTTTAATGCATCCTAACATCAATTAGTTTTTGCCTAAAGTTGTCCTTCATTTCCATGTGTATTCCCTGTGTATTTGTTGGGCTTGTGTCTTTAGAAGTTTCCTTTTTAGGATTTTTTTTACTGCACTTCGAGTTTTCTTTACTAAATCTGGTCCCCTCCTAGTTTCCACCTTACCTGTGTGCTGCATCTCAGTACCAGCCCTCTCCAAAAGCCCAGGTTGTACAGATTAGCTTCCTGCTTTCTTTCTTTCCCTGCTGTCTCCTTACAAAGTCTGAAAAGTTTTTCTCAATTAATTGTTATGATGGCTCTTGTGCTGTTGTTCAGAGTGTTCTGCAGACCCACTGTAGCAGACACTGAACAAACCTGTATGAAAATACAATTCCTTCTCTGTACCCCTTTGCTTTACAGTACTGGAGATACATCAACAGAGATTTGATCCATGGCAGAGAATCCAAAAAATGTTTGAAACATGAATTGAAGTAACAAAAAAGCAACCAGACTACCATGTTTTAGAGCATAAAACACCGTGCAAATCCTAGCTTAATTTTCAGTGAAGTCTCTGCTGTAGTAAGGGGACTTTTGTCCTACAGCAATGAAACATTGTCCTATTGCATTGACAGGACCAAAGTAAATGGGCACAACTGAGGCACAGGAGGTTCCCTCTGAATATCAGAAACCGTGTTTTTACTGTGAGGATGACTGAGCACTGGCTCAGGTTGCCCAGGGAGGTTGTGGAGTCTCTAACCTTGGAGATGGGTTAAAGCCATCTGGACATGGTCCTTGGCAACCAGCTCTTGGTGGCTCTGCCTGAGCAGGGAGGTTGGACTGTACAACCTCCAGAGGTCCTGTCCAACCTCTGCCATCCTGTGAAACCCAGGGACAGCATTATCAAAGTACCTTTTTTTCTTGTTTACTTGTAACAGGCATCACATATTGTCAGAGCAATGAGCAGGGTCTGCAGTGTGATGAAGATGGCCAGTATAGACCTTCCCAGAAAGACCCTGACACTAAGAAATACTTCTGTGTCAATAACTTTGGAGCAGCACTGGACTGGCCTGGAACAGAAGATCTCCTTACAGATGACCAGTGCATGGGTAAGTGCCAGAAGAATGTTTTGGATTTGTTTTGACCCTACATAAGTAAAATGTCCTTTTGAAGAGACTAATCACTCCACAGTTTCTGGGGATTCACTTTCCCTTAGTTCTGGCCTCTGCCTTAAGCCACATTCCTCCTTAGTTTTTAATTTCTTGACTACATTCGGGAAGTTATTTCTGGTAAGAGAAGAGAGAGAAGCAGGTTTCCTGCACTCTCAGATGTCTGACAGCTTTTGATGTGTGCTGACCTCCTGCTCTCTGCTTGGAAACCCAAAAGAATAATGAGAGCGCTAATGGGAAAGAAGCAGAATTATTAATTTCCTTGTAAAATTATCCCTCATCGGTGTATTCCTGGGAAATAGACTATTTTCAGCAATGATCTCACAGGCACAACGTAGCATCGCTCTCTCAGCTTCTGCTGTAAAATATCTGCCTTGGTGAACATATCCTTGCAAGCCGGATGAGGTTACTTCCGCTTGAATACAGCTGTGAAATGCTGGTTCTCGAGGATGAAAAGTTTGAAAAAACAAAGTCATCCATCAAACAGTCCCCAGACTGCCCACAGTAAGGTCTGATTACACCTTGCAGCCTCAAAGCTTTTGCTTTTCCCCAGAAGTTTTTATATACCCATCATATGATTGGTATTGAAATTAATGGGATATTCTGTTTAGAAACAGATGTCATGGTGTGCTTTGAATTAGACAATGTCTTATGACAAGTCTGATCAGTGGAAGGAGTGTGAAATGAAAACCCTCAGTTGTGAAGAGGTTGCAAAACTGTCTTCAGTTAAAATAGCTTTTTTTTCCTCTGAGCATACTTAGAAACTGATCACAGTTATAAACACGAGGTGTGAGGCTCTGTTGCTCTTGATCACGGGGCAGCTGGGATTTTTCTCTGGGCAAAGGATTCAGGAGTTCAATTCTCCTGTTATTCACCTTGAGCCTTCCTGTGTGGGCATTTCTGATTCTGTCCATGATGGAGCAGTTCTAGATACCTGTGCTTGTTTTAGTGGATCATGCTACAAAATGTCACTACAAGTATTTATGACTGTTAAAAATTTTGGGTTTAAAAAACCAGCAACAACGTATCATAAAAGAGTTTGGGTTGGCAAGGACCTTAAAGATCATCTAGTTCCAATCCCGCTTCCATGGGCAGGGATGCCACCTAATAGATCAAGTTGTTCAGGGCCCCATGCACACCCAAAAAGTCTGGTTGGTTTTTTGGGGTTTTGTTTGTTTTGGGTTTTGTGTGGTTTTGGTTCTTTTTTTAAATAATTTACAGGCTAATTTAATTTCTTTTTTTTTTAATTTTAAAGATCATGTTGCATTTACAGAAAGCATTATACAAAGTGAAACTGCTTACCTCTATTTTTACTTTTTCCCCTGCCCCTGCTATTTCCCTTAACTGAATTCTGCACACAGCAAGACAGCAGGGGCTGAAGGCTGACCTTGCTTTGACAGGAGGTTGGTGGTTGGGCAGCATCAATAAAACCCAACTGGGTCTTCGGCTTTTGAGTCTTCAGGCAGAAGAAGAATTGCCTTCTATGAAAGCACAGTAATAAGCTGTAACAACCGTTGCTCATTCTCATAATTCTCTCTCTTCTTATATTTTAGGCCACTTAACATTTACACTTAACATTTAGTACTTAACATTTATTATATGGAGGTTGGGTCTAGGAGATCTTTAAGTTTCCTTCCAACCCAAACAATTCTATGAAGCCTGCCAGAGTTCAAGAAACATTTGGACAGTGCTCTCAGGCACATGGTGTGAATCTTGGGGGTGTCTTGTGCAGGGCTAAGTTGGACTCGATGATCTCCCTTGGTCCCTACCGACTCAGGGTATTATGTGATTCTCTGATTACAGCAACACAAGTAGGACCTACAGCTTTACTCTAGTAATATGTGAGACAGAGAATTTCCACTCCACACTAGTCTGTGAAATGGCTTTATGAATGCAATTTTTGTACCTTTCTTCATATTAAAAAATAAAATTCAAAAATTATTTTTGCAATGCTTTCAGTTTCATTTCACTAAACTTTCTATATTTTCTCTACTTTTCTCCCATATTGTTGTATTTAATACCTATTGTATTCAATAATATGGGAGAAAAATAGAGAAAAAAGATTTCTCTTGAAAATGTAAGGGCAGCATGAAGTCAGAATTAGGGGGGAAAAAATCAGAAGAAAAACATTTGAAAATGTAATTTTGTAATTTGAATTTTGCAGTAGAAATGAGAACAGTTTTTAACCAGGCATCACTTCAAGTTGCAGATGCAGAAAGGATTCAGTTTAGTGCAGAATTTAGCTAATGCTTATATTTCGGTGCCCCGTATTTCTAAGAAGGAAAAAGCTTCCACCTCTGTTTACACCATCATTCTTCCCTGTCCCCGTCTGAGCTGGAGTGCCAGGACTTTCTTGTGTTTGACAAACCCTCTTGATTTTTTTCCTAAGCAGAAATGATGGTTTTATCAAAAGCACCTGCTGACTCAGCCCTGACAGCAATTGACATTTGCTTCTGATTTAGTCCTGACTGTCTTGCTGTAAGAGTACAAGTGATTGTTTTAAGAACTTATCCCTTTGACTTTTATTTTGTGGCTTATCCAGACATTTCAAAGACAGGGGCCTGTGATCCTCCAGCTTTTATTTTGTGGTTTATCCAGACATTTCAGGGACAGGGACCTGTGATCCTCCAGCTTTTATTTTGTGGTTTATCCAGACATTTCAGGGGCAGAGGCCTGTGATCCTCCGGCTGGAGCTCTGCATCCATGAGTGAAGGGGGGAGAAGGGCTGAGCCTCCAGCTCTTCCACATGCAGACATCTCCCACAGGCTGGGATCAGACCAGGACTCTTGCTTCTTACCTCTTATAGGTCTAGGCCGGGTGTTGGCTGCAATGAGCCAGAGGTTTGCCTTCACTTGGGGCATTTAGAGAAGTTTGCACAGGGATGATGCTGTGTCACCACGTTCTTTCCTTAATCATAGAATGTTTTGGGTTGGAAGGGACCTTAAAGATTGTCTAGTTCCAATCCCTGGCCATGAGAAGGGGTAATGTGCTGTGCTCACTGAAATATACTGATATATCAACACATGGACACACTGTGCCCACCCCCCTGGTAGTACAGGCGGTAGCAACTTGAGCAGGGTGGTGGTGGCACTGTGTGTCCCTTCACCAGTCTGTGATCTTCTTCAGGCCACAGCCAGGGCCAAACCCTCTGGAGCTTAAATGGATTCCTCGCTCCATTTAATGACCTTTGGGGTTTGAGTCTCTAGACCCCATGAACTTTTCCTGGTTTGCAGATAGTGCTGCTTGTCAGACGTCCTTACACATGGGTGCAGTGGGTCCACTGCAGAGGGAGCAGATAAAACTGTTTGGTCCATAGAGTGGCAGTCAGGTTTTAAAAGTTGAAAATGAGGGAGTAATAAAACAGCATGTAGGACATACTACCTTGGATATACCCCTGATCCTGAAGTCAGTGGAGATGAGGCTATTGTGCCCCTGGAAACAATAAGGCTCTTAGATTTTCTTTCTAACCAGCTGCTCTTGTTTCAGTGGCTGTTTTGCAGAAAGTTGGTTCCTCACTTGACTCAATAGTTGGTTCAGTGTCTTGAAGAAGTAATGAGAGATGGCAGGTGTGCTGCTGGAAGAGAAAGCCTCACTTGGATGTAAACTCCCAGCCCACTCCTGGCTATGTGTTTTTCAAAAAATCTTGTAATGCTTTTTTTTCAAAGCAGAAATTCTATCCTCACTCCAGCTGTCTCCTGCATTGTCTGTGAGTTATGGTACATCATTTAATGAGTAACCCACTTTCTGTACAGAATTCTTCAAGTTTTATTTCCATGTAAATCTGTCTGTTTGGAGCATGGGAACCGATAATAGTAGCTGATTGGGGGTTTTTTTGTTTGTTTTTTTTTAGTGCTCAGAAAATTTGAGAGAGTTCCTGCCTCCCGTCTGATTTATGGATCAGAAGAAACTCAGATTCTTCAGTCTCAGTCATTTGGAGGAGACCTGCAAAGTACATATTTTCAGTGCATTTCAGGTGAGAAAACTCTGATAAAAGCTGTAGAGAGAACACTAACCATCATGGAAAATAATAATCTTTTTATACGATGAGCTTATAGTTAAGTTCCTACATGAACTGTATGTTCTGCAGTTTGGCATCAATTCACTGCAACATATTTACAACTTTTGGTGACCTTGGTTCAGAGAAGAGATTGGTGTTTCTTTCAGAAAGAAGTAATCTATAGTTTGCAATACAGATGAGAGCTGAGATTTAAACCAGAAACATTCATCAGACTTTGCAGATGTGCAGAAAAAAGAAGGATTAGGTGTTCTGAATATATGAAAACCAACCTTTTACCTCTTCCCAAATCACCTGATCGTCACATAAAAGAATAATAATTATCCTTGCTTGGATCAGAAGGGTATTATAAGGAGTGCAAAGATAGTCCTCTGCCAAGTCTTGCAGTCTATGTACTACATTGCATCTGGATACATCATATTTGCTGGTTTAAGTTGGTTCAAAATTCTCTAAAACCAAGGGTAATCACCTCACTGCTTTCAGAATGCTTTGAGTCAGTCTCACCTTGTGTCTCCTAATGCTCAGGCTTAGAAGGGAGGCAGAGGGGACATGTCCAAAAAAAACCACCCTGGCAGTAATAACACAGGTTTGCCTGATTGCAGGGCAGATATCACAGAAGTCTGACAAATCAGTGGCTTTGTGTCACATACTGTGGTCTATCTGGAGCAGTCACCTCTCATGCTAAGAACTGAGTATGTGAAGCCTTATATGTGTTACTAGAAGGATTTTCCTGCACCGGATCATCCCCTAGCTGTAGACTGTTAGATTTCTTGCATCTTCCTCTGAAAATGGAGACCTTCAAAAGCAAGAAACTGAACTGAGAGAACCTGAGAATGAATTTAGGGAGGAAATTATGTCCCTTTGACAAGTAATCTGATTCAGTGCCCATAGCCATATTTTCATTATAAGTTACATCCACTGTAAGTGGTGACACTGCTACAAAATACTACTGCTGGAGTGCTCGTCTGAGGAGTAAGGGTTAATATTTCTGTTTCTGAGTCCCTATGAGATCAGATAGCTCAGCTTACATTTCTGATGATGTTTTGATCTAAGTTGGTTTATTTTATGTGAAAGATATTTGGAAAAGAATTCACCTGTGCCAGGAGCAAAGCTGTGGGAGCAAATTAATAGTGAGTGTGTAAGGGCAGAAGGAACTTCAGCCGCTCCTAAATCTGGAGAGGGATGGCTGTTGCTCCCTTACACTGGCCAGGGGGTTTCTGCAGAGGCAGCCAATGTGATTGAAGAATTTGATGTTTCCCTCCATCATACTACCCCAATATCTGTCACAACCTCTTTGCCAAGGGGTTACTGTATCAGGCAGATGTGATGTGCTGGCAAAGTGGTTCATGAGAGTCCTACCTCAAGCAAAATTATCCAACAGACATTAAATATTTGGGTGGGTGATTAGTTCTGTCTGAACTGTTTATATTATCAGGCGAAGAACAACCTTTTGCATGAATTTAAGTTAATTTAAAATTCTTAACCTGCTACTAAAATAGTTGAATACTTCAGTTCATCTGGCTAATGAAATTCACGTGCTTGCACTCTGAGCAACTAAGTAAGTGGCAGTAATAAGTGGAATTTGAAGCAAAAATATTGCATGTGAATTACTAGGAAACCTGAGACTTCTTCCCTGTTTTACAGGCTGCGAGAAGGAAGATGCGTGTGGCTTTGCGACTGTAACTCCTGCTGGTGCTGAAGTTCTCTGTGAATTATACAGTACTGCTGAAGTCAACTTCAACTGCACCACCTCTGGATTAGTAAGAATGATCATATTTAAAAATATGTGTTTATCAAAATGCTGTATGTTCAATATAAGTGGACAAGATCACAGAAGAAAGGCAGGCTGTTACCTGACCCCTTGGACATTGCTCTTCCCTATTGCAGTAATAAATTCTGGCAAGATGGTAAAGAAGCTACACCCAGATATTTGCAAAAGTGACATCTGGATGCCTCAGTGTTTGGTTGAAACATCATAAAGCACTATTGTTCTTAAAACATGCTGTGCTCCTGCAGTTAGGAAATCAGGCTGATTTAAAAAGAGGATTAATCTGGATAGTTCAAACTAGAAGTATCCAGGTTGGTAATCGTGTCACCTGAAACAGTCATAATTTTTAAGTTCCTTCCACTAGCCCAGAGTTTGAACTTTGTGCTCTTTATCACTGTAATATTTTCCTATTCACTACTTCTAAACACAGCAATGTGGCTTTGATGAAGTGAGTTATGTTTAATAGAATAAAAAATGTCCATATTAGATAGAATAAAAAATGTCCACATGAAGCTGTGGTGGTAATAATCCCTGTGTGTGCTAGTTCCTCTCCCTGAGTTTCTGAATAAAGAAAATGTATTTTAGGAGAGGAAATCAATTCAGTTGTGTTTATTGTGCATGCCTGTTTTCTGTCTCAGGTACAAGGTGTTTTGGGGAACCCTTCTGCCACTGGCATTGGTGGCCTCAGCTGCCTGCTTCGTATCAGGAATCCAGAAAGAGATGCACTGATGGTCTATTTGAAGAGAGGTACCAGATGAGAATCACTCACCTAATATTAGACTCTGTGCCCAAGATGGTAGTTGCTATTATATAGGATCACAATTAAATGTGGGGAGCATCTTTTTTTAAGAAGGCACAATACTTTTGAGAACTCAACATTTAGTGATAGCCCAGAAACCACAGCAATGTCATGCTTCCTAGAAATTAGGAATACAGCTTTAGTAAACCATTTTGACAGCTTTTGCCAGCAAGCAGTCCCCAAATACTCTAATTCTATCAAATGTATTATCCTATTCTGCTCTGCTCTGTTGCATTATGATTTCTCTTTATCAAGTATTTGTTATTTGTATATATAAGGCATTATTAGTGACCCTCCTAGTTGGCAGAAACCTTAATTGCAGATGCAGTTATGCTGGCCAAATTACACATTTTACTTTTTTAATGAGACAAATTTGTATTTGGGAGTTACTAATGGAGTGCTTGAAAGGGGAATATTACAAACCTTATTGCATACATCAGTTTAGAAGCCCTTTGCTGGCAGTACATTCAGACCAGCTATGCAGATAGAAAGGCACCAAACCATTTGATGATCTTATCTTGCATCTGAAACTCAAAGTCCAGAAAAGGACTTTTAAAACAGAGCTTTTATCATAAAACCTTCATAAAACCAGCTTTGGTCTGCTTGCAATCCAAAAGCATCCCTTGAGCTCCTCTTGAACATTCTTTTCCCGTTCTGCCTATCCAGGACAGGAATTTAACTCATCTGGACTCAAGGCCTTTGAGAGGACTGGCTTTCAGAACGTGCTGTCTGGCGTGTACCGCTCCGTGGTGCTCTCGGCTGCTGCTGCATCGCTGACTGACACTCAGCTCCTGTGTCGGCAGCTCTGCAGTGGGGACTCCTGCTGCGACGGCTTCATCCTGAGCCAGACTGCACTGGATGGAGGTACTGCCCAACTGCACAACAAAACCTCCTGCAGCAGGGAACCAAGGCTGAGTAGAACTCATTTTTGGACACAGCACACCCACCACTGTGTCATGCCACTGTCAGCAGCCTGTCTCTACATAACTGACATTTTTTTTTGGTGTGTCAGAATTTGAGTAGTGCCCGAGACTTGGTCTGGAGCAGTAGAGATAAAGACCTGAGGTAGCAACCTGCGCTTGGAGCGAAATGAACAATTTTGAAAGGATAGTTCTTTTAACCTGCTTTAGACATCTGCATCTTCATAAGATAAATCATTCTGAAACACCTCTCTCCTTAAGTAGCACAGCTTGGTTGCCATAACTGGAGTGCTGCAGCTCTCTCTTTGCCTGACCCTAGGTACCATTCTGTGTAGTTTGCTGAGCTCCCCAGACGTGCTGATCTGCGATGGAAGTGTCTGGAGTCCGACACCAAACTCTGTCATAGGTGGGATATGTAATGGTGTGAGCTATGATGAGAAGGAGAAGACATTTTCCTTTACCCTGGGAGGACAAGTGTTCAGTGGAAGTATGTCAATTAATTCTCTCAATTTACATTAGTCTTCTTTAATTGTTGTATAGACTCTGCCTTTTTCACCAGCCTGCTCTTGTGCTTCAGTGCTTTTTTCCTCAATTTAAGTCCATATCAATCACAAGAGAATAAGAACTTTCTAACTGGATGCATTGTTAGATAGATGGACCTCCCATGTCTTGCTGTGAGCACATTAATGAGAGTCAAGAATGTGTTTAATATGTCACCCCGTAATAATTCCAGCATTTAATTCAGGCAGATTCAACCCAATAATCTGAAAGAAAGGTAAAGTCCAGAGCAAAGATAAAAAAGGAGGTGCCCAGAGCTGCACAGTAAAAACAATGATTGAAAATTGAGTAAAGCCTTGGCACCCTAGACCCAGACTAGCCCCTTGACACCTGAGACCTTCTTCCTTAGCGTTTTGTATTATAAATAAGGTGATGCATAGTGTAGTGATGTGCTTTCTATGCAATTTCTGAGCATTTCAATACTATCTGTGTAATTTGAGCAGCTACTCTAACAAATTTTTTTCTTTATTAGCTTCTCAGTTGGTGAAAGAGACTGAAAGAAATTTTACTACCTTTCAGCAAGTTTACCTGTGGAGAGGTGAGTTACCTCGCACAAGTTGTTATAAAAACTTATGGTGAACTGTTGGCAGTGGCAGACGTGTGTTCTATAGTGGAAGTGTCACTGTCACTTCATTTTATGGTGTCCAAATTGAGACACTACTCAGAAGTCTTTTCTGGTAGGATGGGTAATCTGGGGTAATTCTGCTACCGCCAGTTTCGTAAAATTTGGGTAATTTCTTGTGTCTGAGAACATAATTTATAACTTTTAATACCTGTGAAAACTGTAACATTAACACACTTGCTTTTGTCCCATCAGTGTCCAGGTGCCATAATAATTTGCCGCTTTATGCTTAACTACATAGGTTATGTTTTTTAGCATGATAACCCTGTATGTGTTATTTTTGCAAATTTGCTTTCCAAATGTCACCATGTACGTAGCAGGACCTGCACAAATGATTTTTGATGCTGCTTTATAAATGCACACAGTCTGCAGACTGCTGCTGCTGAGTGCATAGTGGTTGTGGATACGGCATTTGCTTTTATCCTGCAAACGGTGCAGTTTGGTTTAGGTTTTCCCCAGAGCTGTCCAGAGCTGGTTTACTTGTTTTTTGATTCAACAGCTGGTGGAACTACCTAAAGAGTTTTCCTAAATGGTGCACTGTAAAATATTTGTTAAATTTGGGATCTAAGGATGGTCTTGTAAAAGACAGATAAAGGGAATCACAATGCTCTTTAATTCCTGTTTCATTGCAGATTCTGATATGGCCACCCGGACTAAAACCTCCGCGTGTGGTGCTTCTGCTGCTTTGAAGACAGAGAATGACTTAGCATTGTCAGGTACTATTGTCAGGAGGGGTGGGCAGAGAGGACAGCAGAAGACAGCAGATAAGTGATGCAGAGTTTAACCAGAAAATGTTATATATTGCTATATATGTTCATGATACCCTAGGTATTGTGAAGTAGAGAGGATTTCTCTTAGGTAGGAAGGCCCATAGAGGTTTTGAGGAAGATGTTCAAAATGTAAACCTCCTGGCTTCATGGTTTTTACCTTCCTAGGCTAGGCTGGAAATGAAAATGTTAAAATGTTTTGTGAAAGTTTGTTCTTTCAGACTTACTGAATTGAAGAGACTCAGAAAAATATTATTTGGCTGAGAAAAAATTTCACATAGACCCAGAAATTAAATCCTTAACTTAGGTACCTGGGAATCTTTACTGCTAGTGACAGTATGGCTGCAAATATGATGCTTAGAGAAAATCAGGATGAAACTGCAATCACAAGTGTTTCCTCCGTGCATGATGACAGTGAGGGACCTGTGAACTTCTGTTAGCTCCTTTGTTATTCCAAGGCTTGCTCTTGGTTATACTATAAGTCATGTGTAGGTCCTAAAGAATTTGTAGTAAGTTATTAGAATTCATTTGGGCCTTCAGCACCATAATCCTAAGAGAAAGAGAGCAGTGGAGCCTGTTGAGAGCACCTTGGCTCACCTTTAAGTAAATGTAATCTTTGCTGAGGAGTCTTGATGAACGTCTGAGCACATGATTTAATACATGCAAAATCCTAAAAGGATTTTCTTTTGGAATTCGAAAGGGAGGTAAACTGAAAATGCACATTTACCAAACAGTGCTCCTATACAATTAGGAGTATTTTAAAGTCTAGACTCAAAAATGAGAGAAAAAAATGTGCGTAATACAGTGGGTGAAATTCTGTTGCATTTACCTGCCAAGGCATGAGTGCAGCCCTCAGGGTTCTCCATTTATCTTGCTGGGGCTGATGGTGTCATTAAAACATAAAGTTATGCAAGGAATGCAGTTTCTACCTGCATCCCTAAGTCTTAGTTGTGACACCAGCTGTTTCCAGAGAAAATGAAGGTTGAAGTTAAAGCTCAAGAGGTAACAGGAATTATAAGCCACCTGTTTTAAGAAGTTAGGGGTACATAACTTACGTTATAAGTTATGGGAAAATGTCTAAAAAGCTTTTATTACTTGATGATCTTTCATAAAACACATGGTAACATATCTTTTCTAGTTTCTGACAGAAAATTCAAAGCTATAGTGCACTCCCAGCATGTCAGTAGGTGCTTCAGCACTTCAACAGTAATCATCAGCATGTCTTCTTGTTTGCATTATTGTCTGGTTGTTTCACTGCATGTAAGATTAAATAACAGAATGTCTCACAATATACCTGGGGATAAGACCTGCTGATGACATTTGATAAATAAGAAAGTGTTGAAGAAGAAATTTGTAAGAGATCAGTGAAGAGTGTTCATTTCTTTCAATATTGCAACTTTATTTAAAGGGATAAATTTGGAAACAGCCTGAAAGACCTGTGATTGATTGTTTCAGAGGGAGCTCAGGAGGTATAAAGCATTGCATACATGTCTAAAGGTCACAGGCAGGTGACAAAAAGGAGTTATTTAATGTGGTCTGTGGGAGTATAAACTAGGAGAAATGAGGTCAAATGACAGAAATAGGTATTAAACTTGTCAAGAAAACTTTTAACATAGAGAAGAGAGGTGTAAAAGCTTCTCAAGGGAATATAAGGAAGCTGCTGTACTTTGGATTAATAAAATTAGATTGATTGAGGAATTGCAAACATCCTCTGAGGCATCATGCTTCAATGCTAGGATATTGTGTTGCATGACAGAGTAGAGGGAATGCTCTAACTTCTGGGAGCTGTCAAGTTTTTGGGAGGTGGAAATAGTCTGACAATGCTGTGTTATGCAGTGCAGCTCAGAGCGGGGGCATTGCCTACAGGAGCATCTCTAACTGTGGGTGGACAGTTGTGTTATGAAAAGCAGCCTTTGGTGTATGCTAGCTCTACAAAACGGTTGCAGCTGTTTTACTGTGAAAGGCAGAATTTTATGCATAAATAAATTTAATTTATTCCAGATCATATTTAATTTTTTTTGTGGGATTGTTTGTTTGTTTGTATCTCAGATGCCACAAAGGATCTTTTCTACCTAATGGACAACAGCCAAGTACAAAGTGACCAGAACTATTCTCTCCCTTACCAGCAGTATTGGATCTTCAGTCAGAAATACTCAGCTGAGGAAGCTGTGCTTTGGTGTCTCACACGTAAGACTTCTTGGAGGCTGTTATTCTGTAGGAAGTAATAATTAACTAAAATCTTTTAATAGGTATTATAGTAACGACCCATGGAAACTTTGGACTTCAAGATTTTTTGGGGGAAAACTCCTAAGATTTTCATGGAAATTGCTAATGGGGCCACTTGTTTCTTCCTTACAGTCTTAGTGTGCCATGGCAGAAAGGGTAACTGTCATTCATCATCAGGGTACCCTGTTATGGGCAAGAGAAGTCAAAGATACAGCTTAGGCAATGCTCAGGTGTTCTTGAAAAGTACCCTTCCAAATAGATAGATGACATAGTGGTAAAAGTAGAAGGTAAAACACAGATATTTGGTGTTAATGATAAAGTGTGTTTTGATGCAATAGATGGAGAAGGGTTTCTAGCTCTACCAGGAAGTCAGAACTAAGAGTACTAAACAGTGCACAAGCATCACTGTAAGAGGTCAGTAGAGATATGCCTGTTTAAAATGATGCATTGTAAAATGATGCATGTTTACAGAAGCCATTGCCATGGTAATTAAGAGATGGGTTTGGCAGCTTTGGTACTTTTCTGAAGATGCATTATTACCCTGGGGTAAATTTCAGAAAAAATTGCTACGAGCAAATGGCTTGAACAGTTGATTCCAGAAAAGTTAAGTATAATTAACTGGTGCAGAGTTCTTTTATGATTATATAATTTGTATGTCAAATTTGCTAAAAAGAAAGAGATTTTTATTAATTAAATATTAGAGTGACACCAATACACTGAAGTAACACTTGCCACAGCTGGGGAATTTATCTTTCCTATTAGCTCTGCTGTAGCTCCTTTTCTGTGTTCTCCAGGTACACCTGCTCTTCAATGCCACTAGAATTGGAATATGTCCCTCTTTCTCTTGGACTTTAATTAATTGAACTAATTAATTTGCACAACTAATAGGATAATATTGAAATTCTCACTCTTAGTTTTTTGCTGATGTTTAGCTTTAAGTGCACCGACAACATGAACAGGAGCAGAGAGGGGAAGGAACCCTTGTGTGTGTAACTCTTTCTGACTTTGCTTCTCAGGCTGTGCCCAAGAAGATGAGTTTTGCCGAATGGTAGATCTTCAAAACACCACAGACAAATACTTTGTGTGTACCCTCTATCCAGAGGCACAGATTTGTGACAGCAGCATTGATCAAACACTAGGGAACTGTCCAACTGTGCTACCCCGGCAACCACAGACACTGTATCGTAAAATAGGCAAGTTTTGGTATTTGGATTTATGTCTACTCTAACCCTGGTAATACAAGCTGGTGTTTGGCTCTTGATTCTGATAAAAAAAGTCTAAATATAAGAATGAATCCTGGGATGTGATGATGCAAGGGCAGACCAGACTGTTCTTGGCACGGATGTTCATTTTCTGTTCAGAATGGAAAGTTATTAATCACCAGTTTCATTCTCCACCTCAGCTATTCCCAATTCAGAGAGGCCAAGGGTAGATCAAATAATTTGTATACCAGCTCTTCTATCTTTTTATAAAGGGTGGAATGGGAATGTCATTGGAATGTCACTAATCCCATTTTCTACAATTAAAATTTCCATGGTAGCTAAGTAGTGCAACAATGAAAGGGCTGAGTGTAATTTTTTTTTGCTTTTTTTTTTGCACGTGCAGAGCTATAGATGTGGATTTTAACCTTTACTCTGTGAATGCTTGGGAGGTTCAGTGTTTTTTCTCATAGGGCTTATGTAAGGAAGCTGGACCAACAAACCTGTTATCACTGCACAGGAACCTGTAATTTTTCTGTGAAAAAATGTAAAGGTCCACTGAACTAAGCTACTCAACCATGTCTTTTTGGGGAGCCTAAAGGGCAGCATGGGTTAACTAATGGATGAGCACACTGGAGTTTTCCAATCTGGAGTTTTCCAAACTGTATTCCAGTTTTTGACCTTGTGAAAGGAGTAGCATCAACGCAGACCTCAGAAACAGAAGTCCTGGGCTGGAAGTCTTTCTTGGACAATGTATTTTGCTCAGCTTTTAGAGCCTTCACTTGTTGGATTTTTGTTCATCTTCAGGCTTAACCATTAAAATTTTGCTGTGATGATGTCAAATTATCTTTTAATCCGATGGAACCCAGCATAGAAACATAAACTTGACCCTTACCATGTGATTACTTGACCAGTGTATGTATATGGTAGTTAAACTGATTTTTCCAATTTTGTTTTTTTTTTTTTCCTTCCAGTCACTCTTCAAAGTTCAGTGAAGAGCTTCTACACACGTGTGCCATTCCAGAAAGTAACAGGAATCTCAATGAGGAATAAGACTGACATGAGCAGAAAACCTGTTTCAGACGGGTAGGACATGAACGTTCCTTTCTTTTTCCTGGAATTTTAACCATGCCTGGAGTACCAAGACCCCATTATACAGATGAGGGGGATTAAATATGTTTATCCAAAACCATCATTTAAGAGTATTTAATGAAAAAAAAAACAAACACATGATTTAAAGGAATTGTATAATTGAGTTATAAATAATAATGTATATAATTACTAATTATGTATATGAAAATTATTATTTCTGCTGATATTGCATTGCTAGTTAGCCAGTTAAATCTCTTATCAATAATATACCAAATTAATTTAGGCTGATTTTTTCAGGGCAGATATCAAAATAATCATCTAAATTATTAGAGGTAGTCTGATAGATGTATAACGACCAAACGTAATTTCACCTACATATGGAAAATGCATGGAAGTGTGTCTGCAATAAGAACCAGACTGGTTCTTCAGCCTTTTTCTGAATGCTATCTCTGCAGGTTCTCAGTGTCTCTCCCCAGTGCAATATCCTCTTTTCTCCATCATGGACACAGTGGCACTGAGAGTAATGTTCTCCTTTCCCAGGTTTTTTGCGTGTGAGCGTTGGTGTGATGCTGACCCGTGTTGCACAGGATTTGGCTTTTTTAATAACTCCCAGCTGTCAGGTATTTTTCCTCTAGTTTTATTTTTAAGATAACTTCAGCCTTTCTTCATTATACAAATTTTACCATTCTTTTGCTCTGAAGAGCACTTTGAAAGTGCTTGCAGATCTCATGCATCTCTCTTTTCAAGTAACCATAACTACTTCTGAAGGTTGAGCCCAATGCCACACTCCACATCTCAGAAATTATTGAGAAAACTTCATGAGCCCTTAAGAAGCTGCAGTTCCAACAGCATGAAATCCAAACTGATAAAACTCCAGTTACTACTCATTTATCAAACTCTCTTCCAAAATATTGCTTGACTTCATTTTGTGACTTTTTCCCCCTTTTTTGTTGTTTCATTTTTTAAAGCCTAAAGGGCTCATAAAACTAAATAATAATGAAATTAAATGCATGTGAGCCCATAATGTCTGTGGGTACTTTGGGACAGCTGAGCCTTTTGTCTTTCTTGGATGTCTGAACTTCTGTGCTCCCAGATTTTAGTCTTCTGCTTGAGGAAGATTGGTTGTGGATAAACCTTGCCTATCTGCTCCTCCTTAGTATTTTAGCTACTTAAGACATCTCAAGTAGGAGTTCTGTTAGTCTGCAGAACTCAGATCTTTTGATGTATGTTTGACTTGAAAGCCATTAAAATGTCAAACAAAAATGTTTTATTCTGCTGGGATAGCAAAGTTAAGGGGTGTTGTCACCCCATGCTCCCTCTCTAGTCAGCAGAGAGATGTATAGACACAACTATAGGGTCATTAAGAGCTTTACTTGACTGAATCCTGTTCTGGAGGTACTTTTCTTTGTCTCTACTGACTGTAAAGGAAGTGCTCTTTTTAAAGAAAAGCTGGTGTTTAGAATTGGATGCCACCTAGATCAAAGTAAATGAAATAGATTTTAGTACTTTATTCCACATTCAGATTTAGGCCACTAAAATGTCTAACTTTGTTTTTGGAAGGGTCATATGCTAATCAACTGTCCCTGAGGTCATTTAGGATGTGCTGGCTTTACAACTCGCTTGGGAATTTGAAACAGTTCAGAAATATATATTTTTAATTCCAAATTTTTAATTTGTTGAGCAGACAAAATTTTCAGTTGGTCAAAAAATGAGTAGCTTGGAAAATTAATCCAATGTAGTTTAGATTGCAAGTAATGTGCAAATACAAAATAGTTCACAGTTTTCATACCTCCATATGACCATATGAAATTTGAAGTCTTAACGTAATGTGGCTTTAGGTTTCTTTAAATAGTTGTAAAATAAATGAAGAATTTTAAAGCACTAAACATGGAAAACTCACTAAACTCTTTAGTTTATCTGATATTAAGTATCTGTGACATTTCAGGCATCCAGTCCTGGCACTTGTATAGTCAAGAGAACTTTCAGTAATGATTTTAATATGAGCTAAAATCTTCAGTGAATCTGCTAGCTGTGTTTCAAACCC
Organism: Lepidothrix coronata; assembly: GCF_001604755.1. Taxonomy (NCBI): domain Eukaryota; kingdom Metazoa; phylum Chordata; class Aves; order Passeriformes; family Pipridae; genus Lepidothrix; species Lepidothrix coronata. The sequence continues at coordinate 4,064,316 of NW_016690247.1, read as the reverse complement.
TCCATTTTTTTTCAGCAACAAAAAAATTTACACAAGGTCTTTGAAAGACAGAATTTTTATCTTGATGTAAGTAGTGGCCATGTTTCAATATACATGCAGATTTTTAATTTCAAGGATTGCATTAACCTGAAAGGGCTGTTTGCTCAAAGAGTCCTGATCTTTGCTTGGTGGAGATGCTCTGTGACCTTGGATAATAATGATTAATAATGTTGGTACCCACCTGCCTTCACACGGAATTCATTGGGATTTTTCAACACTAGTTTCAGGTACTTGGCCCATTTTAGATATTTCCTGCCTTCGATTTCTAAGTTAGTTGAACTTCATTTAACACAGTGGAACCATGCTGTGTTCTCTTTCCTCACAACTATCTAGAAGAGGAAAATTTTCCTTATGATTTCTATAACCATTTATTTCCTTGGCAGGTGGAAAGATCGTGTGCGTGACTCTGAACAGCCTTGGAATCCAGACATGTGCTGAGGAAACAAGAAGTGCTTGGCACATTTCAAATTGTAATTCACCAGATGCTGAAGTCAGAATACACCCATTTGGCTGGTATCAGAAGCCTGGTAAGTGATGCAGGACACACGTCCTTTCTAACTGGTTTCTGTGCATTGAAGTTTATTTTTCAGCTTCATTGTATACAAATTCCAGCTTCCAGCTGTAGGACCCATTTGTAAGGATTACAAATAGACAAGGCAGACAAGCGTGTGCAAGGAAAAGTGAAGCGCAATTTAGTCTCCATTTTAATAGAAAAAGAATAGTAATACCTCAAAGAAGTATAATTTAATTTCTTGGATTGTATGGGAGACTTGTGGCTGATGTTGGAATTCAAATATATTTTGCCCCACTGCACAGTCCTCGTCAGTAAATCATTCTTTGTTTCTCACTCACTGCTGGGCTTATGGTTTTACCATCTGTGTGGATACATAACCTCAAAAGATTTGGTTTTGCTACAGAATTTAAAATTTACTTTTGACTGTTTTGGTAAAGAAAAGGCCAAGACCAGATTCCAAGGTAGCACTGTATTTTTCAAGCAGTAAGAAGCTATCACATGTTTAAGCAGAAGAGCAGTTATGAGATGTTGGGTTATTTCCTCAGGAGGAATCAAAACCACTCTTTGTCAAAGTGGATTTTATTTTCCGTAGCAAAACAAAAGTTCCATTACTTCATTAAAAACTATAAGTGGATTTCTCATTTGTCACACTTCTTTTGGGCAGATCTAGTTCTACTTTGTTAAGCTTTGATTTCACATAACTGAAACAATAAGGAAGACAATTGCCTGCCTGACTGTGTCCCCCTTTATGGGAGGACAGCCTTTTACTTAGTCATGTAGGCACAGCCTTGTTGAACTCCAGAACAGAAAGGCCCCATGGGGGCAGGTCTGGTGATGTTGACAGAATCAGGGAAAAAATTGAATAAAGAGTACTTTTTCCTGCTTTTACACTCCCTTAGTTCTTGCAGAGTAGAGAAGGGCTGATAGCTGAGAGGAGAGGGGAGGCACAAAGTCTGGATATATATTGTCCGGGGAATGTGATAGAAAGATAATCCAGCTAAAGCTGTGTAGAGATAGATCAGATATCATGGCAGTATGCTGCATTTTACAGTGTTGATAGAGAAAATCTTCATCACACTCTCTGTTTGAAATATGAACTCAGTCCTGAGCTTTTCAAGTCCTGTGCTGGCTCTATGCCCACTGCAACATCCATGTCCTCCTTTAGTGGGGCAGTCCTTGTTAAAAGGTAAGAGACAGCGTGGGGTTGGGAAGCACTACAGAAGCTAGGCAGGGATGGGCTGAGGATCTAGCACTGAGAAAAAGGGAACAACAGCCCTGATAAAGCAGGCAGTGGCAGAATCCTGGTGGCAGGGGGAGTTAAGAGGGAATCAGGGGTAACTGAAGAATGGTAGAAAGGTGAAGAGCAGATAGAAGAGGGGTAGATACACTTCTAGTTCTTAAAATTGTTTTTCCTCTTGTCAGCAAAGAACCAACTAAAAATAAAGGATGTTTCTCACTGGATGGACAGAGGGATGACAAAGCAGAGCCATGGGTTTATGCAAAGCAGGGAGTGTCAGGAGAGACAGTGGTGTTTCCTAATGTAGTGAGGGAGCTTCAGATGTGTTTCCACTGTAAGACACACCAAGGCACTGTAACACACAGCAAGGCACAGATGTTTATGCAAATGGAGATATTTACAGACAAAAATTTGTATCAGTTGTGCTGCTGTGCTAAGGTCTGGGAACCAGGAAAAGGAACAAAAAGGCTCTGAGGCTAAAAAAGAAAAATGAGTGAAATCTGAAGGAGTGATTTACCGTAGGCAGTGGGGACATTAGCATGAAACAGGGTCTTTTGCTTTAGTCCACAGGAGGTGGACTTTAGTTTTGTAGGAAGGTACTTATGCCTTCACATTTCATAATGTGTTATGTTAAGTTGATGTGTGTTTTTTGTGATTGCAAATTATTTGTGGGAAATATTAGCAAATGAGAAGTCTTGTGTATGGAAATGAATTCTTGCTTGAATTTTAATTTGGAAAGTGCTGTGCTGGAAACTGCCTTGTTTCTCATTCCTATTTGGAGAAATTCCCGTTTGCTGGAAGCAGAGAAAAACTCACATCTCTTGTGATGCCGAAGCCCAAATGCAGAGAGGTGCGTGGAAAAAACCACAGAGATACTGAAATGAATTGTTCATAACTGTGCCCCAAAAAGTGTTTTTTGAAGAATGTTTATAAAGATGGAAATTTAGGGAAGTCTGGCTTCATGTATGAACTCAAAAGGGTTAGATAGCAAAGCAACATCACATCCTTAGTCTTGGTATTTGTGGTGAGAAGATGCAACATCCAGATCCCAGAAGTAATGCTGGAAATATTGAGATTCCATTCTAAACCTTCAAGTATAATTGTTTTCAAATGTGTTATTTTTTTCTGCTTTTAGCTGACTTGAAGAGCACCATGCCTGACCTCTGTCCACTTGTTAGTTTGCCTCTCAGGCCAGAAAGTGGTAAGTGCATTTATGTATTGAGAAAAAAACCAGGAAACATCTTCTATTTTGTATGCATTGCTAAAAGATCACACTATTATGAAATATTTGTGTTCCCCATGAGGTTACTCATTTAGATGATGACTTATTTTTATTAATTATGTATCGTTTAAATGGAAGAATTGTCATATCTCCAATGCTGACCTAATATCTCACACTCACTGCCACATAAGGTCGCTGAAGCAAAATGTTTGGTAGGATTGATAAAGACATTTATTTGTGAGTGTGGATGTCACATCACTTTCAACAAGTATGATGAATCTTATGGTACTCACGTGTTATTTTAAAAGTGGGTGGATCCTCTTAATAAACGAAACTTTACTACTGTCTTTCAGGGCTTTGTGTCTATTGTCCCCTAAAAATATATGCAAATTTTCAACAGCTGCAGGTTTCCCTGATGTGTCCTTTCCAGAAATACACAGCATAGCTGCTAAATGCCGTGTGAAATGGAATGGAAGCAGGTTAACTTGTCATTAGAAAACTCAATTTAACCCTCTAGTTAAAATGAAATTGATAACTCTTGTCCATCTCTGCCTTTGATTTTCTGTTTGATCTGAACAAATATTTAATCTGTTTATATCTGTCTCTCCTTAAACTCTATGCAACTGGGTTTACAGGGGATGGTTGATATTTGCAATATGGAGTTCAGATTTATTATCATCTATTTTATCATCATATCCATGGCCACTAGTCATGATCAAGTTCACAGTCTTTGTATTTATTAGTAGAATTTGTGCTTTTTAATTATCAGTTTAATGTAATAGAAGGAAAACTCGTATCTTCATGAGTAAGTAGAAATAATTTTTGTGTGAAATGCTTTGAAGAGCTGGTGGGGTAATGTGTAGGTTGGGCAATTCATCTCCTTTGCAAACTGTTTTTCCCATGGGATGTGGAAAACCATGTCACTAAAACTTTCTTCCTCCCAGTGTGAAGCTTAGTAGTAATTTTGTCATGTTTCTGTTTTTCTTGCTTGCTTAAGTCTAGGAAAACAGTAACCTAAGCAGCACTTAAGGAAATTAGGAAATTAGGTCTGCTGTCAGTTACTTTCTACTCTAAAAGCTGCCCAGGAAGTGAGTCATTTTACCCTTAGTAACAGCCCTGATCTGTCACACCCACTTCCAGGTCATCTTTTCAAATGCAGAGCAACTAGGGATGTCTCTAGTTTGCAAAGGTCTGGTTAAACAACCCAAGCAGGCAGAGCCTCCCACAGGGGTGCAGGATTCTGGATTAGAGCTGTGGTCCTGAGGGCTGACAGTGGTCAGGACATGTCACTGAATTATAAAGATCACAACTGGCCTGGAAGTCAAATTAGCACCAGTATCCTGTAGACTTTGCATCTGACACCAGTGGGTGCAGCAACACATTCAAAATGCAACTGGGCATCATCTGTCCTTCTTTTATTCTGCCTCGTTTCAATAGTAAAAGTGCCAACCTGGCTGCTTAGGTCAGATTGTGCTCTGTTGTCAGAGGTTTTGAAAAAATTTCAAAAACATTGTTTCCATACTCTTGGCGATTATATATGTTATATTAATATATGCTATAGAAGACTAACTGTTTTAGAGTTGGGCATAACAGAAAAGTGAGTGAATTTTGTAAGTTGTTGTAATGCTTGTACACGGGAAAAAAAAATTACTGTGACTCCTCTGTGGTAACCAGATGGTGAGTGTGAGAAAATGTCACTATTTAAAGGGCACTGCTGTGTATATATATATCTGTGTGTGTACATGTAAGCACATATATATACATATAAAAATGTAATTTTTTCCATCCAAAGATCAGAAAGATACTTAGATTTGTATGCTTTGCCAGAAGGCTCTGTGGAATAGTGAAGCTGATGTTATGTTCAGTCTAGAGGCTGAGTTAACTAGAGCACCATCAAGGCCTACATTTCATTGGACAGTTAATGCACTTGACTGCCTCCTTTCCTAGTTAGCCACTTTGCAATGCTCAGGACACTGCCTAGCAATTTGCTTCCTCCCATTTGCAGTCAGGATGCTGCTCCATTCAATATCTGTGGTGTTTGCAGCCCCAACATATTGTGAAGAAAACCATATGAGTAGACTTATTTTCAGTCTTGTGGGAAGTAGATGCTTTCCTGTTTTACTAAGTGCTCTTCTCAATAGAGAGGGTAAAGGTGTTGTAGGACCATAAACCAACAGAAAATCTCAACAAGAAGGTTTTCTACAAGTATGTGCGTAGTAGCAAAAGGAAGAGTAGGGAAAATATGGGTCTGCTGATGAATGTGGCAGGAGACCTGATTCCAAAGGATATGGAAAAGGACAAAGTGCCTTCTTCACCTCAGTCTTTACTGGCAAGTCCAACCTTCAGGCCCTACAGACTGGGAGGAAAACTGCAGCAAGGAAGATTTATCCTCAGTGGAGGAGGATCAGGTCAGGGAACAATCTGGACATACAAACCCATGAGTGCAGAGGGAACTGGTTAATGTAATTCTGAGGCCACTCTCAAACACCTTTGAAAGGCTCTGCTGATTGGGGAGGTATTTGTTTTCCTTCTGTTCCCTGGTGTGGGCTTTTAAAGAAGTTCACCAGAAGTAATAGTCATAAAATCTCCAGACTTTTGAATCTGCAATGACAAAAATAATTTTCAAGAGCGACTTCTTTTCATGCCTTGTCATAGAGCAGCCTGCAGCCACCAGGGAGCTGCAAAAAAAGTCCCTTCTCTGTGTGAGGCTATAACCTCAGGAGAGACACAGCACGAGGGGAGGCTTGAGGTTCTTCCTGTTCTTTGCCTTGTGTCAGACTTGTGTTGCCTTGTGTTCATCCAGCAACCCATTGCAGCCCTGTGGTTCCTTTCAAAAGCCTGAGGCTCCAGTGGGCTTTTCCCAGATTACTCCCCCTACAAGCAGCACTGCTGTGTGTTTCTAACACTCATTAGATACCCCACTAGCCTATGAAAACCAGGAATTAAGTGCTCTGTAGTGCCTGCAGGTCACTACTCTCTAGCAGGAGGGAGGTGAACTGCACACTTCTACCTGAATTCTTGTGGTTTTGTTGTTGCTTCAACAAGTTTTGCCTATTTGTATTCTTGCAAAATCCTTTCTGCTACAAGGTTAAACTCTCCAAGTCACCTTCATCACCAGGCTATAGTGTGTTTAACTGAATGTGTGGTTTTCATTTTTAACTGAATGAATACTTTAATTTACTTCCATACCTCCATTGCATGGAGCAGAGCATACTCCTGCTGGGCTATTATGATTTCCACATAGTTTCTGTGATCTAAGAAATAATGCTTGAAAAATCAATAGTCTGGACAAACTGGGAAAGTCCAACTTGTTACATTTGGAGCATTTTTTCCCCTGAAGAAAATGTGCTGTAATGACACTGAGTATGGAACCATCTGTGGTGAGTTTCAGGTATGATCTGTGACCTTTAATGGTGGGAGGACAGCTGTTATTTTAAGACTGTCCATGCTGAAGATGCTCATATGTCATCCTGCAGTTTTGGTTTACCTACGCTGGTATTTAAATAACAACTCCACTGAGTTGTGTGAACATGGGGGAATGTTAGGTAAAAGAGGAAACAGCCAGGTCTCAGAATTAGGTTTGAGATGGAACTTTCTGCAGCCAGCTGTAAGCTAGGAGAGATAAGAAAAGGGTTTTTTTTTTGTTATATATTACATATTGTAATTTTACAGTATGTAGTGCTGTTTTTCAAACAGTTTATGCACAGGGGTTTGAGCTGTGGAAGTCTTTATGTCTTTACAATTAAGCTTGAAAGAAGCAAAACAATCTATGAAACGTGTTACCTGGATTTTTAGAAGGAACACTTGTGCTTAAAGTAGACTGGAGAGACTGAAAATACTCCTGTGCATGTGGGAGCAGTGACTCCAATGTATGACTTTGACTTTGTTATGAGACTTATGAATTGTATACAGTAATTATCCAAAATTTACTGAACATTTTTGTCTTCAGTTCTAACTAGGATATGTCTATCTTAGATCTGGCAACTGCAAGAAGATAGTGGCCCTTAAATGGTGGTCTCTGCATGGGACTGTGGATTGTATACAGATCATATGGGCTCTGTTCCCATTCCATGCAAATCAAGTAATTAATTAAGAAACCACTGAGGCATATGGATGTAATGATCTGTTAGGCCCTTCCTGTTTCTGCCTCCAGTGATCCCCTAGTGATTTATAGCCATTCCCTTGAGGCAGGACTGAGCAGTGGCTATGGGATATTCCAACATGGGAATAAATTTCCCATGGGGCTGTGTCAGCATGTGGGGTATTTCTATTCTCAACAGAGATGAGATGCTGATAGTACAAACGCTGATGTAGCTGACTTTGGTGATTAATAGTATCATTTGTCTTCCTGTTTTCCCACAATGCTAAGTATTTTTCAGAGAGATTTTTGCTTTGAAACAAAGACAGCCTTTTTTATCCATCTTTGGGAACTGATCTACTGTGCTCCCACACAGCAAATTGGACCTCTGGTGTGGAATTGCTCTATCTTTGGTCTTAAGTTTGATTTTTATTCTGTCTGTAAATATGGGAATTTCAGCCTTTTTGGAACGCCTTGCTTTAAACCTGGATAAGTATATAGTACAGTTTTAATATACCACTACTATATCACTTATTGTAACTGGCACCCCTAAAATAGGCAAAAAGCTTGAGTTTAACAGTAACACAGCAAGATTGCTCACTGCTAAAGACCATAAATAACACAGTTGTTAGTTTTGGGACCTGTTTGTCTCAGGTGTGATTACAGTTATTATGCAGCAGTTTAAAGAGAACTACTCATTTTGAGTTATACAAATCTCAGTAGATGGACAAAAGTGAGAAGCAGTTATATTTTAGGAAGGATATATTTTCTACAGGTCCGCTCTTTTGATGATTTGCTGGTTTTGGAGATTGTTGGTATATAGACAGGTTAGCAGTCTTTGTTGAGAATAAACTCTGAATACTGGGAATATAAAACACTGAGTTCGGTCTGTAAGCATGTTTTGGGCTTGAGTCAGGGCTATTGAATATGGCTCACAAATCTCAGAACTAAGATCAGAACTTGTCTTTCAAAAATAAATCAGGCATACTGGACACAAAGATCTGATTTATGTGCCTTCTTAAGCTCATATTAACCTCCTCAACTTCATAAGTTTTCTTTTAAATTTAACTTGTTATTTTATTGTATTTCTGTATCTGTTTCCTTATATAAAATGTTAAATTTTCCAGCACACTCAGAACTGATGCCTCTTTTTTTCCACTGAAGTCAGGGATGAAACTTTTGTTGACTTTATTATAAAGGGTTTATAATTTCATTGCCTGTGAAAGTGGGAGGCTGAACTCTGTGTCCCCAGGAAATCTTTTCCAGTCTTCTGATCTTATAAATGGAGTGGGAACAGAGTAAGGCCAGCGTGAGTCCTTTTGCAAATCCAGTCTTAAACCTTGCCTACCCAAACAAGAACATCTGGAAGAGAGAGGCTCTCTGTATGGGACATCTATAATTTTGCAGTAAAAGTTACAGGGCTGGATGGATTCAGAGGGCTGTAATTATCCAATCAAAGCATTTGCCAAAATGTGGTTTGGAAGGTCAGAGCTTAACCTATATATAAAGCAGAAATGTCTTCCAGCCCATCAGGTGCACTGTGCATTTCCAGTACGCAGTGCCAGGTTGTTGCTCTGTGCCTCATGAGAGCAGTTTCTAGACAAGTCAAGTTTAGATCAGCCATGGAAAGTGGGGATCTATGGGCATTGCTGGATCTACTGTGAGGAGAAGGGAAGAAGGAAGCAAATAATAGCCAAAATCTCTTTTGCAGCTCACTGCTGGCTGGCAGTGTCCACAGTGGTGCCACGCACGTCTCTAGGTTAAAGAGTTTTGCTCTGTTATTAAGTAAGCATTAGTGTTTCTGCATCTCTCTGCATCTGGAATCAGCTGGGCAGAGGAAGGGAAAAGAAAAACACTGTAAGTCTCAGCATATAAATCTGATCTGAGGTTATGAATATTTCATCCAGGACTGAAAATGAAAAAAACCCCACTCCATACTCCAACCCAACCTAAAGAACAATCCCATGTGAGATTTTTCAAGGGTCACCTCTGTGAGATTTGGGGCAACAAATAAGCAGTTTAGATGTGAATGTATGATATATGGATGTTTCCATTGTGAGTGGTCACTCTTCTGTGCCTAACGTGGGCTACAAAGTGCCCATTGTGTCTCATATGCATATAAAATGTATGTTACTGACTTGACTAATGCCACATAAAGGGATGAAATAAGTATCTTTTCATGTAGAAGTCGGAAGTTTATCTTGTGAAGTCGGAATAGGAGGCCAAATTTAAATGTCAGAGGTGTAAATCCAAGAAATTTATTTTGCTTTTGTAGATTTGTTTTGGTGTGCGGGAAATGGAGAAATGTGATGCTGAGACTTGCCCGAGGTCACTCGGTGAGTCAGGGAAGCTATGGGAAGAGAGTCTGTCTGGGGAAATATCTTCTGAAACCACTGATACACCCAGACTTTTTGCCTTACAGTGGAATCCAGACAAAGCTCTCTTTTGAAAGAACCATAGCTGGTAATTTGAAGCTTTGTGTCTGAACCTAGAGAGGTTGCTTGTTCCAGTAGTAGGACCTCAGTTACTAGTACTGTACACAGCACAGGATGGCAACATTGCTCTTATGGAAAAACAAAGTTTGCGTCATATTGATAAAAGAAATCTTTTCTTGTTCATGTTTTCAGAAAAAAAGCCACAAAACCTGTAAAACTTAGTCTGGAAAAGAAAGACCTGGAGGGTCTAGTAGTGCAGGCAGACAATCTCTGGAAAGGATGTAATGCTTACTTCTCCATTATTTACAGAGTTGATTTCTATTTTTACATATCTTTCTAAATAAATGTCACCAACTGGCACACTAGATGGAGAGGCTGAAATTTTCTGACATGGGTCATACGACAGCTCATATTAAATGCTTTCAAAAAGAGAAATTGAGAATATGAAAAATACTTATTTCCACATGACTAAAATCACTCTGTTCCTCTAAAATGACTGAATAGTCTGTGCTTAAGGGGAAGAAAATATTCAGTGCAATGGATCTGTTGCACAAGTCAAGCTGTGACTGCAGGGTCATTGCTCCCTGACTAGTTCAGGCTCCCTCTGAACAGACTGCTAGTGATGACTTTGGTACTCTGTGACATCAAGTAAGCTTGTGGTTTTTACATACAACAGTGCAGCACTGAATTAACCTTCATGTCTACTTAGCTGGAGACTTTCAGCACCTCTCTCAGAGGAGTTGCTCCCAAATATAACAGGAATGAAATGATTTCGAAGTGGCTGTAAAGGACCCAATCCTTCTTTCTTGCCTCTAGTTCAAAAGCCTGAACTGGGGCAGGGCTGTCTGAGAGGTCATATGGAGTAGAGTAGATCAGTTCATCACTGCATCAGAGGTTTTTTTCAACAAGGGTGATGGCAAAGGAACCAGCACTAAGGCATTAGCCTTGGCAATGGTGGTAGCACATCAGGTTTTTTCAGCTTGTCCTCTGGGAGATAACTCATGCTTGAGGTTTACACTTCCAAGGGAAGGATTTACCTTGCAAAAGTGAAGACTTTTAGCATCGATGTAGGGCCCTGAATTGTGGCAAGTTACCCTGTGCTGTCATGAATTATTTGGAATAATATTATTGGAAAATCTAATTTAGTCATTGCTATTCCCTGCCTATTTGCTCAAGGAAGGATGGAACCAGCCTTGTCCGTGGTGTGTTTTGGTTCTTGGGTTCTCATCATCTGGACAAGTATGTCAACACCAGGATTTCCAAGTTGATAATATGGCCCCCAGGCCTCAGCTTCAGGAATGAAACTTTGGCCATCTCAGTAGATTTCTCAGTAGATTAAAAGGAATGTTTAATGAAATGAACATTCACAACTTTTGCATTTGTGTGGTAAATGAACTCTAGCAACAGGGCAAGACCCGCTCACCAGGAATAGCAAAGGAAGAGCTAACTCAGCTCTGTCCTCACCCTACAATTACATGGAGAGGATAATGCCAACCTACTGTTTAGGACTCGGTGGCCACAGTGGGGTCTTCTGCTTTTGAAACAAATTGAACTGTTGAAAGGAACTAAAATAATTAAAGGCCCATTGTTTTTCAAGCCTTCTTTTTTTGTCTTCTGTGTGCAAAATTGAGAGTCTGCAGATATTTTTATCTGTTTGTGTATGAGAAAGGAATGTTTGTGGCATTTTTTAAAAATATACTGTGAAAGAGAAGAACAATTCTTGAGGAACACTAGAGACAGTACCTATGTGTATGTAGAGGCTCACACATGTACATGCATGTAAAATGTATATTTGTGATATGCATGTTTGTATATATGTGATACACATGATTATATTTACACATGTATGTTTCTGTATATATACATATGAAATAGAATGAAATCGAAATCATGTAGCAATTACATGACATTAAAACAGTTTATAGAATTTAACGTAATTCTGTTCACCAAATCAAATTAAAGTGATCAAATTAACGTCCATTTACTTTCCAAGGATTTACTGGCTGTACCTGCTCAGCAACTTGTGTGCAAGCATTATTACTCATGCCCTTTAATGTATTTAACCCTGTTCCTTTTATTGAAATCAGTTGGAATTACATGCAAACCTGGATGGAGCTACTTCACATTTATCTTTTTCTTAACTTTGTAAACCTTTATATTTCATTTATTCCCAGTGGATGCAAAGGAAGATGAAAGTTGTTTATTGGGGAACTCCCCAATGCTTTTAATTCTATGTTAGTTTCCTCAGAAGTTTTTACTGATTCTTCTAGTTATATTGGTTTTTACGTTTCATTTAGCAGAGCTTTTGGATGTATGGCAACCCTTAAATATATCCTCTGTTCTTGTGGATTCATCCATCTCAAACTTTGAAGTTGTGCAAGTTAGTAGAGACATATCCAATGACTTCTCCACTACCAGAGACTTTTGCCTATCTGGTAAGAAATGGTCATTCATAGTTTTGCAGAAAATACTGATCTGTGAGCCTGAAAACCAAGAACAGCTCCCCCACTTCTGACATAGATACACTGATTTTATTTATTTTTAAATACTACTCGAGTGTTTTTGAATCTAAGAGAAGGGACCTGAAATAGTTTAACAGGTGAAATATACAATAGACATAAAATGCCATACAGTGATTGTGTAATTTTGACACTTCTTGGGCACAGACATCTCTTACTTCTCCAGGCAATGTACAACCTGGAGCATATTGTAGCAAATAATGAAAGTGATGATGTCATATTTTTCTAAAGGACAGTTAAGGGAAGCTCATCCACTGAGACAGGTGAGAGACCCACCTACCACTACTTAAAGTAACCTATAGTGGTGGTGTGTGAGGGTGGTTAACTGAGAGCTGGGATGAAGCAAAGGGAACTGCTTTAATCAACAGCTTGACTAGACAGGAAAGAGTCCTTTAACTACAGATAACTGGGAAATCCTCAATGCTGTAGGGCAGTAGAAATAAGGAAAAGTTCCCACCTACTGCTGAAGATGATAATAGTCCCACTTTTTGCAGTAGATGGTCCTCATCTTGTGAGGGTGAGCAGTGTAACTAACTGGTTTTTTTTCCTTTTCCTGTAACTGTTTGAAGGATTATTTCTAGAGGCAAAGTGTTGGATACCCACCTCTGAGTACAGACTGAGAATTAAACCTTTCTCTGGGGCTCCCTGGGGATTGTTTGAATTCAGATGAGGTTATCAGTACTTTATTAGATAATGCTTTTCTCCTTCTAAAACCTGTGATAATATTTCTCTTGCTATATTATTCCATTTTAAAGCCAATGTAACCTTCTAGTCCTTTGGCTATTTTGGAGAATTTTCTGGGAATTTGAGGACTTTTATATCCCATTATTCTGCTTCAGAGCTACTTTATATCTTGTTGCTTCACCTGTTCTAAACCCTTTCTTTTAAGCATAGTGTAACAATGTCATACAAACTGCTGTGAGGATACATTTTTACTTGCTCTTTTTCTTCATGTTTCACCTTATAGCTTGTTCAAAGAACCAGTCATGTACAGTGGTTACACTAGAAATCCAGCCTTCAGCAATAAGATGCGTTTTCTACCCTGATACACAGATCTGCACACACAGCCTGCAAGGACACAGCTGCCGGGTTTTACTCAAAGAACCTGCTGCCTATATCTACAGGAGACAAGGTAAGAACAGGTTAAGGCTGTGGGGGAGGACCTCAGCTGTGCACAGTTCTTGTGAATGGAGGGGTGAGGAAATCCTCACTAGACATGAAGTGATATAGATGTCTCCTAGACACTTGTCCATTGCTGTTTCAGTGGAGTTACAGCCTAGTACTTTTTGTAAAAATGCATGAAATCATGATGTTACCCTCTAGTGCTGAAGCAGGTATAATAAAGGAAGTCTAGTTTATGAAAGGTGCTTTAGAAAGTGCAGAACAGTAAAACCAAACAAGAACAGTAGTGAAAGTCCAGATCCTTTTCATCTGCAGAAAATGATGTGCCCTTCCTTTTAAACTCCGAGAATTACACACAGAGTGTTGAAAGCCCACTGTCAATTTAAAGTGTTAAGGACCATCTCTGGAGAAAACAAAAAAGCCCACCCCAAAAAGACACCCTTTTTCCCAAATCAGGATGAACTAATATTTTAAAGAAGTGAAAATGATTTAAGAGAGAAAAAGAAATTGTGTAGACAGCGTAGACAGGTAAAAATTCTATTATATGGTTAAATACTTATTTGAAACTAGAAGTTTCATTGGTTTCGTTCCCCTTGATTTCTATAGATACTGTTTTCTTTTCATGTAATACTGATTATTTCATTTATTAGAAGTAATTAGAACCCAGGTAAAAATAAAGGGGAAGGGAAGAAAATTTTCGTTTTTGTTTCACTGAAATTCTGTGAAGAGTCAAGAAGTCAATGAGAACCTTCCAAGTTCAAACTCAATGAGAGAAAAGGGGTTTGTCATTGTCAAGTGCAGCAAAATCAGAGACTGAGACAAAAAAAGCTAGACTTGTGCATTTGTTCTGTACAGTTTGGGTTTTAGTTCCATGGTTTGGAATTTGGTTTCTGCCTATCAAATACATTGTTTTAGGAAAGAAATAGCTCTGTTTTAATGAATTATTTTATAATGAGACAATAACACAAATTTATCTGTTTCATTTAAAGAAGGCAATGGGGCACATAGCAGTTTAAAACTAAGGGAAATAGGGCTGATTTTCATTTCTGAAATGGTAATAACTTGAAAAAGCAAATTATTTTTCCTCTGTTCCCTCTGTGACAGATTTATTCCTGCCCATTTCTGAATTGGATTTGACCCCGTCTGTGTACATCCCGTCACATGGAAATCTGGTGGGCAAATCCCAGGTGATCCACATTGGCTCAGAATGGAGAAATATCAGCCAGTTCCTGGGGGTCCCATATGCTGCCCCTCCCCTTGCAGAGAGGCGCTTCAATCCTCCAGAGCCCTCTGCTTGGGTGGAAACCTGGAATGCCACAGTGGCTCGGTAAGAAACCCCTGTCACCATCTACAGAAGCACTTGTCGGTCCAGGTGTATGAAAGCAGCTGGAGTGATGATCATAATACTCATGTCCTTTCTTACAAAGCAAGCTATAGAGTACAGACAGGTACAACTTTGGGACTTTGATTAGCAAAAAGAATATTTTGTCCATCTATATGTTAAAGCATGCAAGCCCCTTAAGAAAAAAGGCAAATTCCAGTACGTCGCCTTGAATCTATAGGTAACTCCCCACCAACTGTCTGCTGTCTGTCCATTTTCATTCTGAATGGAATTTATACAGGTATTTATGATATTTATACAAATATATTTTGCTCCTACTGAGCCATAAATTTGTAGACATTTAGTCAAACAGCAGGCTCGAAGGGTAAAGACCTTTCCCAAATCTTCGCTCGCGAAGACTGGCCGTACAACCGGAAGCTGTGGGCCTCATATAGAAATTCTCTGCCTAGTTGTGTCCAGGAGATCAGGCTGAAGGACCCAGAAAATCTTTTCTGTCCAAAAACTATTAAAAGGCAAATACTTGCTAAATGGCTTGGACAGAAATACAGAAGTTATAAACATTTAGGTAATGCCTTAAGATGGAAAGAGTGCTAGGAACTGTTTTAACAGATGGGCTAAATTTCTCCTAAGTGCCTCTATCTAGTGTTTCTAGTTGGCTGTCCCTGCTCTCCAGAGCTCTACAGGCATCTCTGTTTGGTGAGTTTAGGTTAGAGGCACTCTACAGACATCACCTTTGTGTGCATGTTTGTGTTTAATTTAGTCTTACAATAGGAGTCTTAATTTTGTTGCATTGGGGAAACAAAATGACAAATTGTGTCTGTTTCCTAAAGAAAAGAGCGTTTAGGTGACACTGCTTAGAATACCAGTGCTGTGGAACATGTCAGGACAGTGGATTACAAAAACCCCAAAGCAAATAAAAATGCAGCAACAACAAGAAACCAGCTATAAGCTTTGAAAGTGGAGTGTTTCTTATAGGACCTTTCTCACAGTGCATCCCTGCTGACTGTTTCACGGCAGACATGAATAGCTGCAAGGAAAAAATAATGATAGAAACAAGAACCGGGAGATCAAAGATGCAGAACAGTCAGAAGGAGAGAACTTGTTAAAGGACTACATGAACTTTCTGTAGAGGAAGTTGGAGAAATCAGGGCTGAGAGCTGGGGTTAGCAGCTCAGGAGCTTCCCAGGCAGCTAATATGGACCTGAGGTCTATTGAGATCATGCACACAGAGCCATGCAGTCCTGTTCAATTCCTGGCACCAAGAGTGGTCCTCATGTGGTTAGTGATGAACTACTTGAGCAAACAAATCTGACCAGGAGCTTCATGGTTAAGGAAATAGGAGGTTTTACAAGGGATCTGGGAGGATGAGGGCCTGCAGGCCTGACATGAATCACCACCTGCTTTGGTGGAAACACACTCTGAGGCTACAGATTTAGACACCTATCAGCTGTGTGGAATCTATTTGGTCCCTCCTTTACTCAGGATTTGTCTCCAGAGGTTTCTAGCAAAGTCTTTGATGAACTGAGTGAAAAGAGATGTGGCATTTGTTTTCTTGGGGAGTTGAAAGAGCATCTGGCCTGTGTTGATCTTGTCCTTCAGGTTGCACCTGACCTGCGGAGGTGTTAACAGCATAACCACAGTAGCCACAACCTCATGTACATTGGATAAGTCTGGTGGGACGTGGCTTTTTGCTTTCTCAGGTTCACAGTGATGTTAAATTAGCACAGACAGCACGAGCTCTTGGTGTCCGCAGCCACAGTGTGGTGTCTGTAGGGCTTTGGTGAGACCTATCTGCCTCTGTGGTCTCCCTTTGAAGACCTGGTGTTGCAATGAGCAGCCTGGCTGGTTTTGAAAACAAATTTAGGGACCTTAGTTAATCTGTTCCTATCTTTTGAATTCACAGTGCTTTCTTAGTCCAATGAAGAATTTGGCCATTATCTTCTATTATTAATTTAAGGTTATCATGGCCAGGCTTTGCTAATGAAGATTTGGGGAGGGCTCTACCCACGTTTGTTACAAGCATGCTGGTGGTTAAAAAGGCCAATATGTGATAGACACGTCCAGTTGCAAAAGGCACAGCAGAAAGACTCTTTAGGTGGTATATTCTGCAAGACACAATTCTTTCTGTGTTGTCTTTTCTCCTCAAGAGTGATCCTGCGTCCTTTCTCAAAAGCATCAGCAGCGTTAAAGATAGTGTGTCTCCAGACCTCCCAATTGGAGGCCAGAGTAGACCAGTTAAAAACATAATTATTTGACTTTTCACTTGGAGAATAGGAGAGACCTCACTCTCTGTATGTATAGAAAGTGTTGATTTTTTTAGGATTCTATAATAATGTCGCTCAATACTTGTATATAATAAACTCATAAGAGCACAGTACTATTAGTGATGGAAGAGAAACATTTATTTATCACCCTGGACCTGATAAAAGACTTAAAAAAACCCAACCCAACCCAACCCAACTAAAACCCCCATCCAGCTATTGAAGTCTCCAGCTGCTGGAAGAGCTGTGGACTTGCCTCGGCAGGTGGCAGCCTTTCCCTGGAGTCGGTCCCAGCATGAAGAGCTTCTGGGAGCTGGACAAAAAAAAAGCTGTGATCATGGGTGATGATTCCTGCTGCCCTGTGGAAAAGCTGTATGATTAGTAGTGTTAGACCTGTTGTCCTGGCAGGATTCCTACCTGGGAATTCATATTTTCTCTGCCTAAAATGGCTTTAGCAGTTTTGGTTGGAGATGATGTGATTCTCTATGTCAGTGGGAAAGCTGTTGAGTGATATCACCATCTTAGGAATCTCCCTTATGGAAAAAAATTGTAGAATTCCATTAAATCTGGTCCTTTTCTTTGTGGTTTTCTATTAATTTCTTCACACCTTCAAGGTAAAATTTTACAAAGGTATTAAAATAATTTAGAAACAATTCTCTGAAATATTACCATCTTTCCTTAGCCTCTTTTTGCTTTTTCTCTAATAAATTGTGATGTTTTTCCATAACTCATTGTCTGATACAAATATGGCTGTAAAGTAGAAGGAACTGGCTTCAAAGTAGCTTATTACTGAACTGCAAAATTCATCCACTTGATTCTTATACTTGATATGCTTGAGCATATGACTCTCATTCAGATGATGGCCAGAGAATGGTTTTCTGTACGTGTTTGGCTCCTGAACTTCTGTTACAAGGTCACTTTTAACATTGATTGGCGTTGTTAATGGTCTGCTTTGCTACTTAAAGCAAAGAGATTTTAAAAATGCATTAAAATTTTAAACTTACTGTATTTTCCCACAGACCATTAGAAAATAAATTAAACATAAAGAAATGGAGCCCACAGACCATTAGAAAATTAATCAAAATATATGTAGCCCACAGACTATTAGAAATTAAAATAAATAACTGACATTTCATCAAAAGAGTGGATTATATAGTTGTGCAGGCAGTAGCAGGGGAGATCTGTGCCTGAGACCCCCAGCTCTGCTCCCCTTGCAGCTGGTGATAATTTTGTGCAGTTTATGTAAAGCGTGAGTTTTTTGAAAACATATTGTCAAGTTCTTAGCTTTTTAAAATGGGACAGGATTTCTGAGGAAGGACTCTTGACATACAAATACATTGCACTGTGTATGTGTGTACAAATCTACATACCTGTTACTAAAATATAGGTGGGCACAGTTTTAAATGTGATTGAGATCTGCAGATTTAATGATTTTATTAAGCTAATGCATCAAAATATAAGGAAATAACACCAGTGGAAAAAGAGTACAAGCCTTTTTATTGTAGCTTTCTCAATTGGTGTCTCTAGGGCAGCGTGTTGGCAACCAGGAGATGGAGAGGCCCCACCACAGTCTGTCAGTGAAGACTGCCTGTATCTGAACATCTTTGTTCCTGCCACCTCTGTAAGTAGGAGACAAGTAGAATTTTTTTTTTAGCTGAGCACTGTCTTTTTTCAAAGTAATTTAACTGACATGAGTGCTTGTTTTTCCTGTGTTCACAGAACCTGCAAAGTTAAATTAGGCACTCTAGTGTTTTTACTAGTGCAAGAGTATTCCCTGCAGACTTTCCATGAGCCGTGTTGGGTAACCAGGAGGAAAGCGTACTAAAAAGCTAGAAAAAAGAGACAGACAAAGAGAGAAACAAAGGACAAGAAGAAGGTGGGGGCAAAGGTGGAGAAATTAGGGATAGAAATGGCAATGTTCCTGCAATGAGATCAACTGTCCAGCAGACAATAACGTGAGACAATACATCAACACTTGCCACCAGTCAGGGAGCTGCTGATGGTTTTCTTTCACCCTCATATTTACTGTTCCCCTGTTGACATTTGTGGGAGATCTGTTGAGGAATGAGAGTGGCAAAGCAATGCTAGATTTGTGGATAGCTCACAGAGCATAAAAATAGACGTTTCAAAAATGACTGGGCCACTGGTACAATGTGAGGAATCGTCATTTGAAAGTTCTTGATTTTCTCATTCTAAAAGATATAAAAGAAAGCTTCAAGTTAAAGCCAAGCTAAAATGATTGGCCAGTCCCTGGGGGGCTGGGGATAAAGCTGCTGAATAACATATGAATCTCATTGAAGAGCGGGCTCAGAGACAGGAACTGTTTCTTTCCACAGTACTGGAAATTTTCAGAAGGTGATGGTAGTTATAGTAGAAATTTATAAGTCTGTCATACTTCATGTCTGGAAAGAGCTGGTCTAGCTATCTGACAGCAGCACAGAGAGTGCCTTGCAGGCCCGTTTTAATCATCAGAGAGACCAGCAGTCTGTCTTCTCCCTGCAGCATCAGACTGTCATTTTGCCTCAAGTGCAGTCACCGCTTATTGAAACCATCAGGTCACTGTCCCAGGCAGTTTGCCATCTATGCTTAAGAGCTGCTTTCAAAATAGTTTTTTGAAAGCATTGTATTTTCTACCATCTGATAGACTAAATAGGCTTGTCTCTTCTCCTGGGGGTCCTGTGAGCTGAATCCCTCTTTTGTAGAGGTGTAAAGTAGAAGTAGATCCAATCAAGTCAATCAGTTTCACATGTAGAAGTCCAGCCCAAGAGAGAACTAAAACTTCTGGTTTTGCAGAAGTAGTTGGGAGCAGAAAGCATTGCATTTTCCTGTCTCTTTTTGTGGTGAGCTCTATTTTTTACTCACAGAGAACTATAGTTATGTATTTTCAGCCCATGGAAGGTTAAATCAGCTAGTAAATATTGAATATAAAATCTCTTGAAAAGCAGTGAATGCAGAGGTCATTCAGGAGCATTTTGAGCCTCAACAAGAGCACAGTGCAGGGACTGATGCCTGTTGCCAAAGGACTCTCAAAGTATCAATCAGTGAAGAAGGTGAATGACATCACTTCATTTTGCTTCTGTAGCTACAAGTACCACAATTAAACTGGCACTTCTGATTTTTTCCATCCGTAATCATCACCACCTGTCACACTAGCAAAGCAAAGCTGTGCTTTGCCTTAATTTAAGAAGAGTTTAATTGTACAATCATGATTTTAAAATCTCCACTAAATAGGAATAGAAAGTGTACCCTCTCTCCTCCTACCCCATCCCCTGCACATGTTATTCCCATCCTTAGTGCATCATCCCCATTGCACTCAATTATTTACTGAACAATATTTTGCAGTAGTAAAAGCACTGTAGGTTGCCTGGCTTGGTAGAGTTTAAATCGATCCCTGCCAAGTGTTTTTTACAGAAGGATGAGCAGGGAGGGTTGGACCAGATAACCCCACCGGTTGTCCCTTCCAACATTACCCATTCTGTGATTCTGTGATAGAGAAGATGGTTCCGAATATTATGAAGCCTTTCAGACTTCCTGGTGCTGCTGAACTTCATTCTCCTGTTAGGGTTTTCACATGGGACCTAAGACCTTGCAGTCATGAGACTATGATGGAGCTGCTGGGCTTCCCATTGCTGGATGCAGACTAGATATGGGAATGCTACATCCATACACTTGGCACTGTGCACAGTCCCGGTGCTAAATCTTCCCCTGAATTACTCCATATCTGTTGCAGCTGTTGCAAATGGCTTTGGTTTGCCATTTCAAAATTTTTTTGCCTGACTTAACATTTCTTAAGCTTTTCATCACTATAGCATTGGGTAAAGTCACTCAGAATAATGTAATATGCAATTTACAGGGCAGCTGGGGGGCATGGTGCTACAGAGGCTGTGGACACATGTGAAATGCTTAGTGTGAACCTCAGGCTTAACCATGGTGAACTGAGGGGATGGAGCAGGCTCAATATGATGGTTAATACTGTTTTAGCTGACATGGCTCTATGTGGTTGTATTTCAGAATGAGTTTCCATGTGAAAACACATTATTTCATTTTTTCTTTACCTCCATCTCTCTCTGTGCTGCGTGCAGTGCAGAAATGGGAACCACAGACAAGGTACTGCAAATTAGGCAATTTCAATTCGGAGAAGTTAATGAGAAAAAGCAGCAAGTCTCAGTGCTTGCAATTTCTTGGGTTTTCTTGGTAACATTGTCATGTTCACAAGAAGCCCCTGAAGTGATTCACCAGATAGATAAATGAGGAGTGTGCACAGCTGTGAAAAATTAAGGGCAGCTGAGGGGTGTTTGCCTTCTATTCCATAATTTTTCAGGATGCTGCTTCTCCTATACAGCCAATCATGTTTTTGCTGGAGACACCCTTTGCCAGAACAGATGGCGCTGCTGTGTTTAGCTAAGCTCCATCCAGAAAATAACAGCAGCAGAGCTCATTGCCCTCTAACTGCAGGGAAAACCAACCCCAGATGCACTTTGATGCTGCTGCAGGGGTCACCAGCTCTTCTTCAGAAAACACCGCCAGCTGCCAATGCAGAAAGTGGGACGGTGGGGGTGTGTAACCTGCTGCTGAGCAGAGGAGAGAGAAGCCTCCTTCAGGATAGTCCCAAAGTGGGCAATAGGGGATGAAAGTGCTAAATGGAAAATTGGGGTTACACTTTGAAAAAACCTTTCTAGCATTGGAGCAAGTTATTCTGCTTTATTCAGCAGGAAAGAAAAAAAAAGGCAAAAACTCAAACAAAACCCCTCCGTATGTTTCACTGAGGGTATTTCTTTAGACTGTCATCTTGGTAGAACTGTAACCTGCTGGTATGTGCTGAGGTCTCCTGCCTGGCTGCAGCCCTTCTCCTGTTTCCCTCTTGTTTGAACTTTTCCTGAATGTTTGTGTGAAGCAGGTATGCTTTAGCAAAGATAAGCCCACCACATGCTCAGTGGCCAAGGCAAGAGGAGCTGCCTTGGGCTAACCTAGAGGAGATATTGACTGGTGGAACACAATGATGCTATTAGATCCACCTTATACTGGACAGAGTGCCCTCTTTAATGGTATATAGGTAATTGTGGACAATTTGTGGACAATTATGGACAATAGCCATTGAATTCCAGACAGATAGCCAGATACCCCCTCATTATGGTCACTCATAAAGAGCTATAAATGGCTTAGATAATGTTAATGGGGAAGATGCTTGTGTTCTCATCAGTGATTGACAAAAGCAGTTGGCTACAGGAATAGTAACCAGGTTGTTGTCATGGCAGGTCAAAAATATGTCTGTGTTGCTGTTCTTCCACAATGGAGGGAGTTACAGTGCTGAGGAGGGAAAGACAACCCTAGATGGATCCTACCTCGCTGCCATCGGTAACGTCATTGTCGTGACTGCAAACTACCGGGTCGGTGTCTTTGGCTTCCTTAGTACTGGTAAGTCATGGATTTCCAGAACAAACACAGCTATGGGATAAATTGCATTCTGTAACACTTCTGCTTCTGATTTTTTTTTTTTAAAGTAGTTTTTTAACTTGAGAAACCCATATATTTCACTGATTTGTTTTTTTTCTTTTTTTTTGAAAAGAAAAATGGTCAAGAAATGGTGGTGACTAGATCTGAAGAGAAAGGGGAAGGGTTGGAGGCAAAGGGACAACAAACCAAACTCAAGCATCCGTATCAAAGCCCTGGCTAGACTTCTGTTTGCAAATGCAACTGTGGATATTGGGTTTTGCAGACATACATGAAGATAGGTTAGGCATCAAAATTCCTGCTAATCCCAGTGGCCTACCGTTGCGGGTATGGTTTTCAATGACTCCAACTTCCAAATTGTTCCATCCATAAAATTTTGCTGATGCTCTGTTATGCCCATGTCAGAGTGGGGAAGAGGCAGAGAGGAATAACTGCAGGTTCATGGTAAGAAGAATGCGAAAGGATGGAAGTATGGCACAAAGATGGTTAGTTCCTCAGCAGTTCAGCTTGACTTCTCCTCTGAAGGACTTGCCACATTTAATTTGAATCTGTTAGCCCTCCATGCTAACTGCATGTTCTGTGTTTGCAACTCTTCCCCATACTCTAGTGTAAAGGACACTTTTGCTCTCCTATTGCCCCCTAATATCAATTGCTATTGAAAATTATACAAATTCCCATCACAAAGAGGCACATACACATGAAAATGTACATTGGATCTCCCTAAACCTTTGTGGTAGTGCCATCTGCTCTTTGGGATTGTTTTTTTTTTCTTTTTTTTTTTTCATTTTGACTTTTATTAGATTTACCTGTTTAAGCAAATAGAGAATACTTTTCTTTATACCATCTTTCACTTCTACCTGGGGCAGGGGAACTAAGGTAGAGAGACGTGGAGAAAAAATGCAACAGTTCCAAGTGGAGCTCTGTTTCCATTGGTCTTGTAGCAATTCTTGGTCTTCTTTGTGGGCATTTTAATACCTTTATAACCTTTAGGAGGTTATATTTGCCATGTTTGCAATTACCAGACCTACATACTTTGCATCATGATTCTTTTAAGTGTTCACTGCTGGGTAGATTTTGCCCAGTTTGGGGTTATAACTGCAGTTATTGGTTATTTTGTCCCTTCTCTATTCACTATTTTGTTCAAAGCTCACTCCCAGCAAAGCCCATCTTTCATTCAGTATCGAAATCTGGCACTAAAGCTCCTTACTCATTTAGATAAGAAATTGGCTATAGGTGTATCTGTGAGGAAAAAAAAAATCGCTGTTTTCATCAGTGCAAACCTGATGTTTATGAAAGCGATACCATAATTTAATTTTGTCTAGAGCCAAATGCAGTGTGGATATGTGCCGTGGGAGCTTCCATTACGCAGCAGTGCCCACACATTACCCACTAACCTCCTTCAGCCCAGTGAACCTCACCCAGGTTTCTTCCTAAACAGAAACTGCTGGAGGGGCTGAATATTATACACCAGTATTTATGTGATGGTCCGTAATTTCGGGATCAGGAAAATTATTCAGTCTCTTTTTCGTAAGGATCTGCTTACATGTCCCAAAATGTCAAGACATGGGCTTGCTGTACCTGATTGGCATTCCTGCAAACCTTCAGATAGAGGTGGTTCATTACATTTTGGGACTATCTGGGGACCTTTTCCTCATTTGTATGGTGGAGCTGTGGCCAAAGAAAAGTGCAGTCTTTGCTGGCCTCATCCTCTTTGAGAAGTCCTTGGTGTGCATTTAGGAAAATCCTAGTATCCTAGAATCATAGAATATCCTGAGTTGGAAGGGACCTACAAGGAACATCAGATTTCAACTCCTGGCCCTGCACAGGACAACCCCAAGAATCACATCATGTATCAGAGTGTTGTCCAAACAGCAAGCTAAGCTCCATATTCATGGGAAACCTTAAAAATTCCTTCAGTATCACATGCTATCTCCCCTATGTTGCCTTTACTCCATGGGGTGGGGGTAATAAAGTGTGTGTGTTTGTATCAGGGTTCCCAGCAGCAGGGATTTTCAGTCATACCCATTCTGGTCCCCCACAGGTCGATAGAGCATCTTTGAATCCTCCTGCACATGACAGTAGCCACTGGGGATTTTCAATGAATGTTAGCAGTCTGGGTCAAGTAATACAAGGATTTTTCTCAAACAAATCCTTAATGATATTCCAGGGATGTTTTTCATTCTTCATGAAAGACAAATCCTGGTCCTTTGGAAGTTTAGCCATTAGTTTCAAGGGAGGCAGGAGCTCGCCCTTAGGACTGTGGGAACATTAGCAGCAGGACTGTTAGAACACTCTACAATTAGAAATAAAAGTTATGAACTTGTGAGTAATATTAATTTCATTGTCCAACTAAGCAAAGTGCTGAATCCTCTTAAGTTGACTTGTTATAAATTGCAAAACTAGAAATGAAGAAATCGAATGGATATTTAAGGAACTGAAGAACAGTGAAAACAACAGATTTCCTTTTGTTTGGTTGGGATTTTTGTTAGTTCTGTAGCTGTTCTGATCTCAATGGCAGGGCTTTTTCAAGAACTGAAAGAGCTCTTTTTCTTCTTCATACAAAGGGTGTTTAATTTAATTTGCTGTCACTCATTGATGTTACAAAAGAAGATGCACATTCTTACTAGTGCCTTTACCTCTTGCTTTGCATCTAGAAAAATTAAGGTGAATTGCCATTGATACAGATGGCAAGGATATGGAGAAGACAGTCATGTTTTTGGGTTTGATTCTTTTAAGATTCCATTAAATCATATAAAACAGAATGATTGTCATGCTTTTGTTTAGCACTATTGTTCTTCTCCCATTTGGTAATAACAGAAATGCATCTGTATGTTCAGAAGGAAGCAAACAAAGACACTGGTTTCTTTTCAGTCTCCTGTGGTTCTCAGGAATGCAATCTTTTCCTACAAAAAGGCAGTGGAAAAGATTCCTGGCAGACATGTTTCTTTTGGTCTAACTCCTGTGAATGTCCACTGTTCTCCAGTGTGGTACATTTCACAACCTGGTTGTGGTTTTTGCCAGGGCAAAAGGAACTGGTTATATTTCCCTCTTAGAACTTTTTGTTTCATGTATTGGTGGTATTTTAAACAAATGTATATTATATATATATATATAATAATTGTGTGGCTAAAACATCTACATGGATTTACGTATAAAAATTTCTTCACCAAAAGGATTGTCGAGCACTGGAACAGGCAATTCAGGGCAGTGGTGAAGTCACCATTTAAAAGATTTGTAGCTGTGGCACTTGGGGACGTGGTTTAGTGATGGACCTGGAGGTTAACACTTGGATTTGATGATCTTAGGGGTCTCTTCCAACCTAAGTGATTCTATGATTTCACTTCCTCTGGGGATGTCTCACAAGGGATGCAGCAAGTCCTTAAAATGAGATTGCCTTTTCAACAGCACAGAGTGGGTTTATTGTTGGATTGAGGACCCTGGGAACTGGTCGTGGTGTGCAGAAAAAAACTAAAACTAAACCAAAACAAACCCCAAATACTGACCAGGGAAAGCTTTTTCTCCATTGCTTCACTGGTATGGCTTGGACTGTTCATCTGAAACTATGGCTATAGATGGAAGATTGTGTTTTTTTTGGTTTTTGCTCCACTTAGTTTTTGGCTGCCCTACTGGAAGGGTGCTTACAGTGATGCCTGTTATGATGTGGGTATCTCTAAACCCTGCAAGGCTACCAGTAATCTGTTCTCCTTTGTATTTATTCTGCTACTTAAACTGGTATGTTTGACACTTCAGTAATTCATTACAGTAAGCATATTGATATCTACCACAGGATGTAAACTTTCAATTGCTCTTTGCCCAAGACAGGGCTACATCTCCACAAAGTGGCAGCTTTTTATTCCACTCTCTGTTGATTTTGATTCACTAGTTTCTGAACCTACCCTTAGTTTAAAATTGTACTATTTTGTCTTGGCAATGGAAGAAACAAATAGTTTCATCTGTTTTTCTATTCATGGCTTTTTTGTCTTGCCCTGTGGGACTTTTTTCTCCAAGTTTTAAATGTGGAGAATTTTAAAACTTTAAAAATAAATGGCTCATTGTGGATTATAAAGAAGTAGACAGTGAATAATCATTTTCTATTCCTTTCTTACAGATCGTGGAGGAATTACTTATTTCTGCTTTTGTTGATATAAAATTAACCTTACCTAGGGGGTTGCATCATTAGATGCTTTCAGCATTAGTTTCCTATTAATCAAAGTATCAGGTTACCACTTGTTGAGGTTGAAAAGTAAGTGTTGGTACTTAGGCATGTGAAATACATGATTAATTATTTGTTTCCATGTTAACAAAAATATGAGTATTTATATATTCATATTTCTGATATATATATATATATATCAGATTTCCATCAGTTAGACATGGGATAATCTCAGAGGATATAGATGGAGATATGCATTTTAAAATAATGTCTGGAAGCATGTAAAGAAATCCAAGATGTTATGACTTATAATGTTTGGTCAGACAGGGTAAGTGTATAAAAGGGATGTAGGAAGGAAACATGCAATTAGGTGCACTCCAGGGAAACAGTCAATGATCTTTATGGGTCCCTTCCAACTCAAGAATCTGGAAAACACACGGATTTTTTTGTGTGCTTTTAATTCATTCTAAGATCGAGCTACTTACGTAGAAAAAGAATCTTATGGCTAAATTTGTGGATACCTGAGCCTGTGTTCAAGTCTCCTGCCATGATGTGTCCTAATGAAGCTTAGAAGTTGGAGTGTTATTTTTCTATCATCAGGGAGGCACCTCCAGGGCTGCCTGGTAGAGTGGTAAAAACTGAAATGGAGTCAGTCTGTAAAGTGATAACCTTGGAAGAGACCACTTTAGACTTTTAACTTATGGTAACAGTTTTGTCCAAGTTCAGCTTCAGGAGCTGCTAAAAATGTGACATTTAGTCAAAACTTCAAAGGTTTATAGTTTTATTTCTTTTCAGCACCGTTTTATTTTCTACAACAGGTTCTGCTGAGGCGAGTGGGAATGCTGGACTTTTGGATCAACTGGCAGCTTTGAAGTGGGTGCAGCAGAACATTGCTGGCTTTGGAGGAGACCCCAGCAGGGTTTCTTTGGGAGCTGACCGTGGTGGGGCAGATGTCACCAGCATTCACCTGCTCACAGAGACAGCGGATACTGACCTTTTCAGGAGGGTGTTGTTGATGGTAAGTTCCATTCCTGCTTCAGCTTTAACTTCATTGTGAAAGGATGTTGATGCAGAGATGAGGATGTTTCAGTGTGTGGGTGCTGGTTTTATTTCATCCATACTTTGGCAGCACTAATAGAGCTGTTATTGCTATAGTTATTTTTCATCTCACCTGGGACTGTTATCTCCAGGAGCTGAGTGCTTCACCAGGATGTAGAAGAGATGCATTTTTGTTTTTGATTTACTCATAGTAAGAATCTAGTTTTCGTCACTGTGGTTTTTTGTGCATTATATAAATAATCTTGTTTCATAACTTACAGGTACAACAGCTTAGTTTCCATTCCATAAATACGTTTGTTGGTCAGCAGTCTTTAGACTCTAAAACTGATGAGCCAGATTTCTGCACGTTAAAATATCCAATCTTTTTATCAGATCTTATGGCAGATTTCATTTAAAAGAAAAGGAAGTTTCAGAGAGTAAAAACGTGTTTACTGATGGGGTTATTTGCTGTCAGCTTAGACCACTTTCTCAATCAGTCCAAGTGATCCACGTTTTTACAGCCTTTCCCATGTTGAATCTCAGGACTTTGAGATCAGTTTTGTCAGTGTCAATACTGTCATTTCTCTTTACAGCCTAAGATAAGAGTCGTGTGCTCTAAATAAGGCTTAATGATCAGAGGAGGTTTATATATCCAGCAGAAATGGTACTTGGACAAAATGATCTCTCTGCTAGCAGGGTTGACTTCAGACAGTAAGCAGGGGGATAGAATTCTTGGTTCAGGAAACCTAGGGCCCAATTAAATACAATCTTGTCTTGAAAATAATGACGTCTTAATTTTTCTTCAGTGTGACCTTGCTTCAGAAAACATAACTTGCCTTTTGCATCCCCATGGCTCAGTAAGTTCATTTTAATTGCATCACTCTAATGGAGAAGGCAAGGGAAGTCATGAAAATCACTGCTCAGTAGTTGGGGGGTTTTTTGTGTCATTGTCAGATAATTCCTCACACAGTTCCAAGATTTTTACTCAGCTCTTGGCATAGCAGTTAATTGGCCAGGAGACCCAGAGTCGTTTTCTTTCAATTTTATCTTACTTTTACTCTGAAATCACAAACCCTTTACTGACATGGCTGAGGATGGGGCCCTGTGAAAGCTGTGGCAGGAGACAGTGCAATTTACCAGTTGAGCAACTTGAGAAAGGGAAATGCAAGAACCTCTTTGCTTATTGTTACTTCTGAGTGAAGTTCCACATTACATCTTTTCTTTTTTACAAAAAAGTCTAAACTCATTCTTTCTCCTGCAGCAGAACATTGAATAATGGAAAACAGTGGCAAGTGCAATGAGCAGGCAGGTGCATCAGTTCTTTCCACTTACCTAGTGTTTGTAACAACAATTTTCTTCCTGGGACTGTGCAGACCACTGTCTTGGCAAAAACAGGATCTCCAGTGGTTTCAGAGAAGTATTAATTATTTATCCTAACAGCATCACAGTGGATGTAGTTTTCTTTGGAAGTACACTGACAAAATGAAAAGCAAGCAACAGTAGCGGGAGCTTGTAGCTTTAAAATATACTTGATTGCCTTTTTTTTTAAGGTTTTGTTTTTAATTAAAGTGATGCCAAATGCAACTGTTGGTTTACTCAGATTTCTCACTTAACACCTACTGTAAAGAAATGTGTCTTGCTTTTGTTCCCAGACACCAAAATCATTGAATACTTTTAATTTTACTGTAAAAAAGGAGCTGCACACAGGCTAAGAATCATAAAACTGAGAATATATACCAGATATAGCTTTCCTGAGGGAAAATACCATGAAGCAGTACAGCTCTTCTGCAAAAGTCAGCTTTGTGCTCTTTGTTTCGGTCTTTGCTATGCATGATAAAACCATACTGTTTCTGAGCATGCAGAGAGGTGTGATGTATGAAACTTTCTTTACAAGAAGACAAGCACCTGAAACAGCAAAATGCTTTTGAGTTTCCTATGTCTGCCCTATAATAGGGTTTTTTTGGAACAGATCTGTAAACAGATTGTACAAAATCAATAAAAAGCTATCATGAGGACCCTTTATAATTTATTTCACTTTTCAATAGTATGATTATTAAAAAGTGGTATCCGTGATTATGGTCTTGTTTTAAACGGTTTAAGGGCATTAACCTGGCATCTGACTTCATCTTTTGATTAATTGATTTATTTGCCAGTGTAATTTTGATATAGAATGGTATGGATTTCAGGAAGCTGTGGAGGGCAGCTATGTTAGGTGTCCTCCCCAGGCATTCCTGGCAGGTGTCGGGAGGAAAGCTCCCAGCCTTCTTCCACACAACACAAGAGAAGACACTAGGTCCCTCCTGGCCATGGAAGCAGATCAACCAATACTGGAAAGAGAAGGTTTATTGCCCTTCTGAAACTACTGCAGTCAGGTGCAGGGCTGTCTGACATGGACTATAAATATCCCTGATCCTGGTGATTAGCTACACTTTAGATCCCCTTTCCTTCCTCTTTTCCCATCTCCTTTTCTTCCCCTTTACCAGGCTCACTCCCTCTCAAACAAATCAACCAGCTCTGATTACTTTTTTTCCATTGATCCCAGTTTTGCTACATCCCTACCCAAATTTGGTATTTCTGATGTTGTGTCTTAAGTAGGCTCAGGTTTGTGTAGAATCGCCTCGGTGTTGTCGGCCCTTGCAAGATTGTGTTTCCCTAAAGGTCCCAAATATATTCTTTCAGTTATTTGTGAGAAACAATCAGGCCTCATAGAATTTCTCCCAAAACCATCTGTAAAATCCAACCATCCCTATGGCACATGCAGTTAGTTTCTGTCACCTTCTCATGTCATTACTTGTGAAGGTGACTGAGCATCTGCACAGGTTGCCCAGGGAAGTGACCAAGTGCCTGCCTAGGTTGCCCAGGGAGGTTGTGGAGTCTCCATCCTGGAAATATTCCAAAGCCATCTGGACATGGTCCTGGGCAACCGGCCAAAGGGGGCCCTGCTGGAACACGGGGGTTGGACCAGATGACGTCTGGAGGTCCCTTCCAACACTTCTTACAGAGGATGTTCCAAGTGCTGCCAATTGTATGGGCTCTTGGATTCTTTTGTTGTGTTCCATCAAAGATACCTTCTGGCAGTGGCATTGCAAGACTGAGTGCTTGAACTAGTTGCACACTAGGTTTTTCTTTTTCTAAAAGCAATACAAAGTAACTACTGGATATTATTTTAATTAATAAATACAAGTCATGACTTAGAAATCTGTAATGCTCCCCATATATATATCATGGATAAAATGCAGTCACTGTAACATATTAATGGTCAGTAACAGTAATGAGATTATGCAAATGCCTGGAGTTTCTGAGTTTCTTTTGCTTTTTGGAGTTCAATGTTTAGCAGCCAATTACATTCATCCTGTACATTCTGAAATGTGTTTAAATAGGCTGTGAAATACATTCATCTATGAATCTCTCTTGCTAGTGCAAATGACCTGATACAAGATCGAAAGAGCATACAGATGTGTTTACCGGTGAGATATGTATATATATACACATACATATATATATATATACACACACATAGAAGTAGAGAAGTTCTCTACTTCTCCAAATCTTCATTATTCAAATCTGCACAAAAAGGTTCAATAGAATATTGGACTGAAAATATGTCAGCTTGAGAACATAAGTTGCGGACTTTTACACCCTCAGATGTGAGTTATTGCTTGATTTCAAAAGCAATCACGAGGCATGTTCAAAGGAACATGCTACCTGCTTTTTATCCCCTTAGCAAAGGGTACATACATGTAGAAAAATTAATGAAATTTCAGAAAACCCTTTAATCTTTAAGCGATTTGATGAAAAGTGTTATTACTATTTGACATAACTCTCTTCAGACAAGAAATTAGGAAAAATCTTTAACATCCACTGTTAGTGATTTGTTCTCTTAGTTTAATTATTTTAAAAGCTGCTAATAATATAAATATTATACATAAATATGTGGCTTACTTCAGAAGATGAAGTTAAAATATATTCCTCTACACATAAAAGGTCACACCTTGGCAAGCCAACCTTTGCAGTTAGGCACAATATTATCACATTTTACTTTTCGCTTAACCCCCACTTTGTTCTCTGTTTTATATCTGCTATACTATGAGCAGCTGAGTTACATGTTTGGATAAGTCTGTACTCCCATCTCAGGGATAAGCAGGAGCTGCTTTTTTCAGTGAATTAAGCCTGCTCTTAATTTTGTGACTACTTTGTGATGCTGCAGGCCATTGCCAGCAGATGATATAAATGCAACTTGCAGTCAGTGATTTTAATTTTTTCTCCTAAAAAGTAAGTACGGAGTCATTATAATCAGGTGTTTCTTGGATGCTGGGTGTTAAATACTTTCTTGAAGTTATTGACAACTTTCTGACCCATTGTTAATGACAATGGATAATTCTGCCTTGAGAAGAAAAAGGCTCCTTTTTCCAGTGTAGATAGGTTTTGTGAAGGTGGTTTTCAGCTTTGTGGAGAATACCAGAACAAGACTTAAGTTCTTGAGCTGCAGTTAGTCCTTCCCTATGCAGTCATCTTTGTACAGTGCTGGGCATCACCCTTGCTGAAGAGTCACCTGCCTCACCTGGCTTTTAATTTGGAGTCTCTCTCAGTTTATCCTGTATGTGAGCCAGTTCTAATTTCAGGTGCACTGGAGATGTTCCCAGCATGTGCTGTGGCTGAGATAACACCCTTGAGAAAGTCTCTGGGTAGCATTCAGAAGAGAAAATGCAGAAGTTCTAGAGTTGGGTCACCAGCTGGGGTACCTGTATTTCTTAGCTGTTGAAGGACTGCAGGACCACGAGATGCTCTGGATTTCTCTTTGACACTTCAGCTGTTGGTTTTTCCCCCCCTGATTGTCTTATATTTAGTCTTCATAGTACGTAGGTGGCAAGTGAAGGGCACTTTTACGTTTGTTCCCTGTGTATATAAGAGATTGGGTTTTCTTCTTTCTGGCACTTGCAAAAGAAGCGTTGTCATCTTCTGTTAGGGAGAGGTAGGAAGCAATACTTTCCCTCAGGCCATAGCTGAGACAAGAGTCATCCATTGCTGCCAGAGTGCTTTTGGTATCTTCAGTCACCTCCAGCCTTTAAAAGAACAAAATCTTATTACTGTTTCAGCTACTTGGACTGAGCCTATTGTTATACTACTAACAGTTGTTAAACCTAATAATGTTATTTTTGTTGTATAAAAAAATTCCTGCCTCATAAATCACTGAAAATTTCTGTCACTTAGCAATTTTCAAAAAAAATAGTACAACAGTAATATCTTAATATTTTTTGGCATCTGAAAAGGAAATAGCAACTATACTCTCTTCTTAATCTGTAGGAAAAATGACCTCAATACTGCACAAAATTTTCTTGCCTTTGTAAGCATGAATATGTTTTGTGATGGACGAGTAGTGGAGGGAAATTTACGCTTCAAAAGTAAAAGGTGCATTTGTTTCTGAGGGTGGTTGTTTCCCCAGCTTTTGAAACCTGACCTACTTTCTCTAGTTGCAGTTGTGATATTAGAAATCTCATGAACTTCAGTTTGGGCTGTGTGTTGAGAGAGACTCAATAGGTCTGGGATAATGTGTTCACTGCACCTGTGCTGCTTAATGGATGGTCACCATGTGAACAAGGGGGACCCCCTTCTGTTGGGGCTCACCTGAAAGCCAATGCACATTGGTGTGCCAGTGGTGGTGGATCTGACCAGGCTTTGTGACCCGGCTCTTACTCCTGCCCCCTCGTTGGAAAGGACTCAGGAGTCCCAAGGGGACTGCATATGTGGATAGCTGGATAGCAGAAATGATTAAATGCTAACTATATTTTCTTTTGAAGTTAGATGTAGATTATCAGTTAGAGAGTTGGGCGTCCAGTTTTCATGGGTTAACTTGCTGCCAGAAGATTGTCTAATCTTTAAAACTGGTCTCAGGAGGAGGAAATGGCTGTATCTTCTGTGTTGCAAGTACAAGGATATACAAGGACTGGAAAACACCCTTGTTGTTTCTGGCAGCCTGTGTTGAATGTGGTACCTGTGAATGTTTCTCCAGTTGAAATTTTTATTCCTCATCACCACAGGAGGAACTGGATTCATCACGGTGTTGTTGTTAGTGCACTGGGTAAGACAAGGTGTTGTGAGGACACAGCAGAGACCATCAGCAACTTCTGAATGGGGAAAATGAATACACAGACAGTTAGTGTTTGACACTGTTTTCTTTCCTTGGCACATGCTCAGATAAACAGTTTTGGACTCAGTAAATTGTGTGTTCTCAGCAAGGACACAGTAACACAGGCTTAACTTTTTCCTTTCCTCTTACCTTTGCCTTTTAATTTATCACAGAGTATATTTTATACAGTACAAGTGAGGAACTGAGACACAGAAAGATAAAGTGACTTGCTCAGAGACTAGAAGGAAGTTTGTGACAGAGCAGAAACATGAACCATATATATATGTATATATACATATATATATAAATATGAAAATAAAAATCATGTCCAAATTCTTACTCCTCTGTTTATATTGTTGGACTTGAACATTTCTTCTGCGTGTTTTGAATGTGAATATGACTTTTCTCCCAAGTTTATCAGAGTACTGTTTTTGCAGAGTACAAAGTACTTCGTACTTTGAAAAGTACACTTTTTTATTTACCTATGAAATATGCAGGTACGGTAACTTCACACTTTAAAAATTACAGAGTACCCATTACTAATTAAAGCACAGAACCTATTGTTCTCTTGCAACTTTTAGGCAATTAGTTTATTGCAATTTCCTTCCTCATTTTAAAATGTTCTCATTATCATGTATGGTAACTGCAGCCACTTAATTGTGCAGTTTGTAAAGTTGTCTCTCTGAACCTGGGTTGAATTGCCATAAATCTGGAAAACTGCCATTGAAACAAGTGTCATCCACTGGACTGATATTAGTAACAGTGACAGCTGAATCTAGATTTGAGCTAACAGTTTGAGCTCCTTGAGCTAAGTTCTGCTGATAAATTCCAGCCATACTCTTCTTCTGAAGTGATAGGGAAGAAGCTTGCAACATTTCTGAGAGTTTTCTGTTTTAATGTTATGTGCTGTAGTGGTTCTTTGGAGAAATGTGATTACAGAATTTTGTCTTGCATACCCTAATGCTATCTGCCTGTCTATATGATAAACAAATAAATGGCAGAGATGTTCATACTGGTAAACACAGTGACCCAGGAGCTGTACTTTGGCTCTGGAAGCCAGAACCATGGGTACATGGCATCCATACAGCTGAACATTTTTGTATGCTCAAACTTTGACTTTGTGTGCTCTGAGAGGGGCTGGGCATTCCTGACCTCTGCTGACCTCCAAACTGTATTTGAATGTTCTCTAGAGAAGTGCTAGACACTAGTGTTTGGCCCAGATAGTGTTATTGACATGGGCATACAATATCATATACCAATACAAGCCTATCTGACTTTATTTAGCTGAGTTCTTGGATTGATTTCAGTTGTACTGTTAAGGGCAGCATATTTGTGTTTAGGGTGAGAAATAAAGTAAAAGACTATAAGCCGACAATTTTTCCATTGCATTGTGGCAGTATTTGCAAGTCTTGGACATAGGCAAAACTTCTTGTTCTGGGCCTTTGATATATAGTTTTACAGTTGCCAGTGGACAATAGGTTTATTCTATACTTCTTTTTACCTGAGTAGTGATTGACCAGGTCTTCAAGGCACTGAAAGGTTTGACGTGGAGAGATATAATACCAATTATTTGGAAGGCGGAAGATCCTGTAATGTTTCACTTGCCTGTGTCGCACTGACAAGGAATATAACCCTGGGGAAAGAGAAGAACTAGTTACACCAAAGTAGAGCTGCAGTTTTGGGTGGATAAGAGTGACTACAACCAGAGTATCTGTAAGATGTGGTGCCATTATCCAAAACATCCCAGAAAAATCTGAAAAAACCCGAGTGGCCATCCTAATTTCTACTTATATAATATACTTTTTATATATACTTAAGAAAAATAAAGAGTACAACATCAGGGCACAAGATTTTGGTTGAATTAAAATTTCTGGTGTGCTTTTCCTGTATTTTTGCTGGTATGGGATCTTTTGAAATAATGTAAGGGAAATAGACCTTTGCAGAAGTTGTTTGCCTTCTACTGAAGAGGGAAATCAGACTCAAAGGCTGGTATGTGCTGATTTAGTCATCTTCAATTCATGTAGTAGCTGAGACCTGATAATGCAGTCCTGGCAGGAGATAGGAGGTGACCACTTGGATTTTTCTGTTTCTTTGTTTAAAACTGTTATGCAGCATTTATTGGCAAGGACTGAATGCTAATCTTAAATTACTTTGAATTTAGTATAGGTATTAAAAAATTGGTTTGGCCTGTGGTACACAAGAAGTCAGAGTAGATGATTTATTATTCTCTTTTAACCGTAGTGTCATGACATTAGGATATGTTCTTGTGCTTCAGAAAAGGAAGACAGCACATTACACATGAGGGGTCTGTTCAGCCTGGAGAAGAGGAGACTGAGAGGAGACCTAATTGCAGTTACAACTTTCTCGTGAGGGGAAGAGGAGGGGCAGGCCCTGAGCTCTGCTCTGTGGTGACCAGTGACAGGACCCAAGGGAATGACATGAAGCTGTGCCAGGGGAGGTTAGGTTGGAAATGAGGAAAAGGTTTTCCACCCAGAGGGTGGTTGGGCACTAGAACAGGCTCCCCAGGGCAGTGGTTACAGCACCAAGCCTGACAGAGTTCAAGAAGCATTTGGACAACACTCAGGCATATGGTGTGATTCTTGGGGTGGTCCTGTGCAGGGCCAGGAGTTGGACTTAATGATCCCTGTGGGTGCTTTCCAACTCAGGATATTCTAGGATTCTATGTTGCCATTGAAGAGAATAAAAGTATAAAGTTGGTAAAGTACAATACCCATGTAGCAAGAGAAAGAAAACAAAACTGAAGGCATTTTATTTTTAAAAAGTAAACAAAATTGAAAAGTCCCACTGCCTCATAAGGTTTGCATGAGACCAAAGTAAATAATAGTGTTTAAACAACTGTGTCTTGTTTGTGCTGATGCCCGTGGAACTTTCCATGGCTATCACTAACCCTCTTTCCAGCACTGCTCAAAATGTAGGTGACTGATGAAGACTGGCGTGCTGCACTGGGTGCCTTTGCATTTTCTGGCTTTGGACTGATCCATATGAAACAGGACAGAGAGTGAATTAATGTAAACATTAATTCACTGATCATATGGACTGATCCATATGAAACAGGACAGAGAGTGAATTAATGTAAAACTGTAAAACTGTTAATGTTAATGAGATCAAGGGGGGGAAAAATTGTATTTTCTCACCTTTCCTTGTTTCACTCTCTCTGATCATGAAGGAGCCGACCTTGGTGTTGGGTAGCTGTAGAAGTTCCTCAGCTTTTTCTCTTCCCAGCCCTTCAAATAACCAGCTGTGAAGCAGGAAAAAACAAATTCTGAAATTTGGACAGCAGTGAAACAGAGAGCAGCATGTGGCTGTGAATGTGCTGCATTAGCCAGGAAAAGTGACTGCAAAAATAACACTGTGGCTTTCTACAGTTATTCCCTGAACTACATTCAGGCATGTTTCCCCAGTTTATGGAGAAAATTCTGCTGGTTTTGAGTTCCATTAACTTTTTGAGGCAAAGAGAAGAATGAATAAGGTTTGGACTTATTAAGGAAAACAAAACTTTTTGAGCTGTCTTGATCTGAATTGCTAGGGACTGATTTATATGGTATATTGATGACATCTGTGGCATTAGTTAAATCTCTCTTTTTCATTTAAACCACTTTTGTTAACCCCAAACTGTATCATAAATAAACCCCAGATAAGTTAGAATTATTTTGCTTCTTCTAGGGAACAGTCCAGCCATTTAAGTTAATCAGCTTTGTAGAGAAAGGAATTAGTACTACTAATTTTCACCACAGCTTGATGCAGTGCTGTGTTTTGCCACAGCCCGTGTCTGACCATGTAACTGGGTTTGCTCAGCTGATCTAGAGTTACTGGTATTTTATTTTAAAGTTGTTCTCATGTGTTTGGTCTAGTCTGCTGTCATCAAAATGCTCTTGGGGAAGGTTTCAGTCAGTAGCTTCCATTACCATTGCCCTGTCTTTGGGAAAGCATCTCTATTTCAGGAGGATATAAAAGCGCTTGCATAGTTCACAGTGAAATTCACAGTTCATATCCTTAAAATTAGGCAAGTATTAAAACTTTTGCCAGAAAACTTCTCAGTGTGTGCTTTAATGTTCTTTTTTTCCCCTGAGTGGTGTCCAGGGCAACAAGAAATCTCTGAATTTCCTTAGTTCTTCCAGTGAGAGAGTTTACATTCTTGAATGACTTATTAGTGTTTCTATTTGTTCTTTTTGGTCTGTTTTCCATGGGAAAACCTAGCTTAAAATTTACTCTTTGTAAATATTAAAAATTCATTCTAAATAGGCTCTCTTTATCAATGTCTTAAAATTAGAGATCAGTTCATGCAATGGAAGTGTGTTAAATATCTTCTATGACAATTGAGGTGGTTTTAGCCCTTTCCAGCATTTAACAGAAGGATTTTTTCCTTTTCATTTAATCTAAATTTATATGTGGATTTGATGTTCTCAGTTTTCAAAGGAGCTATTTTAGACTGTCAATAAATAAAATTTCTGTCTGTCAAGTCACTATTGCCATGGTTTGGATTATGACACTGAATAACCAATCAGATCAGTATATGTAGAAACACAGTGTTGAAAGGCTGTGGGAAATGCATTAACTTACCCATGATAAACCTTTGCTACATATTTTCCTGGAATATAGTTTTCTCGACCTGTTGTAAGGGAATGGACTCTCCACCAGCCTCCTTCACTGTGTGAAAGCAAAAGAAGGGATATTTTCAGATGCATTTCAGATGCTTCTCCTCATTTTGGAAATTAGTGGACATATAGGTTAGCCTGTAACCTTCTCTCTGTGCTCCTGAATCTATTTGTTCAGAAAGGGATCCAAATTCATTCCATTTAGAGTTGTTCCATTTCTAAACCTACTTGAGAATTAAGTTTGGACACAGAAATAAGCTGCATTTGTTCCATTTAAATTACGTAAGTAATAAAATATTTTTCTGTAGTTAGAAGGAGAAGGGTAAATACTCAGTGGTTAAACCATGCTGTGCTCTGCCTTCCCACAGCTAGACTTGTGCTTGTACCCAAGATATTCCATTTACAGCTGAATGTGCTGTGTCTGGACAGCCCTGTAGTTACTCCTGTAAATCAGGATAGAGGTACTTGGGAAATGGATTGTGTTTGCTTTGGAACAGGCTTTCAGTCCAAAAGAACCTGGTTTGTGGTTTGCTCTTTTCCTTGTCTTCAATGAGTTGCAGACCAGACTCCAACGAAAAAGACCTTGTAGCTGAAGTCAGGTGACTGGACATATGTATTTTCACCAATATATCTTCGCTTTTTGCTGTGATACGGAATGCTGGCTTTGGCTTTTGAATACCTTCAGAAATCCAGGGTACCAAATTTTCACAGGGATGCTGCAGAGCTTTAGTGATAGTGCAAGGATGCTGATGGTTGAAGGGTTCTCTCCACCTTCACTTTAAGAGTTTAAATCCAAATAATAGTGTCTTGTGTTTGAATACTGGTTTTCATATAAAGGTTCTCAAATAATGTCCAGACTGCAGACCAGAGTCTCAGTGTATGTCAAAACTGCTGAGCTGAAAACTCTTACGTGAAGTGTCATGAATTACAGCCACTGGGACCATGGTCCAGAATGTCTATGCTGAGGGAAAAAGAGAACTATCTACTGCTTGGAGCTGGAAATTTCAGGGTCCCACAAGTTTTGTTTGTGGTTTTCCAGCTGACATGAAACTTATCTATAAGAATTTTAGGTTATTTTTGTCTTATTTTCCCCACAACTCTCCTAGACAGAACAAAGAATTGGAATAAGAAAAAACTGGAGAGACTCATCATCTCCTGTGCTCCAAACTTTAATATTACTAACTCTGAAAAATCCCTGTGATGATTAAAATTACCAAAGCAACACATGTCTCCTGGGGCAGGAGCTACAGAAATTATGTAATCTGAGGGGGGATCTTGGAGGACATTTGGGTTGACTGCTGCCACCTAAATGCAGTTGTTCATCTGGTAATGAAAGGTGCCTGACAAGTGTGGAGAGTGAGAAACTGTGTCAGTGGTGCTTATCCCATCCTGCCAACCCAGAGCGACCACAAATATCTGTGAGGACTTGTGTTTCCTATGTAGATTCCATATATCATGTTCCTGGCGGGACTGGTGGGGCTGATTGCTGCTGCACATCGTTGCTTTGGCAGAAGGCTGAAAAACTGCCCTTGTAAAAGCAGTGTGTGCTCCTGCTCATGCTGACTTCTCTGTGGTGACTCCTCATCACCTGTGCTCTGGTCCTGCCATACTACTCTTCTTTTTTATTGTAATTATTTTAATGACTTGAGAAGAAGAGTATGCCTACAGCTTATGAGCAGGAAGATGCTGCAGTCAAATAGTTTCTACCAATATTAACACATACCCTAGTAGGGAAGAACAGGTCCTTCATTAGGACACTATGGTTTGCATAGGGCATTGAACTGTCTTCTGTGAACAAGCTCATGATTTAAAACAGGAAGGGGAAAGTTCCCATCAAGGCTTGCTTTGCCTATTATTTACTGTCAGGAGAAGCTCTTGATCACTGCACAACAGGCAAACATGCCAAAAGCTTCTGCTGCAAAAACGTGTACTTTCAGAAGTTGTTCTTCCAGTAGATTGTACTTTGCAGCATGTGTATGCATGTGATATGCCACACATATAATTACCATTTATACAGGCATATGCAGTTGTGTGGTGGTGTGAGGGCTCGTAGCTCGTGAAAGCTGAGATTGAGGCTTTAAGCTGGAATTTCCAAGCTGAAGCAGTTGTACCATGTCATGTATGTTATGCAAACTGGAGCAACGTTTAAACTGCTGGAAGTTACCAGAGCAGAATCCCCCTGGTTTAGGGAAGCTCTCTATCAGCAGAAGATTTATCTAGTGGTACAGTCTTATGACCTTTAGGTTCAGGGAAGCAGCGAAAGCAGAACGTAACTGCAACCATTCTGGGTCAGACCAAAGGGCCACACAGCCCTGTGTCTTGTGACTGACAAAGGCCATTGCAGGTCATGGTGGCCTGCAGAAGAGTCTGAGAATTCATCAACCATCCATGATACTTCTCTTGAGTACTTCTGTCCTCCAGCCATTTGACTCTCTCAGGTAGAGAATTTATTTTATGAATTTAAAGTCCTTAGAGGATTTCTCCACTATGAATGTGTCTGGTCTCTCCTTGAATCCATCTGCTCTGCCAGCTGCAAAAATGAAATCTTTAATTTCATTTTGAGCAGTGCAAAGTGTGGCTGTGAGGCCAAGCAGCTTCTGGGAGGTCACTGTGCGCCGATACAAATTGTGCATAAAAGAATATCAGGGCTGCTAACTTTCCATTTTTCATTTTAAGGTCAGTCTCAACCAGTGCTCTTAAGACTGCCTCCTTCTGGGGCTGATAAATTTTGGAACTGACTGGGAAGCCACTGACTTTTGTTTTTCCCCACTAAGAAAATGCAAAATCCATAAAAAAATGGAAAAAAGTGCTACTTTTTATTTTATTTTTGTTAGATTTGCCTTAAATCTAGGATGAAATTCTAAGACTGAATAATAATGGATTGTTGGATTAAGAAAGATGAGAGAGAAAATGAAAGATACATTTGACATATAGAATTTCAGAATTATTTTCCTATTTTATGTGATTCAAACTATTTTGGCTCTTAATCTGTTTTCCACTAACATTGGGGGAATACCTTCTGAAAATCATTTTTTAAAGCAGATTTGTGTTTTGAGTACTATTTTAGAATAGAGTCTGAATGAGCTTAAGTAACCATGTTAGAGGAATCTAAGAATCAAAGAACAATCTGTAATCCCAAATTCTTAAAATACAGGTAAATTTACACCATGGCTAAGCATCCTTCCTTGAAAATTCTGAACTCTGTTCTGCTGAACTGCATCCAATTTGGACCAGGTGCATAAAACAGAACTTAGCATCAATTGTAATAAAACCTAATTTAAAAATAAATTGATCAACTTACTCTGATAGCACACGTAGTTTTTCCCCTACATGAAATATAGGTTGGCTTATGTCTGCTGAAGGATAATCGTACAGGACAGCAAGGAAGTCACTCTCCTGGCCTATTAAAGGAGAAAGAAAACATCACTTAAAACAGAGATAGAGTTCTGAAACAGAAATGGATTTTTCAATAAGTATGATATATTTTATGTAGTAGATCAAATGGGAAAAAAAATCTCTGAAATGTCACTTGGTAAACATAAAGAGCTCAAGGTGAACCTAGAGCTTTATAAGAAGAATGTGAAGATGCTAGAAATGAAAAAAGTAATTTGGTTAATTGTAAGCAGCTAAATTTAGACCACTTTTTCTAGTAATTACCATATTTAAAGGACATATTCATTTTGAAACTAGAAAAATTAGTAAGTATTTATAGTACTAGGAAGTAATGCAGTTTGTGTAATGCTACTGTCTAATAGGACTGTAATTGCCTCTAACTACAGTTTTGTAGCATTATATTTAAGACAAAGAAGATGCATGTTGAATTGTTCCATCATTTAGCGCCACTGATCCCTTTCAAAGGTATGAAATTAGTTTAGATCGAGGTCAATGAGAGTCTGGCCAATATTTCCCATTTCCATCACTTTTTAAAATGAGCTTGATGAACAACCACTGCGCTTTGTTCTCCCCTTTGTGTGGAAACTGGACTCTCTGTAGCTTAACATGTGCAAAAATGGGAATGAATTCGGAGTAGGAGATAAAGTAATTAGACAGAGAATTAGCCACACTTCTGTATCTTGTTAGTTTTTCTCATTTAATATAGATTCCTTGCCAACTTCTCTTTAAGGAGGACAGCTTTTTAGGGAAACCTAGGTGCAACATCCTGAATGAATGCTGAAACTGGCTCTGTGTTTTCAACCCATGTGTCTCAGGGCCTTAGAAACAGCTCACACTGATAACAATAAAAGGCTGAAGGAAACATGCAGAAAAGAAACACAACAGGTTGCTTAGAGAAGTTGTGAATGCCCCATCCCTGTAAGTGTTCAAGGCCAGGCTGGATGGGGCCCTGAGCAACCTGATGTGCTTGGCATCCCTTCCCATGGCAGTGGCATTGGAATTAGATAATCTTTAAGATCCCTTCCAAACCAAACCATTCTATGATTATTTTGACAGTGTGTTTAGTATTAGTATTGCCATGGTTTTCTTAGTTGATTAGTGTGACTGAATGAAACAAGACTAGTCCAGTACAGACAATTGTTGTGGTTAATCTACTGTAATTTATTATACAGTTAGTTCAACCCTGCTGAAGAAATTCTGTGCTAAGCCTTTGATTGCTTCCTTGTTCCTCACAGAAAACTTAGGTCACACTTTCTCTGTCTATGAAACTACTTAGTACCTGAGGCCTAACAAGACTTAAGCATTGGTGCAGTCTTTTTTTGACAAAACAAAATCTTCACCCAGGGCTACAAATACAGGCCAGAAGGTACATTTTAAGAACTACAAAATGAGGATAAAGTGCCATCACTTAATTTCTCATTGCAGGTTGTAAAACAACAGTTCTACATGGAATATAATTATTTTGACCTTAATGACAATGTCTTTAGCAATGCCTTTTTCAAGTTCTGTTGTTTATTTATAAATGTTCTGTTTCCATACTGAAAGGGCAGAAAACAAGTGCTTTTCTTCTTCCTTGTGTGCCGGTGGTTTGCATTTCGTTACGCACTGTAGAGTATGTGACTTTTTCTCTACTCTAGCAAGACCTGTGTTACTTTGCTTACACTTTCATCTTTATATTTGTTTTTTGTTTCAATTTTGCATACCAGTTTATAGTTCTGAAAAGGAGGGAATTCATCATAGTGTTAGCTTCCACATCCATGCAAATGTTACCTCTTAAACTACATATACTTAAAGTAGAGGGCTCCTCGTTCTTCACAAAGAGGACTTTGTTTTAATTGGTATTTAAATCAAACCTCACTGGGGTTTTTGGTCACGCAAAGCACCCCACCACACTCTACAACATTTCACAGAACCCAGACTAGCTCCTTACAAACACAAAAGACTGGAAACAGGAACTAAACATATTACACTCTTTCTCCACTCAGTGATCTAATAGATTTGATCTGATGAGTTCCCCACACTTTCTAGTTGTA
Organism: Lepidothrix coronata; assembly: GCF_001604755.1. NCBI lineage: Eukaryota > Metazoa > Chordata > Aves > Passeriformes > Pipridae > Lepidothrix > Lepidothrix coronata. The sequence continues at coordinate 4,020,736 of NW_016690247.1, read as the reverse complement.
AAAGAAAAAAGATTTGGCTAAGTTTTTCTAACACAAGCTTTCCTCCGCAGTGCAAGTGTAGGTTACATCTGAAATGGAACACATCAAAAGTTAGAGTGGAAAGATCGAAGCACAATCATTTCCACTGAATCAGGTGTTAATACTGAGTGGGTTTTTAAGAGTAGGAAATGAATGTGAAACATGCTAATTTTAGATGTCTGCATCCCTGAATGTGTTGCAAAGTGTGAGACTGATTATCACATCCTTCAAATTATTCATTGTGAATGGACTAAGAAACATTATAAGAGTGTAGGAAGAGCACAGGCAGAGCATCCAGATGCAGCTCATCACCATTAAAAACCTGCTGTGCTGTGCACTGGTGTAGTACATGGCTGTATTGGGAATGAACTTCATGCATCATCCAGCTTTACTGTGCAGCAGAAATACTATAATTTATGGCATGGTGTGTACCAGAGGGGGTGAACGAGGGCACTCTGCATCTTGGAGACTGTCTGTGCAGCACTGAAAGGTGTGGCTGCAGAGTCACACTGGTGCCCAAAGTAGATCTGAACCAGCTGGCTTGGAAACTAAGAGCTATGGAAGTGCAGCTCAGGAGGGATTAACCTTTGATTCAGGGTCCCAAGGGAGGAGAGAAGAGGGAGTGGGCTCACAATCCCTGCTGATCTCTTGCTGCCCTGACTACTGTTATCAATACCTGGGTTACGCCAGGGATGCCTGTGCAATGTGCTGTCAGGTGGGTGCAGTTATCCTTGGAGTCCAAATACCTCCTTGGGAAATGCAGCTTTTACACTGTTCCCTTTCTCGGGACCAAGACTGGTGCACTGGTAGTGGGGAAAGCACAAGGTTTTGCTTTCAGTGCAGCTTTCAGGCAGCACAAGGGCTCATAGGGGTTTAATGAACACATTCACACTGCAAATCAAGTCTGCAGACTTCGGTTATCTGTTTCTTCCTCCTTTTTGCTGGATATTCTTTCCTTTCATTCTTTCCCTTCTGTTTCAGTCCTTCATTTTATTCAGTCTTACTGAAATGAACCAGTGTCAAACCTGTTTCTCCTAATAACTATTTCGACTGTAATCTGTGGATTGGATCTTCTGCCTCAGTTAAATCAAAGGTGGCTCTTCCTGGCCTGGTAGAAATCTTCTGTGTTTTGTAATGTGATTTGGAGTTTGATCTGCTCAGGAAGACAAACAGATACAAACTCACTGGATTGATCCCAACATATGCTTTGAGTACCAGGTTCATTTCTAGAAGTCTTTTTCCATAGGATTTGCAGGACAGTACTAATGTTTGTATTCACAACTTTCATTAGCAATATCTAAGCCATTATGAAAGTTGCTGGTCTCATCCTCACTAAGAGATGGATCTAAAGAGCTATGTAGGCTGATAAATCATAGAATCATCATAGAACAGTTTGGTTTGGAAGGGACCTCTACAGGTCATCTAGTCTAACCCTCTGCAGTGAGCAGGGACATCTTCAGCCAGATCAGGTTGCTCAGAGCCCCATCCAACCTCATGAAAGTTCCTAGAGGTGGGCATCTACTACCTCTCTAGGCAACCTGGTCTAGTGTTGTACCACCCTCATTGTAAAAAATCTCTTCCTTATATCTGGTATAAATCTACCCTATTTTAGTTTAAAACCATCACCCATTGTTGTATGACAACAAGCGCTGCTAAAAGGGTGCATAGGAGAGGTGTTCCATCACTCTGATAATTTTTGTGGCTAAAACCCTGCCTTTGAATGTTTCAGCATAGGTGTCTGGTGCTGTGGGAGTGTCCAAGACATCCCTGTGCCCTTGTTAGATCCACTGCAGCCATGGGAGACTTGTTCTTTCCCCAGGTGTTAACAGGAGGTCAGTCAGGATTAACAAATCACCTTTCTCGGTGTTCTAGACGTGAAGGAGAGTGCAAGTAGATTGAGATACGAATTTCTAAATGGATATTTTCCCCTTGTAATTGTTGTCCTATCAATGTTTGCTGAATTATCTTTTAGGGGTGTGTTCTATTTATGTCACAGGAAGGGATGCAGTTGTTTTTAGCCCTGCTAAATCCTGAGTTTTAGCATGTGCTGGAACAGTACAAACTTGGTCACAGCCATGGCATGCTCCTCAGTGAGGTCCTGCTCTGAGTGTGTGCATGTCTCTGTTTGGATGGTTATTTGTGGTATTCGTGGAAGCAGTTGTTGGGAATATCAGCATAAGGCACTCTTAAAAAAAAAAAATTGTCATTTTATGTTATGGGCCTCTGAGTCGTATTTTGTCTCTGCTCTATTAGGACTCAGGACTGCAAGGCTGCTCATATCAACTGGTTCCTGACCATGCTAAAAGAAGGGCTTGGTTTCCTTGCAGCAATAATGAAACCAAACTGATTCCCTATCCTTATAATAATGAGCAGTCAGCCAGATCATCTTTCATGGAAACCCCAAAAATTTTGATTAATGCCTTCCCCCTCTAAAAAAAGTAACTGAAAAACCCCCACCCCAAACCCAAAGCTAAAAATCAAAACGTTTTTCTCTTCCTCACCCTCAGGGGGTGATTTATTGCAGCTCTTGTGCCAGCTGCCTGTCTCACTGCATCATGAGAGCTGAGGCTGCACTGACTGTCCACCCACTCACTCACAGTTTGGAGCAGCAGGTCATGACATCCCTCCTGCTTTCCCCTCAGATACCTGACCTCTACCAGCCTATGGAAGTGGCAGGGAGGGATTTGCAACCTGATTTATTCACATGTGGATGCATAGGGCAGATGTGTTGCAGTCACCTTTGGCAGCTTCCCTTGTGAAACTTGTATTTCTGTATAACCCTTATCGATAAACCTGGCGACAAGTTGGTTATGTGCTACAGTGGGCATGAAGTTCAGTGCAAGCATAACATCATTAAAATTTATAACCCTAAATGAAGGAACCCCAAACTTCAAGAACAAATTTTTATAAAATATCCCATGCATCTGTGTCAAAACACAGAATTTCTGGTTTCTGAAGTGGTGTTTCCATGCTTTCTGATTTGGAAGGAACATCTTTCAAGGATCACTGGCAAATAATAAGTTTAACATTTAGGATTTTTTGTCAAAGTACTTCTTGGAAAATGAGCTAGAATGTAGCTAAAAATAAGCATTGTCTAGTGGAAGTCCTTCTCCCACATCAGTCATGCACTTGTCTGCTCTTACTACGTAGACACATGGATGAATCTACCATATCTTTCGAACATCATTTTCTCTTGAAAGAAATGAAATGAGTGCTTACCCGTTTGGCTCAGCATGTTTGTTTCTTCGGATGGTCTTGGAGTTTTCAGAGTATTTCCCATTGCGCTCTCTAATTCCGCCAAAGTTCCTCGGAACTAAATCAAAGGAGATATTGAAATTTAACATCAGAATAACACCTGCTGTGCCAACAGATGAGAAATGACCTGGTTTGGGTGTCTCTAGTTTTATACAGTTTTGCTTTTGAGAGCTCTTGTGTCAAATTCGTGTGAGTTTTACATACTTGCTAAACTCTCACCACTTTAGTGCTTTTATCAGGGGAATAGCAGAAAACCACAGCTAGGGAAGTTGCTCAGAAGAACACGATGTAGTAAAAGTTTCCATTACCAGTACCTCAGCACAATAGGAAGTAACAGCAGAGCCATGCCCATACAATCATTTCATATACAAAATATTCTTTTCAGCATTTGGGGTTCTGGAAATACAAAGGATCTATTTAGGCTGATGTACCTGGTTTCCAGCGCTGTGCATATGTTGCTTTACTATAGAACACATAGAACGTGGCTTGCTAGGTTTTCTCTGATGCAGTTCTGTTCTCAGCAAATGTGGACAATGTTGTTTTTCCTCCTTTTTCTTTCTTTTTTTACTTTCTTTTTTTTAAAGTAACACCTTGCCTAAAAATTTTTTCATCTCAAAACAGTCCTCCGGCATAAAGCCAGTGGTGCAAGTTCTTCAGATACTTGTTTTAAAAAGTTTTGGTGGATGTACAAGAAACAATATCAGACAATTGTGGAACTAAATACTGTGAGAGGAATAGTTCCTTCTTATGGCTTTGCTGCAGCCATTCTGATTCTCCCTGACAGAGGACTGAGAGAAAAACCCGTTGGATGTGGAAGGTGTCTCATGCTATGGTATATTTTTAGAGGGAGGGGAGAATAAGCTATATCTATTTAAAACTGTACATTAAAGCAAAGTAACTCAACACCAGCAAATGGGTAATTATTTTTTCAAAAATATATTTCTGTCCATTGCCCTGTGAAAATGATATCAGGAGCTGTAGCAGCATAGTGTGGCTATTCTGCATGGTTTCGTCTTTTCTAGCTTAAGTATTTAAAAAATGATTACTGACTTTGGTGTGCTGCTCTTTACTTATGCAGGTTAGAGCCTGATGGTGTCAACTGGAGAGGTGTCAGCTCTGAGAAGCAGAACTGCTAACATCAGCAAGACTTTATTACTAATTGTCTTTTGGAATAAGATTGGCAGAACTTGAGTATGTTGATTATTACCATAAATTTTTTATGTCTTACAGCCAGTTTAGGAAGACACCCTACAGAAAAAAATGCTGTTCAAAGGAAAGAAAATTTGTCCTTTATTGAAGCAAGGAGATCAGTGCTAGAACAGATGGTAGTGCACAGTTTGACTCTACCTCATCTGATTTCCAAACTTCTTAGTGCTTGTTCCCAAAGGCTCTTTGCTAGAATTCTCTATTTCTCTGGCCAAATGGTACATTACCCCTTTGCTGTCTGCACTCAGAACAAGCTTGTGGCACATCTGTAGGGTGCAGCTGTGCCAATGTGTTTCTGACAGGCATCTGAAATCTACTGTCACAAGAACAAAAAACTGGCTGATAGAACAAGTCTAGAAGCTGAATAAAACAGCAGTCATAAATGTAAATAAGCTATTTGGGTATTCATGTTTGAAAAAAAAAAGATCCCTTTTGATAGAAAGCAAAAAATCTTCCTCCATTTAAATGCACCTAAATTACCAACACTGAAACCTGAATTCACTTTTTCAGGCACTATCTGCTTGCAAGATCATAATTTCCTGATCTAACTATGAATATTTTTCTGCAAGACCCAATATTAATTTATTGAATGTTTTTCTCAGTTGTATCCCATTAAGAAGTATACCCAGAGAAGTAGTTCAGCCAGTACTTTGGCTACAGATATTATAGATGTTCCTGGCTCATCTTCAAATTAGTCAGAAATTTTCCTGGGTACAGCAATAGAGAGCTCAACAGGACTGAAAAAGTCAGCCAGGGAAGTGAGATAAATACCTGGACAGATAACCTCTGCTGAGCTCTGCGCTCTAGTACCTACATTTTTGCAGTAATTTAAAAGGGAAACTCAAATCCTGCTCAATGTATAGTAACTGAGCTGCAGTTGTCAAAAGTGTTGTGCAATTCCAGATAGATGGCAAGAATGACAGCATAAACATCTTATGCCTGTATATAATTTTGACACATACAATTGTTATTTAGATGAGAATAGCTCAAATTTTGTCAATTTTGTCTTCCAAAGGTCTGAAAAAAAAAGAAGTGAGGGTCCTACCTCTGTGCACCCCTCTATGTACCCAGATATGCTGGGTCTTGGTATTTGAGGGCCAGGAAAGCAAGTCATCCTACTAGTGTCAGACTTGTGACCGAGTCTTGGTATTTGAGGGCCAGGAAAGCAAGTCATCCTACTAGTGTCAGACTTGTGACCGAGTGCTTTCAAGGGCGTTTTTTCTATTTTTAATTTCAGGTGTGCCTGAGTCACTTTGGAAAGTGATAGGTAGTATTTGTACATGATAGAAAGGGTTCTGAAAATTTTACCTTATGCTTACAAACTTTCTAAAAGCATGGCATGTTTGGCCACGGCACCTTCATTTTTTCTAGAGACTCTAAACGTTGCTTTAAAAACATCTGAAATATTTTTGCCAGGTTTTCCTATATGTAGTTTGCAATTAAACCACTGTTTAGTGCAGAGGGTTTAAATACTGGACAACAGGCAAGTTCCTACTTTGTATTTTTGCAGAATGCATCCAAAACTGGCCTGGCTCACTTCTGCTGCACCAGACCGATGCCCTCAGGCATCATTCTTCTCTAAGAACCTCAATCATCAGGACAGAGCATGCAGCCCCATGCTGCTGCTTTAGGTGTGGAGGAATCTGACTTCCAGAAAATACAAATGTTATAAAGTACTTTCAGTAACAGTGAAGAGCAATGACGTCTTGGACTTTGATGTCATTAGCGTTTGCCGTATCTCATTGCATTTTCTGTGCTCTTTTACCGTCACTGCCATTGGTAGCATAAAGTCTTAGACAGAGATGAAAGTCATAGAGAGTTCAAGATGTTCTCTAGAACCATGGCAGAAGTGTTCAATAAAAATAAACAAATGGAAAGCTGCGACCCTTGCTGTTGATTCACTTAACGGAAGTGATTAAAAGGTGCACTTTACTCTCAAGTGAGTAATGGAACTTAATGGCTTAAGTAGCTCGTGCTTGTGTTGATTGTTGGCACCACAATATAAATGCATTGTATCACTACATGATAAATTTTTTGTTGGTTTTCTGACATTTGGAGACACCCTGCAAAACTGCACTTACCAGAAGCTTTAGAGATCTTGTGGCTAAACCATTTTTTATCACTGAAGTCAATAGCAGAACAGTAACAGTTTTACAGATGATAATCTTTTGAAATAGCAAATCTGCTCCAGGCACTGAATCTCACTTGAACTTATTGGATCATAGAATAATTGGGATTGAAGGGACCTCTAAAGGCCACCTAGTCCAACACTCTTGCCATTGGCAGGGACATCTGCAACTAGATCAGGTAGCTCAGAGCCCTTTCCAACCTGGCTTTGAACGTTTCCAAGGATGGGGCATCTACAACCTCTCTGGGCAACCTGTTTTTGTGTTTCACCCCCCCCACCATAAAAAATTCGTTCCTTATATCTAAACTTGATGACAGAGTTCGGGATACAAGTAGAGGTGGCATCCCTCTGTCATAGAAGCGCATAATTATGCCAGATCCAAAGGAAATAATTCATTGAGGGGGATTTGGGAAGAACTGAGGAGAAATGGTAGACACTAAAGTCACTGTACCCTATCAACCTCGAGCCCTGCATGGAGGAGTGCAGCTGCTGCTTAGCTCAGAGGAACCGCTGGGCGGCTGGGCTGCAGCCCAAAATCCACCTGCAGCTCTACCCGCTCACCGGCCACCTCCTCAGGCTTGTGTGGAAATTTGATTTTAACCATTAAGATCACATTTGCGGTGTTCCAGTCATTGGTCCTTCCTCCCCTCCCCTTTCCACTTGTGCACATGCTGTTTGAGGAAAGGCAGTTGCTGCAGCCATAACTGTTTGCACACACATGGCTACTAGTGCTTAGTGATCTTTGCTGCCAAAAGGAAAGTGAGGAAACATCTGAAGTCTCTGTCCTGCTCTGCGTCCTATTTATTAGTGGCAAAACTCTCAACAGAAGCGAATTCTTCAGCTGTCAAGACTGGAATCCTACTGACCTACATCAGGGGTCCCCAAAACCTGTAGTACAGTTTTCCCCTTCTGTCCCTGTGTAGAACATAGGAAAGTCTGTCACTTTGGAAGAACTTTTTCATGGTTATATTTAAAATGATTGCGGAATAGTAAATATAAAGAAATTAAAAATAAGAGAAATAAAAAGGCAAATAAGCACCCGAGTAAAGCCCCTCTACAAGGAATACTGCAGACTAGTAAAATTAAGATGTTCATCATTCCTGTGATGCTATATCCAATTTTATTTTTGCTTCCTGACATCCACATCTATACTGCCAATATCTTACAATTTAATTCTCAGTAAGGTTCACAGGCAATGTCTGAATCCCATTTGGCTTGAAAATGAAAGCACCAGCATCCTGTTATTTCTTCATGTGGGGGAAAAAAACCAGATTAGATTTCAGAAGCTGTATATTTTTTTTTGTGAATTTCCCTTAATTTGTTGTCAATCAAAATGAACATCCTTTCAGCTTTGGGGCACTTGTACCTTTGCACTTAGAAAGAACAACATAATACTCTGATCAGAGTAATTCATAGAAACATGCAACCGTGAAACAACACAGAAATACCACACTATACACACTTCTAACACTTTGAATAAAAAACCCACTAATCTGTGGGCTCATATTTTGGGTTATAATAAAACGCAGTTTGCTTCAGCATAGTGGCTTAAGCATCTATCTTACTGTAAGCTTTCAGCAGAAATACTCCTTGTCCCTTCTATCTTTAGTATCATTCCTTAAGAAAAGGATCAAGGCAGGTTCTTCTATTTCTACCTTTGGTAGTACTTGAAATCCACGGTCTGAATACTGTCATTGTTAATAAAATAGAACTCCCTCTTAAATAAATAAAATTGAAACATTTGGTCCCATATGCAGATAATCTAAAACATTATCAGAGCAATGATTACCTTTAAATGCTGGGCATGGTATTCCAGGTTGCAGTATTTCTGAAAAAAGCTGTAGTCATAATACTGCTCTCATGCTGCCAGCAAGGTTTAGCTGATCAAGTCGAGGAGCAGCCGGTCGAATGAGTGTGTTGTGAAGTTCACGCTGTCATGTAGAGCAGCATTTGCCAAACAGGCCACATACTTCCTCTCTGAGAAATAAGGAAGGCTCAAAGTGTTTGCAACAGATGAGGTTCCTGTTGCAAGTCACTACTGAAGGCACTTTTTATCTATGGGCTGAGAAAAACAGGGAGGTTTTTAACGTATTGCATCGGGGCTGGTTTTAGCAGATACAAAAAATGAGTAAAAATAACCTGGTTTACATTACTTACACAAAAACGGTTTCTGGTTTTTTTTTCTTCTTCCAAATTTATTTATCCAGTAATCCCCATTCCCCAACTGTTTTGTTTTATGTAGTTTTGCTATTTTTTTCACACAGACAGGAAGAGGTACAAAACATTGTTTTCACTCTTATAGAGTCTGAATAGGAATGCAAGCTTTGCTTCTGTACCCAAAAATACCTCTGTCTGCAAATAATTGAAGCTTATTATCAGCAATGAAGAAATAGGGATTGAAAGCCTGTCTATGAAACCCATTTTCACATCAGTTGTACAAAATACGGAAGCCGCAGGACCTTCTTCATCTCAGTGTCTGAGGTGGGTGAACCACGATACTGGCCTGTTAAATAACCTGACTAAGGGCACTGAAGAATATACTACTGTGGATATGAATAGAAATCAAAGGAATTTATTAATGTTTGCCTTTTGCTTTAATAATCAAGATGTGGTCTGAAAAGCTCGTATACCTGATATTGTATAGGAAAATAAATAAAAAAAAAAACCAAACCAAAACAGAAAACCGAGCAAGCCCATGGAGACTTCCTACTTCGCACCAGAGTAGCTTCAAGTAGATGCTTATTGTAATGCCAGTCTGTTTGATCATGAAAACTAAGAAATGTTGTGTAATTGTTATTGGAACAAGGAAACACTGATCAAATTGCAAAGCTATGCCAAAATTTGGAGCTATGGTAGTTTCAGGAGAATATCCTTTCTCTTTGATGGGCTGTACTAGCAGTCCTCAGTTTGAAGGGACAGGAAAGCATTAGGGAGCTTAATAAGCAAATCAGTCTACAGCAAATAGCTTAGACAGCATTGTAGCCAGTGCTCTGGGAGCTGGTTTTATTATAACACCCCTTGGTTACCCCTACCAGTTATGTTTTGATCTGTCTAGGACCTTATTGCTTTCTTCGGATCTCAAGGATGTGACATGCATGTTCCTTAATGGCATTCACTGAACTGATGTACAGTGTCTCTGGAATTACTAAAATATCATGGGTTAGGCAAGGTTTGCATGTGGGAAAAGGCAGAGCCTTTTCCTGATCCTTTTCACCACTCTCTGCCTTAGACTGGCTCTGATGGTCTTCGTGCCTTTACAAGAAGTGAGATTACATCCTAAAGTGCACTCAGAACTGGGGCAGGTCTCAGACTGAGCAGGAAAGATTGGTCACAGTAAAGGACAGGTTGGACTTGCTTGATAGAGCATGGTCCCCTGGAAACTCAGTGAGTCTCAGACACCATTTGTACCGTGCGTGTAGAGGAACAGATGAGTTTGCAGTGGAGGGAGGTAAATAGAACTCTCAGTTTCCATGTCATTTCTGCCTGCTACTGGGGGCTGCGTGCTCTTGTGCAATGATGAGAGCTGGTTTACCCTTTCAGTGCATTCAGCTAATACCTTGATAATTTATAGGGTAGAGTTTACATCTAAATGGAAGAAAGTGCTTAAATGAAATAAGTGGGGCTTTATATGTCAGCTTAAAAGTATTCATATCCTGTTATTCAAGTCACTCACAGTGACTGACAAAGACACTCAGTGAGTCACTTGAGAGAGGAACATTGCACTAGCAGGTCTGCCTCTGATGACAGCAAAGAGGGATTTGCAAAGGCTGATGTATGAAAAAGAAATCTTCCTTCTTCAAAATGTGATTTTTCATGTAAGAGGGAGGACCCTCCCCTCTTCCCCATTTTTACCTGGAAATTACAGTTCTGGTAGAGAGTTATGGAGGGAAAAGTGTTTGTATCTCAGTCTACCTTTCCATTGCTGGACTGGCCTGCCAATTTACTGTTACCGTCCATGTGGTTGCGTTTGTCATGTGTCTACCCCATGCTTCTTAGCTGTGACAGACACTCCCTGAGCTGGTCCCAAAGATTTCTGCTCCTCCAGGCTCTGGAAGCCAGACTTTGTAAAAGCCTGGGAAAATGATACCAATGTCATCACATAGAGCCCTGCAACCTTGATGTCTTGTAAGCACTTGCCACTATGCAGAGTTGGATATCTAAGGAAAAGCAGTGCAGGATACTGAAAAAAACCCTGCAAGAAAGAAACAAATAGACTCCAAATTGAAAACAACTTCTGAAAATATTTTAAATCCACTCTTTTAGAGAATAATCTGTTAAGCTAACCTGAAAAGAGAGTTAGTGTTCACTTAGTTGCAGCTTGCTTATTTTTGCGGGGAGAAAAAACAGGAGTTAAATAGTATCTTTAATCTGGCATTAACTGAAACTGAAGACAGCCTCAAACAGAAATTAGGTGCCATTTTCTGTCAGTGGAGTGATTATCTTTAGGCCCACACTGAAAAGGAGAAGGCTGTGGTATCCATTTCTCAGGATTTCCGAGCCCAGTTTAAATGCTTCATGCAAGATCAGGCTTTAGTCAAACACAAGCTATGCTTTAAGTGATAGGAAGCACTTGAGCTCAGCAGTCAGGAAATGGAAGAGCCCTGGCTATCCCGGAGGTCAAACCAGATGGTCTGACAGATACTTCTGGCTGGGAACTGTGTGCTGCTGAGCCTGGAGAGTACCTATTTTTAACAAATAAAATATTGCTGTACAGCTGGTTCTTTTGGGAAAATAGAATTCTCAGGACATTTCATTGCTCTGACTGTTTGCATTAGATGTCTTTGATCTCGGTTTTTGGGTGGTGTTACTGTAATTGCTGTTTGCATTGCCTATAGCAGGGTTCAGGGCAGAAAGAAAGCCTACTTTGGTTGCAGCCATCAGAGAAACTGCATTCATTTGCAGGGAGTGCATGGGTTGAAAAGAAAAATGTGGCTCAAGCAAGAATTTAATTTTCAAGTCAGGTTGGAAAAACAAAAGGTCGTGATGTGAGAAGAGGAAGGTGGTTTTGGTTTTGCAGAGTGTGGCTGATAAAAATAAGTCCAGTGAAATTTCTAATCATTAGATGTGTTCTGAATGAGTTTTGAAAATTTTTTCAAAAGTGAGTTTCCAAACTAAATGAGAAATCAAAAGACATTCACCACTGCAGCTTATATGGCAATTGTCTTTTCTGGGTATGTTGGGAGACAGAGGGGCAGATGACAGTGATAGTCCTGTGGAGGGTTGACTCTGGCTGGACACCAGGCGCCCACCAAAGCTGCTCTGTCACTGCCCTCCTCAGCTGGACAGGGTAGAGAAAATATAGTGAAAGGCTTGTGGGTCAAGAAAAGGACAGGGAGAGATTGCTCACAAGTTACCATCACAGACAAAAGAGAGAAATTAGCTTAATTTATTACAAATTAAATCAGAGCTGAATAATGAGAAGTAAAGCATGATTATGACCCTCTGAGATCTGCCACTCTCACTCTTCTGCACAACAATGCAGTTATTGTATGTAGCCTCTCACTACCAAAACCTGGCCACTCAAACCAAATACAGGACCATATATCCTTTTTTATTATGTCATCAGAATAGCAACATGGGCTTGTGGAGAAAGAATTGGGATGGCCAGGATAGCAACAGTGCGGGTCTTTTGAGCTATGATGTTCCAAAAGAGAAGTTTTAACAAGAGGCACCAGCCCCAGCTAGCTGATCACAGCCTCACATCAAAGTGAGAATTCATCATCACGTAACACCAGTTTGCATTCGTCACCTTCTCACCATTGTGAGCCACAGCATTTCCTAGTATCTGAATTTCTACTGTCCAGCTGAATCTCTAATTTTGAAAAGAGAAATGAGGAAATGCTGACAATGCCCCTGGTCCCTGAACCAAGCAGTACTGAAGGCTTTGCCTCCCATTTTCAGTGCCATCACTTGTTGCAGCAGGTACTGCTGCCCAACATTGTAATGTTCCTGCTATTCCTATGAATTTCAGAGAGCAGTGTAACATTGCTGTTGTGTACTGTGCTTTTTCTTAGCAGTTCAGTACTGAACACTTCCTCTGTTGACAGTGGGTCCATCTGTAAGGACAGCTAAAGCAGGAACTGTGTGTGACTTTGGTTCCCTGTAAAACCCTTCCAAATGATGCTGAGATAGGAAATACCCAGTGACGACAGGGTGGCTAATGTTCACAATTTTATTGTATATGTCATATTTTTTAGAGGTTTGCTTTCAAAAAACAACTCTGCAGGAATATCTGAAGGTTTCAGCTGTTAGTTTTAAAAGTGAACTTTTTAGCTCTCGAGTTGATAGGTAAAGGAGAATTCCTGGAGAATTAAAAAACAGAGGAGTAACAAAAAGAACACAGTGTTTGTTATTTCTGAGCTGATCTCATGATTTTTGGTTTTCTGATTCATGATTCTGTCATGTTGATGGTAATATGGGTGCATGTAATGGAAATAAACAGGCCCTCCACTATTTCTGCTTCTGCCTAAATAGTCCTATTTTTTAAAGCACACAAGTCCTCCATTGCTGGTTTCTGGGACTAATCACACAAATAAATTATAGTTTTATAGGGAAAGAGAGAAATGCTGAGTGTAGCTGTGTTATCCTCTGTGTCCTGAGCCTGTGGCTACAGTGTTTAGGGAAGATTTCTGTTTAATATGAAAACTGCAGGCTCAAAAAGAAAGAAAATTAATTCTGGGCAGTCACAGCTTCTTTTCTCACTTGTTTGTTCCTGAGGATTTTTTTTTTTTTTTGGCAAGGATGAGGAAACAATGAGCCTAAATTTTTATGTGAATTTGAAAAACAGAGAACTGGTACAGTTTTGCTTGCCTAACTTCTGCAGTAAGAGGAGCCATGTTTTCAAAGCCTGGAACATATTTTAGATGTACCTGGGAAGGGAACATAATGCTGTTTCTTTCAAATACTGCTTGAATTATGTCCCAAGCTTCTCTATCACCTGCTTACAGTCCTAGTGAAAGTTAAACATTATTAGAAGTAATAGATAACACATCTCTTTCAAACCCCAAATGCAAGACTTGCTCCCTGAATATGGATGTTATCAAAAAAAATCAAACTGGGGAAATGGCCATTACCGTGGAAAATGGAAGAAAAAACCAGAATAAAAAAGACCACATAAACCTCTTCTAATCACTCATGGAAAGAAGAGAAAATATCCACAACCAGAGTAAGGCTCCAAACAAGAGCCCTACTTACCTCACAAATGTGTCTGTAAAAGTTTTGGGTTTTATTTTTAGTCATTGAGCTTCGATCAAATCTATTGTTAGCCCATACATATCCAGTGCTGTGACATGAAGGTTTGCCTGTCCAGGCCTTTAGTTCTACCCCTGCAGTGGAGAACTTGTGGGACAAGTCCATCCAGAAGTTTTTGCAGTTGTTGTTTGACTCAGTACATGACCCAAGGACAATCTTTTAGGTTGTAGATATCTCAGAGATAGGGAGACTTTGCACAGCTTTTAAAACCTCTGGAAGGAGATGTGTTCAAAATCAAGCACACACCAGGATGTTTTGCTTGGTCCCAGTGAATTTCTGTGTTCTGTATGTCATCTGATCTCAGTACTCTCTTTCCCTACCAAACTTGGCCTTTTAATGAGACAACTTCAGAATTTCCACAGGAACTTCTATTTTCAAAATTTGTGAAGCTCTCAGAGTTTGGGAAACTGAAGCCTTTTAATTTTTGATGGTTTGGCTTTGTTTTGTTTTAAATGAATGCCATGTGGAGGTATTGGATACTTGATAAAGCATGCTGAGCATGTTTAGATCCCATGGGGAAGAATATGTTTGCCATATTAGTGGATTAAATATTTCTCAATCCTAGATTTAATTTTTCTGCTATACCAAGGAGGTACATAATTTCTTGCTCCAAATGAAATGCAAGGAAGCTACTCTTCTGAGGGAAGCTGGCATGCTGTGCTGTCCCTTTTCTAGTCTCACTCATCCTAGCTGTGGAGAACATGCTCTTCTGAAGGCCAGGTGAAAAGACATCATTTTCGTTCTGTGTGCTGGAGACCCACCCACACATGAGATACTCTCATCAAGGATATTTTTCTTTCTCTCTCATGCCCAACTGAGTCAGTGCACCTAGTCAGCAGCTGGCAAATATCGTGCCTTACGAACACAAAATAGGCGACCGCAAATCCCACGTGAAGATAAAGCCCATGGCTCACTTGAGTTCTTAATCTAAACTGAGTGCAGAAGTGAGGAATAAGACCAAGTGGTGTTTATGTCTTCTTCTTTAGTTCTTTCACACTCTTGAAACTGGAGATGGCTCTTCCAGTGGCCCAGGATTGAAAATTAGGTTTTTACTTTGGTTATTTGCAACCATCTGCTTCTCAGCCATTAAGCTAATAACAGTGCTTATTTTCCAGTTCCCTTAAAAAAGAAGAGAAACTTTTCAGGAAGGTAGTAGCACTGGAAATTCTACATGCAGTGATCTAAAAAGACTGTCTCTACACCCAAACAATAACCTCTTCCTTATTTTTGGAAACCAATTTCTCCAGTTGTGAGCAATGGTATCCTGTTAGTAACCATGGCTCTGCTTGTTTGAAATATAAAAAATATCCTGCGTTCCAGCCAGAGCTACACAGAGTTCTCTGGCTTCAGAGTTTTGAGACAGTTTCAAATTAAGGCTTTGCTGTTTGTTTTGTGTTTCTTTTTAACTTGCTTTTGCAGACTTGTAGTTATGCTTTGAGCAAATTCAGGAAGAAGTAAGTTAATCGGTAGAATAGATCAGGGTCTTTCATATCATACGTCTAGGGTGTGGGTTTTTTTTTAGAGGACAGAAGCTAATATTAGCAGTTATTATAGTAAACTGATGTAAATGTTTAGAAATTAGTCATTTGAAACATGTCAGAGCTATTCCAACCTTTCTGTTCTAGGCCAGATCTTATCAGATTTATGCTAATTTATCTGCATTTTCATTAAGAAGTTTTCACGCCTACTCAAAAATGTTGTATCATTTCTTGGTACGGACATTTTATATGTTGGTGTAGATGTAGTAAAGAAACGAAGAGTCTGGGATAGAGATTGGACTGTAGCCTCTGCTCTGATTTTAGTCTTCGTGCTCTGGTTGATCTTCTGTAGTTTGGTTTAGTCTTTTGTTCCTACTACCTGAGTTCATAGCTCTTCCAACCCCTCACTGCTTCTTGGGTTAGCTGTCTTAGGATTTCTAGCTGAAATTAATTTGCATTCAATATGAATACTTAATGCCCATGTCCTTGTACAAGCGTTGTCCCAGGGTATAAATAGCTCTTCTTTAGGAACATCACGCCTGCTTTCAGTCCTTGTTTATCACAGTTATAATAAAACTCTATTTAATCTCCTCTCATAAGATGGAGTCCTCATCCCCTCCTGTACCTCACAGCACCTTCTTTGTATCTGCTCCTGTCTCAGTGTTTCTCCTTCCCGCAAAGTTTTCAGACAGGTTTGTGACTTGGTTAGAGACAGTATAGACACTTTTCGGAGCTCTTCCAAAATAACCGTGGCAGATCTGCAAACAGCCCAACCAACCCTACACCTCTTTACTTTAATCATTAGAACTTGCTTCAATTGATTTAAATACCAGTGCCTTACATTCTGCAGCTGGACAGATTTTTCTTCTCATCTTTTTTACCTGCACCAGGGAACCAGGTGTTTTGACAACGTGTTGACTGTTATTGTGGGGGTTTTTTTCTAGGGAGGTTCAGCTTTTTCTCCAGCATCCATTATTACCTCAAGAAGAGCACAGACCCAAGCAGCAGTCCTGGCTGAAGATGTGGGATGCCCTTCATCCACCAGTGAGGGAACTGTAGCCTGCCTCCGCCTGTTGCCTGCTCGTGTCCTCAATGATGCACAGACTAAGGTACAACATAGCAAAATATATGCCATTGGCGAGAAACCAAAAAGTTTGCATTTACACAAAGATGTGAGAAATCTTAAAAAGATAAATTATTCTCAATCCTTGTCAATGAGGAACTAGACTACTTTTGGTAGGGGGAAGTTGATGTCCATGACATCCACCTCTGAGCTATGATTCTCCTTTAGACTAAATTCCTTTTACACTGCTTTGACCATGTCTCCTAAATAAATCCAAATATAGTTTTTGCCTTCTTTCAGTTCCCTTTTGTCTGCCCCTTGGTTTTACTCTAGAGGAGAGTCGTGTCTGTAGCTTCAATAACTGAATTTATGCAGAAAAGGAAGTGGGGAGGGATGCCAGTGTTTTGTATCTGAAGTGGGAGACTTGTGAAAGCTGCAGTATAAATAATTCTAGAGATGGATCTTTTACCCACAAATTAAAACGCCCACTTGACAATAAATTTTCTTATCAAGATCAGCATGGAGCCAATCCCTTATTTAAAATAATATTTTATGTCTATAAGACCATCAACTCTTTTGGTCTCTTCAGCCTGTTTTTGACTTACTGATTCTGTCAGCAAAACCATTGTTTCCTCCCAGTGGTGAGCTTGCACTTATATTAACTGATCACTTGTTCCTTTGAAGGGTATCAGATCAGTTGTCTTAAGCATAAATAAAATGGAAATGAAAGGGTAAGCTAATTTAACTGCACAATTCTTGCTTTTTTTTGCTAACATAGCTGCTAGCTATAAGTGGCCCATTCCAGTACTGGGGGCCAGTGGTGGATGGAATTTACCTGAAGGAACCTTTAGCCGAAGCCCTGCGGCGCCCTCAGCTTCGGAAAGTAGATCTGCTCATTGGAAGTGTTCAGCAAGATGGGCTCATCAGCAGAGCTAAAGCAATTAAGGTAGGAGGACACTCACTGTTAATGAACTAATGGTATAGTGATGACAGTAATCATATGCGGCAAGGATAGATGTTTTTTGATTTCTACAAGTTGTGAATTATACCACATGGAAATATGCAAAGGCATTGTCCATCTCCAGCCAGTCCTGTTCATTATCATATTTGTTGATTAACATTACTTGGGGACATATGAAAAGATAGGAGATCAGCAGGGATTTAGCATTTATGTTTTACAGTCTCCAAAATCCTATTTGTGTTTCAATCTCAGTAATATCTCACAAAGCAGAAACCAAGCTCATAACTTGGCTATGAAGTTCTTCACTTTGCAGCAGGATTAAGTCAGCATTTTGGGATGGGGTTTTTTTTGGTAACCTGTTTTCTCTGTTGCCTTTAAGATGATTCGTAACGATGATTCTGAATATGGACTGCCTATAACTAAGAACAGCACTGGTCTGAGGTTTTAGGACACAAACTGGTGAAATGAAAAAGAATTGCATCCATGCTGTACTTTGGACATAAAAGTCCTCAAAAGCCTGAAAGTTTATCCACAGAGATTTTATGTCTTCTTGTGAACCTTCTAGCTCTGTTTTTTCCTGAGACAGCATATCAGTCTTTTCTAGTTCATTTGTCCTTCTCTGTGATAGGAGCAATAGCTCTTCTCTGTTTAACAGTGCCAAATTAAATTAAATATTAGCAAGTGCTCAGATATGTGCTAAGAAATCAACAGGAGAATGTAACACAGCAGGGATTGTTTTGAGGGTTTTCTAAGTGAGCTGCAGGTCTGTTGCTATCTTTCTGTAACTGTGTGGATTTCATGTCTTGGCTGTGAAAGTTCAATCCCAACTTCTCTTTGTTGGTAGCCAATAACACATAGACCAATTTACTTCAGAATTAATGGCAAAAGTACCCCTTTGACCCACCCGAATTAAGTTCATATTACCTGTTTAGTCTCCATCAGAAGATTCCTGCTCTTATTTTATGTATCTTTCTCTTTTGGAATCAATTAAAAGAGGAAGTCATAGCAGGAAGGCATAGAAGATATACTGTGATGCTGGAGGCCTGCAGACAATGATCCAGACCTTGTAAGAGGGGAAGAAACCTCAGTAGCCTCAATATAAGTCCTGTGATGAAGACTAGGAAGTGAAATTCTTTTCTTTACAACTGTTTCCGCATATCACAGTTGTCTGGAAAATTGAAATGAAATTCCGTGATGTTTTAAAGATTATGCAAAAAATCATGGTGTTGATGAAAGGCAAAAGTGCTAAATCCTGGCAATGTCAGGTTCAAATGGAAAGAAAAAACACTTGTAACTGAGAGCTTAGCAGAAAAATGTTGCCTTTCCAAAAAGAAAATCTGAAATATCTTGTTTATTTAAAGGCTTGCAAAAAATAAGATTGGAAGGGAACTCAAAAAGTGCAACTCAACCCTAAGAAAGGGTCATATCTACCTCAGCCTGAGGTAGATATGGAATCGTGGAATGGTTTGGGTTGGGTTGGGTTTGGGTTGAAAGGGGCCTTTAAAGCTCATCTAGTCCAATTCCTCCTGCAATGAGACAGGCTGCTCAGAGCCCTGTCCAACCTGACCTTGAATGTTTCCAGGGATGGTGCATCTACCAGCTTTCTGGGCAATCTGTCCCAGTATTTTGCCACACTCATTGTAATAAGCTTCTTCTTGATATTCTATCCACTAATCTACCACTTCTAGTCTAAAACTGTTATCCCATGTCCCATTGCAATAGGCACTACTAAGAAGTTTGTCCCCAAGTTTCTTATCACTATTAAGGTTTAACTATCCTTACTTAGAAGGATAATTAACTTCTTTACTACCTATTATAGTAATAGCTACCTTACTTTGTCCTTATGCCTTAAGTCAAATTCCATCTGTGTTCCAGAAAAGTCATAATATTCATGGTAGGTGGTTCTATTCTATTTTCTTCCTTTTGACTTTCTTAAGCTGTTTTCACGGTCTTAGTAGAACTGATGATTTTTTAAATGCATATTTTTCCTCTATATCTCTTTTCCTGTGGCTCCAGGTTTTTAAGACTTGAGGGAATAAGAGTGTTTTAACCAATCTGTGTTCCTGTCTGGATTGTTTTCTTAAAGACTTGCTGCAAGGTTAAAGTTTCCTGATTTCTCCCTTGTTGACACAGTGTATTAATTGCTGGGAAACTGCAATGCTTATTAAGCTATTTAACAACATGCATTCTCCAGGTTCTCAGAAGAATTTCTGTGTCATAGCCATGACCATGTATGGTTTCAGTCAGTCAGATGAAGTCCTGAGTAAGCCACAGACGTATTTAGCCACAGTGATAGAAACTAGTGCAGATGGTGGTTGTTATCTGGAAGTTTGTGCCCCATTTCCTCTGTCATAATGTTATAAGGAACCTTTAATCTGTGCTAAATGTCCTCTCCCCACAATAGACCTCGAAGAAGGATTTGAGACAACCCACACTGTATCCCACTCTTCTACTTTATTAATTTTAAGGGTTCTCTTGAGGTAGATCTGTCTTGCATCTTTGTAAGAAAACCCAAAACTGGTTTTACTGTTACACTAAGGAGTGTGGGAAGGATTAGCTGGTGGACAGAGTACTGAGCTCAACTTGGGGAATCAAGTTCCTAGTTTGCCTCTGACTACAACCAGAGTCTTTAGTCTGTTCTGCAAAGAGGGGACTAAACCTCCCTGGGATGAAAATCCATCTGTGGTTGTATTCCCACTCTGTAGAGAGAAGAACCATGCATGTATTTCAGTAGATAAACACAGCTAAAAGGTACTGTGGCATGTGTATGGATTTGACAAAGTCCTTCATTTCCATCTTCTGTAGGGTGACTGATTTCAGTGTAGTTAATGCAAAGAGCGGGGGTTAGAAAAACCTAACCCCTGCTGACTTGCTCTGCCAGCTCCTGGGAATAACTGTGTTGACCAATTCAGTCAAGGGCTTGCTCTGTTAATCCTGATCTCTCTGAATAGTTATCCTGTTAAGTGGTGAGGATATACTTTTATCCAGTTGGATATAAGCAAGCTTGAGATGTGATGCAAATCTTATCACTTTAGACTGGAGTTGCATGCAGGTTTTATAAACTCTCAGCAGATGAGTCGTAGAAGTGAGAGTAAAACCTCTAGACTGCAATTAGACCTAAAGGTGGTAAATCCAGTTGGCACTATGTTGTTCTCTGGGGGCTTACTGACACTTCGTTGTGCTGGGTGTCTCTGTACTCCCATGGCAACACTGTGATTGTGCCTGTTAAGGTCTTTGCTATTAAAAATGAACTAGAAAGACAGAAGGCATCACTTAAGTGCTGGCAAAACATTTCTGTTCTATTTGCCTACAGTTAAAGGCTGAGGTCTCCCAGTGATGCAGCAGGGAGTAGGATGTGCTCAATGTCTTGCCCGTGGAAATGTCCATTTTATGGCATTCACTGAAATGCTTATTCATGTGAACTGAGACAGATTCAGCACTTCCTGCAGCGCTTCCTACTCATCCCCAGTGCAGCCATCAGATGGTTGAAACTAAGTGAGAAACAAAGCAGAGTTTGTTAAGGGACTGGCAAGTGGTACCATAATGCACTATTGTGTGGCATATGGAGTAGTTAAGCCTGAAATCATTCACTACAATTCCCATGGCAGACCTTCAGGGAATATTAGCTTTGAGCAGTCATAGATTAGGGCAGCTGAGCAGAAACCTCTGAAAATGTTGATTTCAATTCCCAACTGACAAAATTTTGTCCCTGTGCTATATGTGATGCTCAGGTGGGAGGACCTAATGGCATTAAATATATGGATTCACTCATGTGGCTCAATGTCTGTGTTTGTCTCTCTAAGCACGTAGGTCAGTATAATCCAGTCCACATCCTCCATATGTTCAGTGCCTACTGTGTAATCTCCACCCTGCAACGATTTAGTTGAAATACTAAGGCTGTACTTTTTGCATTTTCTTTTTCTTTCCCTCCTTAGTACAATCTAGGTGGATGCAAAACCCGAAACCAAGACATAGGGGACTGGATAGATAGAAATCTAGTTTGTTTACTTCATGTAAGCAACCGGACCTATGCAGACCAGAACTTCCATCCTGCACTGTATTACAATCAGTTAATTTCTTTATGGAAAAAGGAATTCAGCAACGTACAACAGGTGGCAGATATATGTATATTTATTGTAGTGACCAGGGGAGCAATGTCCTGATAAATCCCATCAGTGAGGAGAATAGGCTGATATCAGCTCTTTACTTCATCTTGCAACTAGATGGAATTCTTAGAAGACTCTGCTGAATGGCTGTCAGGTCTTTTACCATCCTTTGTGACAGTGTTTGTCAAAAGCCATATAAGGCCTAAGATCTCTGTTAGTGTTATCACTATTCCAGTTTGTTAGAAAAAGTACATTTGCCCCTTGGAAGATGTAAATGTCTGGTCTACCTACTGCTACAATTTCTTTTAAAATAAAACACTGGACTAGATTCATTCATATGCTCCGGTAGGTATCCTGCAGCAAGAACAGTAAGCAATATCTAACTCATTATTTAAGCAATATTTATGATGACTTTGCATCACCAGAAGAGTAGAAGGGAGTGCGCCTGCTGACTTTAATGATTTTCTTACATGCTTTCTAAAAAAGCTTGAAAACCCCACTATAACTCTGAGGTCAGTTGCTAATGCCTCTTTAAAGGTTAGCAGAATGTAAATTATTTTACATGATGTGCAGCTGTTTCTATTAATCTGGTAGTAGCTGTTGTATCTACTGTAATTTGAAGATTGTTCGTTGGTTGTATATTTTCTAATGGGAAACATTTGTTGGAGATGGAAAATTGGTCTAATTGAATCAATTTCTGAGAAGTTAAAATGTTTTGTCTTCTTAATGTTTAGTAAATTTCATTTTGAATGTATTGCTTTGTTTGGGGCTATCATGTTCAAGTCGGAAGTTTAAATTATATTATATTGTAACCAAAGGGACACTTCAGAAATTCTTTCAGATTGTGCTATTTTAGTGCTGTCTGGGGGATGAAAATTCTTAAAATATATAACAAATGCCAGTTCTGTTTCTTATCCATCTCTGCCAGTTGAGTCCTCTTTGACTCAACATATCTCAGGGACCTCACTCTATTATCAGTTATTGCTGAGAAAGGTCACCAGAGTTTTTGGGGCATTTTGGAGGTCACAGAAACTGGTACATAGGCACAGTAAATCATAAAATCATAGAATAGAATCGTAGAATATACTGAGTTGGAAGGGACTCATCAGGATTGTGGAGTCCAACTCCTGACCCTGTGCAGGACAGCCCAAGAGTCACACCATGTGTCTGAGAACGTTGTCCAAATGCTTCTTGAACTCTGTCAGGCTTGGTGCTGTGACCACTGCCCTGGAGAGCCTGTTCCAATGCCCAACCACCCTCTGGATGAAAAAACTTTTCCTGGTATCTAACCTAAACCTCACCCAACTCAACTTTGTGCCATTTCTTTGGGGCCATTTCACTGGTCATGAGAGTGAAGAGATCTGTATCTGCCCCTCCACTTCCTCTTGTGAGGATGTTGAAGTCCACAATAAGGTCTCCCCTCAGTCTCCTCTCCTCCAGGCTGAACAACATAAGTGACCTCAGATGCTCCTTGTAAGACTTCCTCTACAGGCCCTTCACCAT
Source organism: Lepidothrix coronata (assembly GCF_001604755.1). Lineage (NCBI taxonomy): Eukaryota > Metazoa > Chordata > Aves > Passeriformes > Pipridae > Lepidothrix > Lepidothrix coronata. The sequence goes on along the minus strand of NW_016690247.1, from coordinate 3,997,767 downwards.
CCTCATTGGCCTCCTCTGAATGCTCTCTAACAGCTTAATGTCTTTTTTATATTGTGGTGCCCAAAACTGCCACAATATTCAAGGTGAGGCCGCCCCAGTGCAGAGCAGAGCAGGACAATCCTCTCCCTCGACCAACTGGTGATGCTTTGCCTGATACAACTTAGGACATGGTTTAATTGCTTACAATGAAAGGCTGGGGTCTGTCAGCCTTTAACTGCCCTCCTGGCTGCAGGGCACTGCCGATTCATATTCACCTTGCCATTGACCAGAACCCCCAGGTCCCTTCCTGCAGTGCTGCTCTCCAGCCTCTCATTTCCCAGTCTATACACACAACCAGGGTTTCACCATTCCAGCTGCAGCGTCCAGCACTTGCCCTTGTTAAAATTCACACAGTTGGTGATTGCCCATCTCTCTAATTTGTTGAGGTCTCTCTGCAGGGCCTCTCTGCCCTGGAGGCAGTTGACAGCTCCTCCCAATTTAGTGTTGTTGGCAAACTCAGTGTTCCTTCGAGTCCTGTATCCAAGGAGTTAATGAAGGTGTTGAAGAGAATAGGGCCTAAGATGGAGTCCTGCGAAACCCCAGTAGTGAACAGGTCACCAGCCTGATGTTACCCCGTTCACTATAACTCTTTGTGCCTGACTTGTGAGCCAGTTGCTCACTCATTGTTTAACATGGTTTTCCAGCTATGTGCTGCACATTTTGTCCGGAGGGATCCTGTGAGAGACAGTATTGAAAGCTTTACTGAAATCCAAAAAGATTACATCAGCTGACTTCCCTTGATCAACTAGGTGGGTTACCTTGTCATAGAAGGAAATCCTGTTCGACAGGCAGGACTTTCCCCTCATGAACACATGCTGGCTGTGACCAATGGCTGTGTTGTCCTCCAGATGTTTTTCAATACCTCTCAGAATAATCTTTTCCATGATTTTAGCAAGCATTGGTGAGACTGACAGGCCTGTAGTTTCCAGGGTCCTCTTTATTGCCCCTCTTGAAAATCAGGACAACATTCACCACCTTCCAGTCAGCTGGGACCTCTCCAGATTCCCAAGACTGCTTGAAAATAGTTGAGAGAGGCATTGCAATGACATCAGCAGCTCTTAGATGAAATCCCGTCAGGTCCCATAGATTTATTGGGATCCAGCTGGAGCAGCAGATCCCACACAATTTCAGGGTAGACTGGAAGTTGATCATTCTCACAGTCATGGTCCTCCAGATCAGGACACTGAGACCTCCTTGATTCGTCATCTGTGTTGAAGACAGAGGCAAAAGAATGTATTAAACACCTTTGCCTTGTCTATGTCCCTGTTTGAGGTGACCATCCTCATCCTGTAATGGGATGATGTTTATTCTACACTGCCTTTTGCCATTAATATGTTTGAAAAAACCTCTTTTTATTATCCCCCGCATTCATGGCCAGCTTCAACTCCAGTAGAGCTTTGACTACACAAATTTTCTCTCTACAGTGGCAAGCAGCATCTCTGTATTCTTCCCATATCACCTGACCTTGGGCATATACCTTCTTTTTTTGCCTTATTTCTAAGGTAAGATCCCTGTTCAGCCAAGTCAGCCTTCTGCCTTGTCTGCTTGACCTCTGACATTAAATACCTAAGGCTGACTGCACTGAGCCAGATAAAAGGCCTGTTTAGCACAAAATGGTGTTTCCAGCAGTGGTTAAGAGAGGCTGTTTGTAAAAATAGGGTAAGCAAATATGATACTTCTGCTAAATGCTCTGCAAACCTCTAGTACTTTGCAGCTCAGAGACTTCCTAGCCTGAATCGGTCTTTCTGTATCTAATAACCATCAAATAATTTTATTTTTTTTTAATTAAAAAACTCGTTCATGAAACTTCATATCCACCAATTTGGCATCCACAAAACCATGTGGCAAGGAGTTCCTCAGCTTAACTGTGTGTTGTTGTATAATGATCCATCTCCTTCTCTGTGGTTTTCAACCTTAATGTTTATTTGATACTTGGCCATCAATGACACAGTGAAGGAACAGTTCCTAGGGTACATAATCAGTACCCTAAGATTCTTCTCTTTATTTCTCTCTGGTTTAAGTATCCATGACAGGTGTAGAATAAGGTAACAAATCCATTTTAAAAAGCCAATAAAATTAAAGTATTGCATGAAAGTTGCTTGCACCCGGATGATTTATACACAAGAGCTTGGGCTTTGCACTGGCATGGAAAAGCATCTGTTCTTACCCATAACTGCTAACTTCAGTCACCAAATGAGAGATCCCTATCTAGACAAACACTGCTTCTGCTGGTTGGTAGGAGTCTGAATTGATGTGTGCCAAAGCTGTGATGGAAAGATTGCTTTTGAATTCAGTGAACTTTCAGTCAGGTCTTCAGTGATCATTTCTATTTCTTGCAGAAGAATATGCGTGTCCTTGCTGTATTTAAGCTGAACGATTCTGCAGGCAAGTGTGCTATGCAGTTTCTTATGTGGCATTTATGCACATGAAGTGACGTGTCATGAGTGAGTTGCCCATCTTTTTCAAAGTACAGCTGTATTACTAAAACTGCCACCACATGACTCTTTCACCATGCATAGGCCAAAATCTAGCAAAAGAGGAATTTTTTACAAGTATGAGGAAGATTTCCAAGATCTTCTTGGACCTTGGGATATTTGGTAGTGTTTTGAAATCCCTCAAAATGACTTAATCAAAATGCACAGAGCGTTAGAATATGTCACTAAGGACAAACCTCGGCCTCAGCACATCGGGAACTTATTTTCCGTCTTTGATTTCTGTGAATCTATTGAAAAGTAATTATTCCGTTTGTACTTTCTGTATAGGGTTGTGGAAAGACCTTCTAGAAGTGTGATGAAAACCAGCTGTGGGCCATCAAAATAATATTTTCAGTAAAGCATCGACACTAACTGGACTGGGCAGACACTGGCCTATTTTGCATCAGACTGACTGCCCAAAATAATAGAGGTGGTTTATTAGACTTTTTCTCTAGAGTTCTTATCCAAGTTTCACCCAATATGCACCTACATGGTGCCCTCTTTAGAAAGGACTTGATGAACAGAGAAGTTGCTCTGTTTCTGAACTTGAAATAAATTCTTTAGAAAAAAATTAAAAAAAACTGAATTGACAAAATAAAAAACTTCCTCAAAGAAAGATGTCCTGAAAAATTCCAGCAGTCTAGCTTTGATAAAAGTGTGTTTGGGTATGCAGTTTGGCATAGAAGATTGTCCCTGTGACATGGGCACTTTGCTCTGGGGAATGTGCCTTCATGTTAAGAAAGGTTTCAGACCACAGGAAAAGGGTGTTTCACTGTTGGTTTCTTTGAAAGACCCTAGCAGTTATGAAGCTTGAAGATCACGGCTGTTCCTTGCATTGGGATTTGGAGAAATGGAATTTCTCTTCCAGGGCTAAGGCAGATATTATTCCAGAAAGGGACCTAAATACAGAACTTACAGCAGCCACATTATTTTGTAGGTGTTCCCAGAAGAGACAGATTGATATAGCCATGAAATGGTTATACAACCTGTTTTCTTTCTGGAATTTTCAAAGGGAAGCAGGAAAATCTCCCTCTCTCCCCTCTAGTTTTCTCTCAGGGAATTCATCAGAAAGACAGAATTGGACACACAGTGGAGAGCTATCCCTGGGAACTACTTCTGTGAGAGCCAGCAGGATTTCTGAACTATTAGAGCTCCATCTGCTCAGCGTGGTACCTATGATTTGGAATTACTAGATCAAGGTTTCTGTCCTATGCTATACTTAGAAGAAGCCAATGCTTCTGGTCAGTGACAGTTTTGGGAAAACGAAAGTAGGACTGTCCCCTACTTAATCCCCTAGGAATCAGGGATCACAGCATAGAGGACTTGTTCCAGCAGAGGGAGATCTGAGCCTATATTGTTTCACCAGAAAATGAATCTTTTGGTTTTGTTTCTAAATTCCATGTATGCATTTTGTTCTCAGAAATTTGAAGAAAGTCAAGGAAGAGCCAACAGCAAAACAGCCTTTTATCAGGCTCTGCAAAATTCTCTAGGAGGAGAAGAGTCCAACTTGTTCATTGAAGATGCAGCTACGTGGTATTACTCCCTCGAACATTCAACTGATGATTATTCATCCTTTTCCAGGGCTTTGGAAAATGCTACCCGGTAAGAAAGTCATCCTATTACAACTGTGTGATTGGAGTTGAACAAGGTTTATTTTGCTTATCTACAGTGTGCATTTATATTCCGAAAAACTTGAGAAATTCTTATGCAAATGAACAAAAAATGGGCAATATGATTTCATTTTCTGTGAGGTTTCCAATGTCATTGGTAAATGGAAATAGAACTGATTTTTGTGCCTTGTTAAAAGTTTGACATGTCTTTCAAGAACTGTATATTGGATTCAGACTACTAATGCTTATTTGTGTACTCTTTCACATCAAAGATGACTGGGTTGTTTGCATACTCTGCATCAACTATTTCTTGAGTCCTCTCATCCCTGTGACAGTAGAAGAACTAATAGACTGGCTTTTATTCCCAAACAGTCACCTAATTATACAGTTAGATACTTTTCCTCAGTGGTCAAGTTTGAAAACTTTGATTTCAGCAATTACATTATTTTTTTTATTATGAAACCTGCAAAATATATTTCTTCACAATGTCAGGCACAACTTGATGCCATTTTCTCTCGAGTGTTACTTGAGAACACCCTCACCTTACTACAGCCTCCTTTCATGCAATTGTAGGGAGCAATAAAGTTGCCCCTGAGCCTCTTTTTCTCCAGGATAAGCACCCGCAGCTCCCTTGGCTGCTCCTCTTCAGACTTGTGCTTCAGACCCTTCACCAGCTCTGTTGCCCTTCTCTGGACACACTCTAGCACCTCATACATGTCAGCAGAGTCATGAGTAACTTACCTCCAATATATACACTCCTATACTTTGCACTGAAACATTTTATGGACCATTGGGAGGTGGAAGATGAGCAGTGGGCCACGTTCACACCACCTTGTATGTATGCATAGCTTCAACCCTAACTGGGTATCAGGGTCAAACCCTGGCATCAGGGTCAAGCAGTTCGATAACAGTCAGTTGTAAGGGTTCATTGCCCAGTTGAACTAGGACTCCACAGCAGTCATGACACCTATGGTTGGCCACAGAGCCTGGTGGATGTCTTTAGCTTGGGTCACATACTGGTTTCGTCTGCAGAGAAGACTGGAGTTTGCTGTCTCCCCCACAGGCAACCAGTTTGCTTTAGCCAGTTACAGATCTTAAACTGAGGGGTGGGGCGTGTTTCAGTTTTTCTGAAAGAAGGCAAACTGAGGAGAAATTTCCTGTTTTCTGCCTCTATGCAAACTCAGGGACTGAATGTTTAAGTGGAACAGATTTTCCAAAAATTAATCAAAAACTCTTTCCCTATTCCTGTCTCTGCTTCATGAGCAGATGCATTATGAAAACTCTTCACATTTCTAATGTGATGTGGTTTATAAACTGGTGGCTTGAGTCCTAACATGCCAGTCCAAGATGTTTCACCCCTGTTCTTAACTGAGACATAATAGCTACAAGCTCCCGGTATCTGCAGTCTCAGTGTTTTCTGTCCCACTGTGACCCTCTCCACAGCACCTCAGAAACAGGGTTTTCCTTTTATGCCTCCATCGGAGCTGCAGAGCGTCGCTCCAGGGCAGCCTTAGGGAGCAGGAGATGAACAGGAGCCAAGATTTGCATGGAAACATCTGCTCCAAGAAAGTGGACAGTAGTTTCTGGGTGGTCCAGGTGTGCCCGTCCTTTGAGTAAACAAGCCAGAAGGCTGTGGGTTGAGCTTTGTGCCATTTGTCAACTCTCGCACCATGACACATTTGTCCTCCCTTGTAGCCTGTCCCAGGGACAGGCCACCCATCACTGTGACATCTGGAGACACTGCCTGCAGTACCTGTGGAAGCACTATGGTTCATGGGCATTAAAGCCAGAACTCGTCTTCAGTCTCCTTCCATCACTACTGCTAGCCATGGGATTATAATTCTTTAGTCAGATCAGTAAGGTTTTAAGCCATAATAAACCACTGAAGGACATAAATTTTAACCCTTCTTCTTATCTAGAGATACAGAATCACAGATATGCTGAGTTGGAAGAGACACAGGAATCATTGAGTCCAACTCCTGGCCCTGCACAGGACCATCACCAAGAGTCACACCATGTGGCTGAGAGTATTGTCCAAATGCTTCTTGAACTCTGACAGGCTTGGTGCTGTGACCAATTCTCTGTGAAGCCTGTTCCAGTGCCAACCACCCTCTGGGTGAATAACTTTTTTCTAATGTCTGACCTAAACCTCCCCTGACACAACTTCAGGCCATTCCCTTGGGTTCTGTCAGTGGTAATCACAAAAAAAGAGATCAGTGTCTGCCCCTCCTCTTCCTCTCACAAGGAAATTGTAGACTGTGATGGGGTCTCCCCTCATAGCTCTGTGAGGAGCTGTTATAACACAGGGCTGTCACATTTGATAATCCACATATAGCCCAGGGCTCAGCGTGGTGCAAACATTGACTTTTGCAAAGCTGGAAGGGCTGGCACAGAGCTCACTTCCAGCAGGAATGTTATACACCAACAGTTCCTTGCAAGCGCCTGTGACAGCCTCCTGGGCATAGGGATTCCCTACTTCTTTATGATATGAGGCAAATGCCTTGGCTAAGGAAAGAAGTGGATGGCTCATTCTTGAGCAAGAAGAAGAAGAATGAGCAGTAAGAGCATCTGATGATAATCTTTGCTTTAAACACTTTGGAATGTACTCCAGCTACAGAAGAAGGGAAAGGGAGACAGCAGGTGCAGAATGACAGTCATCTACATCAGTATCATATAAATGGTGAAGAAAAGAGGGGATTGTTCAGGTTTTTTGATATTTGGTTAGTTGGTTTGGGTTTTGGGGTTCTTTTCCCTTAGTTTTGTTTCTTTTTAACAAAAACCTTACTACCAGCATAGGTGTGTAAGCTTAGAAAAGTTCTAGTTCAGGAAGTTATAATTGACTGCTTAAGTTTTAACAGGAATTACAAAGTGTGATAGAGCAACATAAGTGGTTGCTATAAACTACATACATTGTGCATATTTCATAGTTTTAAAATATTTCCACTGAATTCTTGTATTTTTTCCTAAGTATAAAATTAGTTTCGTTTTCTTTTTCTTTTTTCCTTTTTTTTTTTTTTTTTAAACATATTCCAGGCCTATAAGAAACAGCTTTTTCATTTTTGTGGTTACTATGTATTTAAGGTTTTTTACTTCCCCAGAATAGCTGACTATTTTTTCCCCCATAGCAGCAACTGAGAATCAGTTTTAAATGGTGAAATGTATCTCAAAGCATTTCTCGAGAGCTAATGCTCTCCCAGACTCCCTAGTTTTCAAAGACCATCTGCTCTTCTAAAACCCCATGCTGGTAGGCATGTGAAGATTGGTAATTTTCATTTCATATGGGTGTTGTCAACCATAACTGTCAAAGAGCACTGTGGTCAGTCAGCCCATAGCTTGTGGTCTCACAGATGAGCTTAAAATAAACTCTGCTGAACCAAGATAGATACCCAAACAGTGCCTTTCATAACCATACCAGTTAAATATAGCAGTGTGTTTTCATGCTTCTCTGACACTGTTCTTTCTTGCACCAGTCATTTATTTTTTTGGTTTTTTACCTACCAAGTCTGAAGGAGAAGCTGCTGTTTCAGATTCACTAAACTGAGAATTGAAACCTCCCACTTCCTCAGCAGATATGTTTGTGTGCACTTATGTAGGTAAGGGTATATAAATGCCCAAAGCATGTGCTGAGTCTTTGGGCACGTGAAGAGTGAGAATGATGATATGTGTATATATAGTATTGCCTTGAGGAATCATAACAAGTAAGGTGTTATTGCAGTAAGGTGTCCTGTTTTCTACCTGCCCCCCTTGAACAGCTTGTGCTTCTTCCAGCTACTGCTGACCTCATGTTACAACCCCCCTTCTTGGGGCTGTGGAAAGTAGGAAGGTTTGGATACAGTTGCTTCAGTCATACCTTTTGCATTACATTACCTGGTGTTAAACTGATCATTTAGCTATCTCATTGCACTCTTATTGGTTAACCTTTGTCTCCCAAATGTATTGCACCAGATATTCCGTATTGATGAGCCCTGCAGGTTATCTTCAAAAGTAGTCTCTTGCCTCTTCCAGCAGTGGAAGCTTTACCCAAAGAAATCACACAGATCCAAATTCAGAAATTATATTTTTGGCCCTTAATCCAGGAAATATATAAAAACTTTTATTAGATGTCATTGCAACCTAGTGGTGCCAGAAGGAGCTTTATTCTATTATAAGCAAGGGCCCCCATAAACTAGAATAAAATGGGATTGTTTTTTTGGCCAGGATAGTCCTTGCGTGTCAGATCTGGCTTATTTACTATCATCACTGTTGTTCAACACTCCATAAAACAGCAATTTTAGTGAATTCTAAGTGATACTGCACTCGTAGATGGTAAATGTGGTTTCCTTCAGTGGATTTGAAGGCAGAGATATGAGCTGTTTTGGAATATTTAAAGAAAATTATCAAGATAGAGAGTGGTCTGTTGGTTGTGGGGGTTCTTTCCTTTTTTCCATTACATGACTGTGTCTGTTCCTTGCTCCTCCTTTTTTATCAGTGACCAGTTTATCACATGTCCCATCATAAACATGGCCAGTTACTGGGCTGCTGCCTCTCGAGGAAATGTCTTCATGTACCATGTACCTGAGAGCTCCTCACAGAGCAGGTAAGGAGATATATTTTATTATGTTTCTTGGATGTAGAATTTGTAAAACCAGGGCTGACTGCTTGGGCATGCTGTGGAGTAAATGAATAGATGTAGGTACCTCAAATAAACAGTTAGATCAGCAAAGGGGTTTTGGTCTCTGATAGTTTACTTCTCCAGCTATGGAGGAATGTTTTTCTGAACTGGAGCACTTATCATTAGATGTCTAAATTAAGTTTCCCCTTTCCAACTTACCTACCCTTGCCTGTTCCAGACAGTTTTTCAGATTCCTACCATACATCTGATAAATCTCCCACAAAGAACCAGAATGTGGTCTAAGTCATCAGGAGTTCACAGCTCTCAAAATAAATGGGGTAATGTTTTCTAAGGACTCAACATTAATTTAACACTGCCCCCTTTAGAGGTCAGTGCAGTTGTACCCCAGTTAGAGTGACTGGCCTTCACTGTGAATGAGTTCTGAGATTTATTCCTTCCTGCTCCAGCACTGTGACTGCTGATCTGCCAGCAGATTGTCTCATGGCAGCAAAAAATTTTTTTTTTTTCACACAAGCATTTACAGATTCAGGCTCTGTGTCATCCTTCATGTTAGAAGCTTACCTGAAAAATGTTCAGCAGGACAAACTGTATTGTATTTTAGACAGAAAGGCCTATATGCCCATGGGAGATGCAAATGTCTTGTTCCCTTGGGTACAGAACAAGCTGGAAGGCAGCGGCCTTTAAGGTCACCTTCCCTGGTTTTATTTTAGACCCAGCCTCAGACGGGAGGAGACATGGATGTTTGCAGGCAGTGGTCAGCACTTTGGGCTGCCATATGACACACCACAGTTGCTCCTGCCCCCTTGCTGTCAAAGGCTGAGTAACCAGAAACTGCAGTGAGTGTTGCCCCTCCTATCCCCTGGATCAACATGTCAGGACAGTAAAGCACACAGGGATGTTTATCATACTGTTTCCTGATGAGAAAGATGTGCTTGTTCCCTGCTCCCTGTACTGCCCCATACCTCTCTCTCCAGGAAAGATATTTGAGACCCTTTCCTTTTTCTCAGGCTTTCTCCAAAAGGGCTCAGGGAAAGGACAGCAGGTTCCCAATGGCACCATTTGATCCTGTGAAGTTTGCTGAACACTGAGTGGCTTTCCTGATAGCACAGTGAGAAGGCATTTGAAAGAAACCAGCTCAGATCTAGGTTACAGATGAAGGCCATTATGCTGTGGTAACACAGGCTCGCTTTCTTTCTGAGAAGAAGTTAATCCTCGGGGAGCCGTTGTTTCGCTGGCAGCTCCAGCGAGAATGTTCGCAGTGCTCCGTTTGGCTACTGATAGGCTCAAAGAAATGACTTTTACAAGGCTCCAAACAGGGCTGAGCTGTGGTATGCCAAAAATTCAGCTGCTCAAAAGGAAAAGATATGTTCTGAAGTGAGCTAGCAATTTTTCTCTTGCTTTGGAGAATGATAGTGACCCAGTCATCTATAAGACCTTCTTTGAAAATAGATGAAATAGTACTTATACAACTTAGACTTACTGGCTTTGAGGCAGTGATTTTGAATGGATGAGAATTTTCTTTTCTATCTACACCTATTTAAGATTTCTCTTGTGCCCATGTTATTTAGATGTCCTCACACTCTCCAGTGCTGCAGTAGTTTACATAGCACTTGGCTAGACGTTTTAATATCATTTATGTTGACACTGGTCTTCTAAGCTAATTACTTTTAAACTTTAGTGCAACTTGTTAGTTTGCATTTTCATAACCCTCTTTAAAAGAACAAAGCCAGCTTGCTGTCCGAAACTTGTGGGAACATGAGGCAGAGGCTCAAGTGCCTTAAGTTAAGCCACTTGCAAGGAGAAACGGCCCAAATTAATATGCTGTGGGGCATGTTACTCCTTTCGTCTTTATTTATTCTTAAGTACCATTAAAATAAATGCTATTTGGGTTGCAAAGCAAACACTTAAGTAGAAGTTGCAGAATTCAGCTTGTCTGTGTATGGAATGATCTCATTTGATGCTACTATGTGGCTATTTATGAAGTGATACTCTTGTTTTCCCAAGGGACCCCAACTAGGTCCTCTGCTGAATAATCAGAGAGTATTTTGTGTAAATATTGTTGTCATCCATTCCTAACTGAATCTTTCTTTATTCTTCATCCTAGTTTGGCCATGTCATCTCTCTTCCTCACCCTCCCTATAGCATACCCCCCTCCATATAGTATAGGTGCATTGCAGGCTGTCCAGCAGCCTCACTGCATGACCACGGTGTGATGCTGTCAAGGGAAGAAGCTTCACATGTGAGAGTGGCCTTAACTCCTAAAAATTTATAAACCATCAGTAATCTGAAATCAACAAAACAGAGTGTTTGGGAATATTATTGGTGATTTGTCCTACCAGAATAAAACTAATGATGTACGTGAAACAGCCTTCAAGTATAAAATATAAACTAAACTTGGAGAAAGATCTGACCACTACGTCACTACCTCGCAGAGGACTTCTCTAACCACTGGCATAATGAGTCCTGACAGTTGTCAAGTTTTTCTTTGAAATTTGTAACTCTTAGGAAGAGGAGGCAGATACTCTGGCAAGTAAGCTACAGCTTAGGCTGGAAGGCAGGATGTGTGGCTTTGAACTTGCTCAGCAGAAGTGAGAATTGAATCTGGGACCCTGCAAACATTCTATTAAATTCCTGGCTAGAATCAAAGAATCATGAATCATAGAATAAACCAGGTTGGAAAAGACCTCTGAGATCATCAAGGCCAACCCTTGATCCAACACCGCCGTGGTTACCAGACTGTGGCACTGAGTGCCACATCCAGTCTCATCTTAAAAACCTCCAGGGATGGTGAATCCACCACCTCCCTGGGCAGTCCATTCCAATGTTTGATTACTCTCTCTGTAAAAGATTTCTTCCTAATATCCAACCTAAACCTCCCCTGGCACAGCTTAAGACCATGCTCTCTTGACCTACTGTTGGTTGCCTGGGAGAAGAGACCAACCCCCACCTGGATACAACCTCCTGTCAGGTAGTTGTGGAGAGTGATGAGGTCTCCCCTGAGACTCTTTTTCTCCAGACTAAACAACCCCAGCTCCCTCAGCCTCTCCTCATAGGACTTGTGCTCCAGTCCCTTCACCGGCCTCATTGCTCTTCTCTGGACCTGCTCCAGCACCTCAATATCCTTCCTGAACTGAGGGGCCCAGAACTGGACACAGTACTCGAGGTGTGGCCTCACCAGCGCTGAAGGGTGAGGCCACAGGGGAAGAATCACTTCCCTGGTACTGTTGACCACACTGTTCCTGATCCAGACCAGGATGCCACTGGCCTTCTTGGCCACCTGGGCACACTGCTGGCTCATGTTCAGCTTCCTATCAATCCAAACTCCCAGATCCCTTTCTGCCTGGCTGCTCTTCAGCCACTCTGTCCCCAGCCTGTAGTGCTGCAGGGGGTTGTTGTGGCCAAAGTGCAGGACTCGGCACTTGGCCTTGTTGAACCTCATCCCGTTGGAATCAGCCCAACTCTCCAGCCTGTCCAGGTCCCTCTACAGAGCCCTCCTGCCTTCCATCTGATCGACACTCCCCCTCAACTTAGTTTCATCTGCAAATTTGCTGATGGTGGACTCAATCCTCTCATCTAAATCATTGATAAAGATATTAAACAGGACTGGGCCCAACACTGATCCCTGGGGGACACCACTAGTGACTGGCCGCCAACTGGATGCAGCACCGTTCACTACCACTTTCTGGGCCTGGCCCTCCAGCCAGTTCCTAACCCAGCACAGAATGGGCTCTGTGCTCCATGGCTCAAAGCCGTGGGCTGCCAGCTTTTCCAGGAGTGTGGCAAAGGCTTTGCTGAAGTCCAGGTAGACACATCCACAGCCTTCCCCTCATCCACCTGGCGAGTCACCTGGTCATAAAAGGAGATCAGATTGGTCAGACAGGACCTGCCCTTCCTGAACCCATGCTGGTTGGGTCTGACCCCTTGTCCATCCTGTAGGTGCTGTGTGATTGCACTTAGGATGATCTGCTCCATAACCTTGCCTAGAAGAACCCTGTTATAGCCATTTCTTTGTGTTAATTAATACAATAACTAAAGTGTGATTTACACACAGTAGCCATGTGTAGGATATTCTTTGAGTACACACACTGGATCAGATCCCCTCAGTGCATTGTAGCTGGAGGAACACGTTGTTAGATATTCCTGATCACTCATAGGCTTTTGAGAGAAAAATGATTTCTCAGCCATTTTGATACTGGACTGCATCTGGATTTGCTGAGATACAGACCTCCACTTGTGAAAATGAGAATTTTTATAGTATTATGTCTATAGGGTAACATAAAAGATAAAATAATGAGGCTTTTTGCCTTTGGTATCTAAATTGTTCCTAAGAAGCCAGTTTACACAGGATATGGACCTTTCCCTCTTTGTGTTTGCTATCTATATCATAAGGAAGATGATAATAAAATTAAATATTTTCCATAATAACTTCTAATAGCTACCCCACAGGGATATTGGAAAGAGTACATTAAAATAATATTCAGATAACTGCAACACTGGAAGACTATTTACTCTTAGATAAAATATTCTGGCTGGGGAAATAACTGTTCACTAATTAAGATAAGACACCATATAGCAACATAGTCTTCAATTTCTACTTTGTCACCTCTCTTCTACTTTATGTGTGTCTCCCAAAATGTGTAACAGAACAGAGAGTTAAAATGCAGGGATGAAAAAGTACTGGTATTTCCTTTTGTTTCACAAGGAGCAGTCCCTTAATAACTCACAGCAAGATAAACAAGAGGGAGGGAGAAGTCAGCCAGTAAAGACAGACCCAATGCAATGATGCGAAGTAGACAAAAAGTTATTAAACAGGGAGGATTTTTTACCAGTAAAAGTCAATTAGCCAAAGTTTGTCTTGCAACTGGATGTTTCTAAAATGTATACATATACACACATTCAAGCGTGCATAGGTACAGGGGTAGGGTTAAAGAGCCCACTCTAAACTGATGTCTATGACATGTGGAAAATCACATAAAACCATGAACTGACAGTTTTTGTATAGATGAATGGATCTTGCAGAGAGCAGAATAATATCTCCTTCCACGTGGTAGCATTCTCCCAAGCTTGGCATGACACCATGTCTGCTTTAGTCTTCAGTTCCCATTTGAATGAGGAGCCAACTCCCACATTAATAATCTGTGGTAAAAATATATACATAACCCAGCTGCCATTTTCTCACTCTTTTTCTGAGAACACTTAGGCCTTGGAGTAAACATTTATTCTAAACAATGCAGGAGGAATGTGGCTGCTCAGCACTGCCTGGGATTAGTGGGGAGGGCTGGGGTATAGTTTTAGTTACAGTGAAGAAATGTGTGATAGCAGAAGTATGTTTTGACAAGGATAATATTATTAACTGTAAAAAGATTTGTCTTGTTAACCCTTTAAGAGATTTCTGGGTGATTTTTGCATATTATATGAAGGAGTACTGCTTGCTATGCCAGCACAGTTTCCAATTCACACTGTGGTGCCAAATGTTCTGTCTTAAAGATGGTGCATAAAAATCAGTGCTCTGCCAACTGAGAGGGACAGATCATCAGCTGCAGCAGGGTGGCAAAGCATCATTATTGTCATTGTAACAGTCTGAACTGAGGACTAAGAAGCTCTATCTTATAGTCATTAACATGACCATAAAAAATTGTCACAAAAGCTTTTCTTAATTGTTGAGTATGGGACAAATTAATGATCTGCTGTCTGAGTAATTTTATTTGGGGCTGTCTTTACCTCCTGTCTGTGCACTTTTGTGTGTGTTGATGTGAACTGTTGAAAGGCTGCTCCATGCCAATGCTCACATAGTTGGCTGGATTTTGGTGACGCTTCTTACGATTCCTTTAACTGAAGGCGAGAACTCCTGACTGATTAAAAAAAAAACCAAAAACCAAAAATGTTTGTGTATAAACCCATTCAACTCTGTAAAGTATTTTTTGGTTTCTATTTATTCTGTATGCTGTGGTAATTCTGGCTATTCTTGATATCCCTTTAATTAAAGGAGATTTTTCTACTCTTTTGATTTCATAACAATTATATCCCTGCTCTTTAATCCATCCACCACCTCTCCACTTCATGCTCTCCTCCTGACTGTAGCTGTTAGTCTATGGGTACCAACACCCCATAGGTTGGTGTCCACACTGTGAATTGGGTGCTGTGCAGGAAGACAGAAATTTATGTCTTTATATCTCTGGGCTTCAAAGGAACTCGTGTAAACACAGAGGGCAAATAAATTAGCACTGAGGTGGTGACAAGCACAAGATGCACATTGCCTACACAGCTGGGCAAGCACCTCAATTGCTTTAGGCAGATACATCCACTTGCTCCAACAGCAGCTTGTTGTTGTGCTCTATAAAGCTCTACTCCCAATCATCTCCTCAAAGCTGTTGCTTTGCTCTTCTTATTGAAAGTGCCTTTCATTCCTCTTGTCCATTGCACTATGTCCAGCTACGGCTGTGAAAACGCTATCCCACTGATACAACCACATCACACTGTTCTCAAGTCTTTAGACAGTTTCTTTGTTTCAAAAGGATTGAGGTCAGAACAATATGGCTTTTTTTTCCCATGAAGTGTTTTAGAGGCCTTTATCATTCAGATCTTGGAAATAAGTCATAAATATGCAAAGACAAAGTACCAAGCTCAGAAAAGGCATAAATCAACTTTAAATGAAACAAAAATTCAGCTAAAAGATTCAGAAAAGTACAAAACAATTTTTGGAACTGCATGTGCTGCACTGGGACAGGCTGTTCCCATAATATGTAATCTGTAGAGCCCCATGTATTCTTTGGGACTCTAGGATCTTCCAGTGGATACATCATCTTTTTCAGGAAATTCATCCATTCATTCAGCTCAGGAATAGCCATAATGAACAAATGCATAAATTTCTGTCTCCCCAAAGTTCACTCAAGTGTCAACATACCTATTTCTAGATTTTAAATACAGTAATTCCCTGATAGAATTGTGTAATCTGTGATTTTTAGGAGTTCTGACAGGTTGATAAAAGTGCTTTCTTCCTGCCTTAATATCTGTGATATTTTTTTTCAATTAATGTGAGCTTTCAGGTTCTTGAATTTACTATCTGCTACTTCAGTTTTATTTTCTTCAATTGGCAGGGCTATAATGCAAAGTGGAACATTGTGTGTATTGGGAGTAATTCAAGTCGAAAAGACACAGCAAACTCCAGGATACTTTTGCAAGTCACATGTATCTATAGGGCTTTTTTGGTACAAATGTGGATAAACTTGGCAATTTAATCCTTTTAGGAGTTAAGTTTTTCCATACGTCCTGATTTTCCTGAAAAGAAGAAAGAAAAGAATGTTCATCTGTTTTTCACATCCTTTACCCCATTTGTCTGGCAGGAGTTTGTAATGAGAGGAGACGCAATGAGCCAAATGCATCCCTAGAACTGCAGAGGTCACACCAGGCCTTACACTGGCCCATTAAATTTCTATAAATATCCAGCTATCCTTTGATTATTTTTTTCTCCCTACAATCACATGCCATTTCCTTTTACAAGATGTGTGGCTATATGCAATTTTTTAAAATTATTTTGCTTAGCATCAAAATGAACACTTCATTTCAGGTGAAGTGCAGTGTTGGTAAGCTGCTCCTCTCCCATGACATGGATGAAATGGTGTCTGTTCACAGTTTGGGATACTAGATCTGCAAATATACTTTGTAAATCTGCTGATATTAATATGAAGATAATGCAGATGGGTGCAAAAAGCACATTAAATATTTCCAATAATTCTTGCAAAAAAAAAAATTAAAATCCATTTCTTAAAAATAAACACAGAATGGGGCCACAAGAGCATGAAAGCAGTGGCATATTATATATAAATGATATCCTCTTCTCTGGGGATGAGGTTTTTATGAAATCCTATGTTGGTTCAAATCAGCAGGAGATTTATCACCAACTCTATGAGTCTGAGTTTCACCTGTGGTGCTCAACTCAATCAGAATTTAAATAATAACCTGTTCTCACCAAAGCCAAGTGACAGTGGAGAGCTATTTTTTTGGGTTTTATGATGATAGTCCTACTCTTGCCAATGGGATACTGAACAGGGCCTTGATTGCGAGACTAGGAACTCAAAGCTGAGATCCCATCTCTAACACTAAATCTTTCCCAGAACTGTTAAAATGAGCAGTTATTTTCAAAAAGGTTTACATTAAAGGATAAATGGTTTTCTTACCTCCCCAATCTGTCACCGATTGCCAATATCTGCTTAGGTCAGTGACTGACATGAGTTTGAGTACAATATTTCTTCTCAATTTCTCAGACGATCTCTGGTAACTCTGGCTGAACTCTGGCTTGTTATGGTTGTCTTGTTATTTTAAAATTTAAATGACTGAATAGCAGTGGGAAGTTTGGTATTTTGGTATCGTATAAGATATCATTTGAATTTTGAGATAATTTACATTGGCTTCTACATGTGTGTGTAGTTTTAAAAAAGAACCAAAGACTACATTAAGACAACTAAGAATAGAAGCTATGACTCAAAAGGGTTTGAGATTAGTTGAAACTAGTTGAAAAGGAAAGTAAGGACTATTTTTAAAGGAAAGGGAAAAAAAAGAGAAATATTAGGCCAGAGTCAGTCATTAATCATCAGGATGAGCTTCCAGTATGAACTAATTAGCCAGACCTAGAGCAAGGACAAAGTTCAAAATGAGATATATGCCCTAATTTACCACAGAACACACTGTGAGGTCCCTGCAGCCCCAGCTTCAAGTTGTGCATTCAGTCCTAGCACAGAATAGCATGGTGGTCTGCCAGGTCATGTTCTTCTATTCTGACTGCCATGATTATGGATAGCCAGTAACGGCAATTTCATTTTGCAAACAAAATTTTTGAGGAGTTCTGAGTTAGGGGGCTCAGTTGGGGTTTTTTTGGGTAGTTTTGTTGTTGTTGTTGCTTTGTTTTCTTTTGGTTTTTTTTGGTTTGGTTTGTTTTTGTTGTTGTTGTTTGTTTGTTTGTTTTTTCTGTTCCAAAAGCTTGTGATTAAGATGCTAACTTCAGCTGTTGGATGAGGGGGCTTACATCTATGCTATCTTTGATTTGGAACAAGAATTTAAACCAAGTTAACCATTAACTGGGTATTTTTGTTCTAAATTCTGATCTACTCATCTTTTACTCTTCCCCATTGAAGCTGTTTTGTACATGAAAGTAGCCACAGCTCTACAGAGAGAGCAGTGGAGTATCTGAATGGCTAAGTAATTCCTTTCTGTCTTTCTTAATTAGAAACATTTAAATGGATACTCCATCTCAGGTTCAAGGAAAAATTTCTCAGAACTTACACCTATCCAATTAAATGGCTTGGCACTGGATAATGAAAATTCCCTGCAAATGATATTTCAGGGTCTACTGTTAAATCATTTCAGATTTTGCCATCTGATTTTCTGTAAACTGGATAACTGAACTCCAGTAGCGCCTCCTTCTGAGGTGAACTGAAAATTCCCCACAGAGACCTCATTTTAATGTGAACAAGGTGGTGGGATCTGGATCTTAACTTCCCCATGGCTCAATTTACTGGTCTGTCTTGTTGTCACATAAGAAGAGGAGCTATGAATCTGTTTCTAAAAACATTGACATTTTAAAAAGCAAAGATATACAGGGAAGATCTGAAGTGATACCTTTGCATGAAGTACTAGTCCTGTGTAGTCAATAAATCCAGGATTTCATCCTTACACATAATTGCATTCACCACTGTTAGTAAAATAACAGATCTGTTCCTTGAAAAGGGACTTCCATAGCAGAAATTAGTTGCTATTAGTTTGGATTCCTTAAAAACACTTTAAAAACCCCCTTTGCCCTTATTTCTTGCTGTCCTTCCTTTTATCAAATTGTGCTCTGAAATGCACTGGTTGTGGGGCCTTTGTTTCCCCGTTCAGAGTTGCTGCTATTGAGCACCTGTATAGTATCCTGGGAGTGCAGTTTGGAGCAGCTCAGGAAATAAAAACTTCCCTGCAGAGCTGGTAGTGCACAACAGCAAAGCTGTAAATGTTTATTTGTCACTCCTCTCTTTCTCTCACTCCACTTTTCTTCCAGTCAAAACAGTGTCTCTACCTGGTGCTACCTTGAGTACGCTCAGAGCTCCTACAAGACTCCAAAGTCCTTGTTTGGATATTTCTGGCCATTTGGCACTCCCCTCT
This sequence comes from Lepidothrix coronata, assembly GCF_001604755.1. Classification (NCBI taxonomy): domain Eukaryota; kingdom Metazoa; phylum Chordata; class Aves; order Passeriformes; family Pipridae; genus Lepidothrix; species Lepidothrix coronata. The sequence continues at coordinate 3,978,898 of NW_016690247.1, read as the reverse complement.
GGTCCCTTCCAACCCAAACCATTCTATCATTCTTTGATTCTGTGATTCTATGATCAGAGTTTGAGGGAGGAGACAGAAATATTCCTCTGATATTTCTCATCTAGCTGCCCTCTCTATGTTTCCCAGTTGTCTTTCCTGCTGTTCTGTGCGTTTATTTATGTGCCTCTTTCCTCTCTTAACCTTAGGGTTTTTTTCTCATCCTCATGTTTTCTTTCACATCAACGAGAAATATTGAAAGCAGCCCATGAAGTTATAGCCTTTTGTACCACTTTATATCTTTATATCAAACCCAAAAGAGTTGTACAAATAATTTCAAACCTAAAAAGTTATGTATTTAAGAGACTGCTGAATTTCAGTCTGGGCTGTGACCTTAGCAGTTTTCACCTCTAGAAACATGAGGACTGAGAACACAGTCTCACTGGGGGGAAAACCTCAGTCCCAGCTCACTTATTTTAGCTTCACAGCTAAGTTCATCTCTGCTATGCCTTCCCTAAATGGGTACACTTGTCTCTTCATTGCACCTCAACTAATTTCATGTCCTGTAATCTAATCAAAAGCAACTCTTCATTGAAAAGAAAATTGCTCCTTTAAGTATATCATACCTTTGCTGGAATACTGACACTAGAAATTGCTGTTGTATACTGGGCCAAGCAAATTATTTTTAAGGCAAAATTATTAAACTATGATCTTGCTTAATCCTTCTATAAACATTTGGGGAAGAAAAATATGCTTTAATCTCGTTTCAGTTCTACATTTTTTTGGTGAATAATCTGTGAATAATTCACTTTCCAGATGTAAAGTATTACTGAGGTATTATGATAAGACTAAGGAAAACACAACCAAAGATGTATTTCATTTAGAGAGTTGTGTGTTTGTTTTTCAAAATAGAAATTTTGGTGCCACCACTTATAAAATGTAAAAGAGTCATCTTGCTTTCAGCCCACCTGCCCATAATGGTTTGAACTACACTCCTTGTTCCTTTGGAGGCAGTATCAGGGTCATATCAGTGCTGCTGCATTTCATGCCCAAAGACAAAATAGTTTCAGTTGTGACACCTTTTGACATCAGCCACTGCAGCCAGTGCAGATCAAATCTTGCTGAGTGGATCTGTGATTTGTTTGTTCTTGCCTCACAGACATCTGTTCCTTCTCCCAGGTCCCCTGATGCTGTCTGCCTTCATGCAGCACTAAACCAAGTCAATAAGACCTTTGTCTAAATGTGGGATATGCAAAATGCAATTGGACCACAACAGAAATGTCTCCTTCTGAAATGTGGTTCAAAGCTGTGTGTTGAGCATAGTTTAGTTATAATTTTATTGGCAGAAATTGGCCACTGTTTTTCTGCGGCACTTGAAGGTGTTGAGGTGTGTGACCTTTACTGTTAGGTCCTGCAAGTGTTTGGGTCTTACCTGGCCAGTCTTGTCTCTGAATTGTTGAAATATTCCTTATAATATGTGTTAATTATTACATGGAACTACTCAAGAATTGTTCTTTCTTAAATCTGATCTAGGTGATTATCTCAAGTTGTTTTGACTTGGCTGCCATATAAAACTAGGGGAGAACAGAGTGTATGAGTCAAAACCACCCAGCCAGCAGAGAAATTAGATTAAAACTGTGTCTAAGAAAAATCTTCATAAACATCTCCTATTACATCTTTTCTTATCCAAAGATTTGGGTTAGAATCCTGGCCACAGTGAAGTCAATGGAAAAAATCCAATTGCTGCTAAGAAGAGCCAGGATTTTATTCCAAGTCTGTGAAATAAACCATAATTAGCCTTCCATCGTGGCTGCCAGAATCCATGTCACCACTTGCTTCCACTTTCTGAGTTTAGTGAAAATCTGTCCATAACTTAAGAGACATTTAAGGAATAGCCAAGTGACTTTCTCTCTATCACTTTCTCTTTAATTTAGAAAATGTGCCCTGATACCTTCCACAATTTGCTCTTGTAACAAATGCTAAAGACCCTGCATTAACCTAATGGCAAATTCTCCCTGTTATTGCTTGCTCTTCTTTTATGTTTTGATTTGAAAAAGTCCCACAGCTCTCCACACTCTAATTAATGGTCATTAATTATATACCATTTTGCTTTATTTATGCTTTATTATATTATATCCCTTTCTTATCCAAATAAATAAATGATGGTTTTGATTATCTTTCCATAAATATTTACTTTAGCTCAGGTCAGGAGCTCTTGCTGGATGTTCAGTATGCATTTGGTCTACCATTCTACCCGAAGTATGAAGAACAATTTACTCTGGAACAAAAGGGTCTTTCCTTGCAAATTATGCAGTATATCTCCAATTTTGTAAACTCTGGGTAAGTGGGTGATATTTAAGATTGCTATGACTGGGGACGAGATGAAGACTATATGGAGTATAGTCAGTCCAGATCCTGCCCTCTCTCAAACAGCCTCCATTTCCTCTAACAACTTGTAAGCCTATAGAGGGGTTTGGTCAAAACTGTTGGAAAGTCCTCAAGCAGAGCAGACACCAAAGATTTGTAGTTTGACTCTTAGCTAGAAGGAATAGACATTTTGTCTCCATTGACCAGCAGCAAATTCTGCTTAAATACATAGGTGCTGCAGAGGCCTTCTTGTTGTTTCTAGAGCTTTGTTCTAGGATCCACATTCTGAAGTCTCTTGCCTAAGAGTTCCCTTACCCCCCAAAAAAGGGGGGACACAGTGCAGCCTTTACTAACCAGTCTGTGAATATTCTTCAGCTTTACTGTGCTGTGACCATGCTTGAGAATGAGGAGTATCTCTAGAAAACTAGTGTGGGAATGGGGGGAAGGGTGACTTCATGTGCTTTTTATGGTATCTTGGGTTGGGTTGGGATTGAGGGCTGTTGAGGGTGTTCATAAGCCTGTGTCTATACAGATTCTAGGTACCTGTTCCTTAGGAACTAAGGACTAGGAACTTAGGAACTAACAAGTTACCATGAATGATTCACCACTGTGGACTGAATTTGAGCCCTGCTGGTCAGAGGGACTGGATACACATTTCCCTGACCTACCTAATCTTCATCTCACTTTACTGTTCATGTCATTGTTTTCTAATGATCATTTCTCCTGCTCCCTTAGAAATCCAAACTACTTTCATAGTTTCTCAAGAAGGATGTCAGGGGTGATGCCCCTCTGGCCTATGTATCTGTCAAGTGATGATGGTGATAACTACAAGGAGTTCACTGTTTCTTTACCAACACTTAAAGGATTGAAAAAAGCGGACTGTTCCTTTTGGTCTGATTATATCAGAAGGCTGAAAGCAACCACAGGTGAGAAGAGCATTTTCTGACATTAAATAAAACCTAAATTCTCTGCTTAACGTTTTCCTCTGAATGTAGCTCTATCACTGTGGAAAAACACTTTTCATAAATTAAACATTTTTCATTGTCTGGGGCATATAGTTAAGACTGTCCTGAGAGTGAAAGGATGCAACAGTAAACAAATTTATTTTGTAGCAGATAGTGAGTAATAAAGTTTAATTGCCCTGGAGTTAGAGCTAGAGAAATCTTCCTGCTGTGATGATATAACAAAGCTATATCTTCTAATAGCTTGCTCTCTATTTGCAGTTATAATATAGACTTTGACTAAATTGGAAGGCTGGGTATACAGGCCTGTTTTGTCTACTGGAAACACCTAACATGAGAATGCTGAGATTCCTATGGTTTAGGAGGAGCACAATGATGACTATCCACTGTAAAGTTGTAACTGAGGCTTTACTTATATGTCATTATCGTTCCTGTATGCTTTGACTTCACAACAGATAAATTTCTCTGACTTTTTTTATAGTTATGCTGATTATGCCCCTTGTATTTCTCCTTTGTCACCATAAATTTCAATGGAGCTATGAGAGTCCTTCAATTTTTTCTTACTGCTTAGGACAGTAAAACCAACTCCACAGAGATTTCAATCTGCTGCCTGTCCTGAATTTATTCTGGTAAATAAAGTCCACTTCGTGGCTGTGTATCTTGTAAATAAATTTGGATAGCCTCGAGGAAAGCAAACAAAACCATCCCTTTTTGGCAGGCAGAGATGTTTTGAATTGTTCTTGGAGGCCCGCAAGTTTGCAAGTGTTTTTTATGTCCTAAGGTTTCATCTTCAAGCCCTCTCTGCTTTTGGGGACATTGCAATTCTGGGAACAAAATGTACTTTCCAAGACACCAAACCACCCAGGGTATCTGTGGCTGACAGAAGACTTCAAATGGGCTGAGGCTGACATTTGTGTAAGACAAAACTGTAATGTCTCAGAACCATTAGTTTGGTGATTCTGATGCAAACACAAGGCATCAATTCTCTTGTTGAAGAGACAGCTCCAATCTTCACTCATGGTCTTCCTTCCAAAGTGAACTCAAGATTTTGCAGAAAGTCTTTTCATCAGTTTCTTGATGTCCCTCAATGTCTTTCAAGTTCAGAGGCGGTATTTTGATCTCTCCAATGGCTTTCTGGTGGTTGAGATATTGCTAATTTTCAAAGCTTGATTCTGATGTTTAAACAGTCCTGGCTATAACTTCTAGATCTTTTGGGACTTCACGTCTCAGCATTATATCTGTGTAATGCCAGACTGAGCATTACTGTTGACCAAGCACCACGGACAGAGGCTATTCCCAGCACTTACAGAAAATCCCCCCAAAAGGTGGAAAAATATCTACCAGGGCAGATTAGTTTTGGCATAGAGAAGGTCTAAAACCATCCAAACTGGCATAAGAACACAACATTCGTGTATGAGTTGGTCCAATGATCTGTCTAACTCAATATCCTGCCCTTGTCAGTGGCCAAAGCCAAATACTGGAATGTTAAACAAAAAAATAGAGAGGGAGAGAAAAACACACAGAAAGAGTTCACGAAGTTAAGTAAAATTTTTGAAAACAAGCCATAAAGTGTGAAATTTATGGAGTATAGATTGTCAAGAAAAGATTTAAAAAGTACATGTCAACATGTTATTCTTCAAGCAGAACTGAGTACACCCGGCTGGCTCTTTAAGCCAGTGTTTGCTTGGTCCCAGAACCATGGTAATGCAGTTACACAGCTGACTTCTGCTAAATTCCATCTCATAGCAGTGTTGGCTTGTTGCCTTGCCTTGATAGTCATCTTTAATCTTATCTCGCCTTGGAATACTGAAACCTCTCATACAATTTTAATAGGCATCGCATCAAACTAATTTCTGTTCCAGACCTCAGCCTGGGATGGTATCTTATAGAGATTCATGCTGTGGGTCTCTTGATAACAATCTGAGCACAGCTCCTTGGAACAAAGATTCGTAATGTTCATCAGTTCCCCTAGAAAGACAATATAAAATTCAGATGCTGATGGTTGAAGACCCTCAATTTTTTTTTGAGATGTTGTGCTGAAATGTGTCAATCCATCAGTACAAGTTCATCACTTGCATTGTTCCCAAAAATTGGATTCTGCAGGAGTTGCGTCCCTGTGCATCATGTTGATGTGTCTCCTTTGCACCCAAGGTTACTTGCTGTACCTCCCTTCAGAACAGAAGCATTGCACCTCTGTTGTTACCTGAGTGCTCCAGCCTCTGTTCCTGGAGTGCTGTCAGGCTGTCAGTCAGATACTCTGAGGTCCAATCTAACACTTTCCCACCTTTCAATAAATATAAAAGTCCATGATAGTGTTCTTGGATTATTATGGATTGCAATCTGTGGCCCCCTGCCAAGTAGATGGAAGTTACAAGTGTGTCAGCAAGAGGTACTGATAACGAAACAATCCAGTTGTCACATGTAAGTCAAAGATGTACAGAATGTAGTCTGATGCAGTCTCAACCTATTGTGATGAATTCTGTTTCGTCCATCTCACTTTTTTCCTTGAAATCAGTTTTTTTCAGCTTCATATGTCATCTGTGATCTGTAAGCAAAAAACCCCAACATATTTCAATAAAATGGAGAAGAACTAGACAAGCCAGTGATCATAAAGTATAACAGAAACTAGCTTTTCAAAAATCTTTCTTGATCCTTTGTATAGAGCCAGGTGAAATGTCTTGACTTAGAAATGTCAAATTAAGGATAACTGAAGGCTCAAAGCTCAGTATCTCAGTCCAACTGAAAACTGAGGTATTCCTTGTTGTGGTTTACGCTAAACTCATAAATTGCAGTTTCTGGGATAAAAACTTCTCATATTTAGAATCTTACATGTCTTTAAGTTAGTCACTGCTGGATCTAGAAACTGTTGTATATATATCTAGCTTAACTATTACTTGCAATTTTCTTTCCATTCTGTAAAATACTGTCCAAGTCGAAGTAGGTGTTTCATTTTGTGATCAGACCACAATATTTACTGATGGAATGTATAATTTGTTCCTGGCACATAAATGGAATGTATGTAGATGTAATTGGAGATAATTTAACAAAATTAATGTCATAAATGCATTGATTCATCATGGTGTTTGCTGGCAGTGCCTTTACAAATTATGGAGGGAAGTCTGAATTTGTTTCATTGCAGATAAACTATAAATCTCTTGAATTTTTGTTTGAGACCAGTTTGTAGAGTAGGCATTTTGAGGAGCAGTCTACCTGGGGAATTATGAAACTGATGATGCTTGAAAAGGTTTGGATTTAGTAAATGGAGTTCCCATGGTTGCATTTCAAAGACATGCTTTATATTTTGAATTATGACGGTTTCCATGGGAAACATCAAAACGATAAACAAGAAGAGTGGCCATTGTGGAAAAAATAAGCTGTGAATGGCTTTTTCCAGAGAATGTGTTAACAACTTGCAATTCAGTTAAAAACAGGAGCTCCAGAATGTTTATGTATATTCAGACAGATGTCTGAATGCTAAAATTCCCTTTGCATAGTATGGTGGACTGTGCTGCCTAACAGTGAGTCCCTTTGTAAGGGGCCTCCCACTGCATCCCAAACAGGTGGACTTGGATCCAGTCTTCATCTCTTACTCATCTGACTGGTATCTAAACAGAACCAGTCCTCCTAAAAGAAGTGCCTCTGTAAGCAATGTTACAAATGGGGAGAAAGAGATACCTTTAGTGTCTCAAAGTTGAATCTTGTCTGCCTAACTCTTGTGCCTACATTTAGACATCTGGGCATATTTTACATGTCCAAGTTAGCCAGACTGGACCCCATCTGTAGAAAACAGGTACCAAAGCTGAAGCCTTTTCCATGAGCTCTGGGACATCAAGGGTAGCCACACAAGAGTCTGAAAAAAGCAACAATATTCATAGTTCAGACTTGAATCAAAGCTGAATCAGGAATGTTGCGGTTAGAATTAATCTTTTATCCTTTCTATTCACACCCTGCTTTTCAAAATCTCAGCTAGAGAACAGATTCCTTTAGTATGAGGGGATATCTGTGCAGCTATGGGAGCACTCTCTCTAGGAGACATTTAATAAGCACCCTCAGTACACTTTCTTGACACAGTTTGGTGGAGCTGAGGCAAATGTGTCACTGAAATAGGGTGGAAGAGTAAAACCACAGAAGGAAAAACATAATAAAGAAGAGACCTATCAGAGGTGGAGTCCTTGGGGCCTTGTATATTCCAGACAGACAAAAAAATTAATGTTCCCCACACTTCCTACCTAGTAGGGAAGTATCAGGAGATAATACAAAAAAAAAAAAGTCTTGGATGAGTGGAGAGCAAACTATTATACATTCCAATGGCAGTTATTTAAAGCATGCTGGAGGCACAATTCTTAAATATCATCAGGTGATCTGCTGTTTCCCTAAAGCATTTTGCAAATGGACAGCAAACTGAGAAAAATATCTTCCTGAACATTTATAGCTGCATAAAAGTCTTCTAAGTGTCATTGATCAACTGTGTACCTCACAACCTGCTTCATCAAGGATATGACATCTCTTTTTATCTCAATTATATTGTCTTTTCAGGAAGTGCAAGTGATGGAGAATCATCTGGTGAAAACAGCCCTAGTGAAACTCCCAGTGAAGGACTTTCCTCCCTGGAGAGCCAGCCCCTGGGAGATAAAGTGTCTTACAGCAGATAGGAAATCACAGTGCTATCTGATGGGTTTGTCACATGTTGTACATCCACACAACCATCTCACACCAAATGAACAAGCTGCTTCCTTTAGTTAACTTTCTGAACAAGTAAAGTAGACTTCTCAATAAGGTAGTTTTTCAAGAAAATTGATGAATATGGCACAAAATAAACACTACAGCTATTGTGTAAGGTCAAAAGAAACTGTAATTTGAAAAATGAAGTATCAATAAAAACTGCAAAACCAAAACAAATATGCTTGGACTTCATTTCTTGCAACTACACAAATGCCAACATGTTGTAGTACCACCAGACAGAAAAAGACATACATTAAAACACTTAGGAGTCTCTGGGTTGATGAGGCTCAGATTTGTTAGATGTCACATCTGTCTTGTCCTTGTTTGTTACTCGTCCTATCATAAGCTGCTCATAGGAGTGGGAGCCTGGTTTGGCATTCTGGAGAAAACTAAAAAACTTCAAAATGGGAAGAGAGAACAATGTAAGAAGAGAAGCAAGAGTATGCACCGAGTGTGTTCACATGAAGTAAGGCACATGCACATGTTATATTCACGTCATGATCCTTGTGAAATTATGTGTAAGACAATTTGGTTAAGGCAGAACACACAGCAGAGATAATAGAAAGAATATGTTAATTAAAACTTAGAACTTGTTCTTGGAACATTTATCTTTCGGAAGGAGAAGGTGAGATACAGAGCAGTTTTGGAAGTGTAGGGAAAATCATAGGATACCTGTAATGGCTGTTAAAGTATTTTGGATTAGGTTGTTAATTCATTGCTGGGATTGTTTGGCATAATCCTCAGTTGCCAGTTTATCACACACACTTTTATGATATTTCACAACATTTCCATTGATTTCAGTAGGACACGAATTTCTTTGCAGTGCTGAAATAATTATTAAAACAACTCACAAGGTTTTGTTTGCTTCTTGGGACCTTTGCCAGTGCATGAGCAGTCTTTACTGCTGTCTTCCATGTATCCAGGTTTCCAAAGATGTTACCAAGACAGAAGAAAAACTGTGTAACACTCATAGTTCTTATACTTACATCTTATTCAATAAAAATAAAAAGAATCAAGAAGCTTGTTAACTGACTAAAAATAAAAGAGTAAAGATGGAGAACTCAAACTGAATTTTCCATCATTAACTTTATTTAAACTAGCTAACGGGTAATGGAAAAAAATGAAAATATTTAAAAACTTTTTAAAAAGCCCGGATCTTAAACGTGAATCTCAACAGAGGATTCTTTCTTTGCAGTAACTATAGATACAGCAGTTATGATTTCTTGGCCAAAACTGGGTTTACTTTTCCCTCTTTTGAGACAACTCCTTGAAACCTATGTCTAATAGATTCTATTTACAACTTAATGCACCCTGAGAAAACATCTTATTTTAGTAACAGGTATGATTTTACCTGTGTCCACATATGGAGACAGTCATGTGCATATTTCCAGCCACATAATTTCCACAGTGGAAGCATCCTAGTCCTTCTTGGCTTGACCCGAATAGTCCTGTCAATCTTCTTTATTATATAGATATATAAAAATTCTCAATAAATGTGAAAAGTTCTTCTTCATCATCCATTAAACAAATGCATTATAACTAATCTAAAAGTATTTTAGGTCACTTTGACCTCTACCCTGGTCCGCCTACCTTACAATCCTGATGCTGAGTCGTTTCCTCCCAGCTAATGTTCTTTGCTTCTGCACTGTACTCCTAAAAAAAAAAAAATCAAATTTTCCAGAACATCAGCCAAATCCCTGTGAAATACTGATGTTAATATGGGCTGCTGCTTGTGGACAATTGGCTTGGTATAGCCATTTGCCAGGCTGTATTATTACAAACAATCACTTTGGGAAAAACTGGGCCATGAGAGTAACAATTTTGACAAATCAACCCAATATCCCATATGTCCTGCTGAAGAGACATCAAAAGGCTATTGCACAATCACTGGAATGTTAAATATGTACCTAAACCACTTAAATTCTAGTAAACTATAAGCATATGCTTTTAATTAATATTATTATATTTTATAGGTGAATATTTACAAATAAAAGAGGAAAAGGAATAGTTTTTTTCCCTGCCCTGTATAAAAATTCTGGCAGTGTCATTCCCAAAAAGTAATTAATCTCAACTGGCTTCTAAACCATTAAATAAAAAAAACCACCTCTGAAAACTCCAACAGGAAATGCTCAGTTCATCAGGGATCCTTTCACACTACTGTGAACTCACTGTCTTCTGCATCACAACATCAGAAAGCAGAAAATACAAAAAATTAAATATATTTGAGAACTAATTGTTGTACACAGCAACTCCAGTACTAATCTCCTGCCCATGTAACTGGTAAACAAAGGACAGATTTAAAACTATTCAGTATTGACTCATGTTAGAGAAAGCCAAATATATAACCTTTCCCCACTCACTATTCAGCTCCACCTTGAGCCCAGAGATGCCTCTGGAATTTGAGAAAAGGTTTTAATTTTGAACTAGGAAAGCAGCAGCTTAGCCTAGTATCCTCCTAATTACAGTCTTGTCTATCTGGTTGGCTTGGTAGATAGGCAGGTCTGACTTGCTTTTTAGGTCACCCCTCCTGAGGTACTCAGCTTGACTGTCAGTTTGGTAAAAAAGACTTTTGAAGTATGAAATTTTCATAAAACATCTTCATTTCATAAGTGACTGAATGCCCCAACCCCCCCCCCCATTACACTGGATGCAGCTCTTTAGACCATTCTACCTCTCTCTAGGTTTTCCAGAAGCCTCTTTTCTATAGCCCACTGTTTGTTTCCTTCTTCAAAAAAGCATGAAAATACTCTTCCACAGTTCTCTGCACCGTCTTCTCCCCTTATACTTGTCCTGCTCACTCTCCATACCTCGTTTAATTTGCTTCTGTCAAGGTGCATTTTGATGAAGACAAATGCAGCCTCATGATCCCTTGTGTTCTTCTAATCCCGCATTTCCTCATCTTCTCATATCTTCCATTCTGGGTCCTTAAGCTCAAACATTTTTGAAATATGAAATAACCTTTGCAGCAGCACACATGATTCAGTCTTTGGTTGTGAACCTCATCACCCTCCTGACTTTACTCCTCTTTCTTTTGGGGAACCACACTATTATTATTGCTCCAATCCAACAGGAGATTTAATTAGAAAAGCATACATGTGGACTGACTGAAAGAGAGGTCAAGAAACTTTAGCCTTGGTGATACTGAGAGGCCAAGTCTGCTCCCACATACAATTCTTAGCTAGAAAAATACATTCTCAGACTATTTAGTTCATTGTGCTTTAAACTAAAATACCAAACCTGCAGCGATCTGGTAGTGAAGCAATGCGCAGAAGCATGATGACCAGAGCCATGCTTTCCTCCCTCCTCTGGAAATGGCTATAACTTATTAAAAGTAAAGCATTTTTTTAAACTTCCTATGAGCACACACAGACAATCCAAGTTAATGCCAATGAAGTTATTTAATCTGAACTTTTTGAAAGACAAGCCATCAGAACCTTTCTGTATATGTTGCTTTTAATACTTGAATATCTAACCTACAGCATTTTGTGTGGTTCTTTGACACAGGAGATATTAGGCAACATAGAAAAAATGTGGAGTATTAGAAAGATTTTGCCATGCAGAGTTGGAAAGAAATCAGCTGACTAAATGGCAATGCTGGAACGCTAATTGTTTTCATAAGTACTTGACACATAGAGCTGGAACATCACAGTTCTCTTCCTGCTGTTGTAGGGACTCACATCATATAATTCTCTTGGCTAAAATTAGGGTCTCAGTCTTTCACCATAGCAACATCATAGCCAATGCTCTGTATTATATAAAGGCTCATATTCTCTATAACTTGCTCCAACTACAGTCTATAGCAGTGGTAGTAGTAATTAGAGATTTGTGGACTGTCACTCCTCCCTATATGAAGCTAAAAAAATAAACATGATCACAAAGCCAAAGATCCTCCACATGGTTCTTATTTGGTTTCTGAAACAGACACCTGCCTAGCAGGGATTTTATATAAGTTTCAGGTGTGAGAGAACTTGGTTAATAGGAAGTGTGATAGTCAGTGCTTTCAACTTTTTCTATTTTTAATATTTTTATATGATGCTGATCTGGCCCAAAGCTGAGGGGTCACTACTTCCTGCCCCTGCAGATGTGAATCCTTTGGTCATGATGATGTCAGGTCTCATCTCATGATGTGGAAAACTCTCCTAGTTCTCCAGCTGCCCAAGAAAGACCCTTTGATTCCAGCAGTGGATAAAACTCAATGAACTTCAGCTGAGAGCTCATGTGCTTAATTCTCAAGGAGAATTAAGACAGTTTTGCATAAGGATTCCTTACAAGTCTACTCACTCTTTAAGAGGCTCGTTGTATGAATGGGTGTGGAGAAGGTCATGTTTCACAGCACAGATTTTGAGTCATTACAAAAGCTGTTATTTTCTTGTTTTAAGGAGACCTTCTTTTCCTTCCTGTTGTTATTCCTCATGTATTCTGCTGTCAAGGGATTGGAGGCAGAGTTTACCTTTTCTGCTTCTTATACAATCCCTCTGCAGAGAGTCCTGTGAGCAAAAGTCAATGAAACTGATAGTATCTTCTGGGCCACTGGTGGAAGTCAGATGGAAAGGGATATTTTTAAACATTGCAGATGTCTTTCAAAGCTGACTAAGGAACTCTAAGTCAGATCCCACTAACCTGTAGGGAATTTGGATGCCCAGTTCCCATTATGGCTTTGAAACCCCACCCAACATCTGTGAAATGGTCAGTGCTCATTTAGGAGCCTTGTCCCTTTCATGATGAGTGGATGTCTGTGGAGAAAAGCACCATTGCAATTGGCAGCAGTTCTTTGACTCACAAAGGGAGAATTTTGCTTGTTACTTAGCTTCCCTGGTGAAGATTGAGATCTCTAGCAAGACAGATAAAAAAAGTTTGCTTATTTTTTTTGTTTCATATGAATAAAACAGTGGCCAGTTTTCAGCACTTTTCATGACCATTATTAGCATGCAAGTACAGTCCCAGACACAGAAGTAATGCACACCTCCATAGGGACCCACATATCCCTATTCTGCAACCACAACATGAAAGAATTCAGAGGAGTCACAATCAGTTTACAGCAGCATTTTATACGTACCACTGAAAGCAGTGATCTGCTCTGCATGTGTCGGGCAGTTTAAGTGAAATGAGAACCCAACTTCAAGAGCAAAGAGGCTTGATGTTTCTTCTCAATTCTGCTCCCACAGACTGACACATCATTTACAAAGAATGTGTAAAGTAGAACTGCCTTTCCATGACAGGCTGCAAGGTTAAAAGTCAAACCTGGACCAAAGAAAATTTAAAAAAATGGTTTTATAAGGAACTCTATGATTTTTGTCACACTGCAGAATTCTGTAGAACTGATTTAGTTTTGTTTAGGGGTTATTTTTGCAGATTTTTTGTTTGGTTTTTTTTTGAGGGGGGTAGAAGAGAAATAAAACAAACAAAACACCAACATCAGGAGGGCTATTGTTTGATTTTAATTGTCTCACAAAAAGAATTACTTTATGCAATCATAATTGCTCAAATACATCTGCTTTAAATAATAGAAGGATGACTTCTCAGTGAAAAGTCTTTTGTCTAAAAGATTTTGGGTAAGTACCTTAAGAACAGGATACCTAGGTAAGGCAAGGATTTATTCTGGCTCTGAATATCTTGCTCGATATTTGCATCCTAAAACACAGTGCATACAAGTCTGAATTGATGGCTGATCTTTGGAGTGGTAAGTCAAAGGTGAATGACTGGATACTGAACTACTTGGGAGATTTGACTCTGGAGTAAAGTCCATGTTAAGGTGAAAGATCAGTCAAATAACAAACCAACTGATTGATTGGTTTATCACAGGAAGAGGCCAAAGCAGCATCATTAAATTCAGCATCTCAGCCCAGCCTAAAGTGCAAAAAAATTTTCAGTGGTGTTTTTCATTCAAAATCCTATCTTATAGCAGAGTGAGGTGCATGGCAGTTACACAAGTCAGATCCTTTTATGTGGGGTGTAGATCACTCTGGAGCGGTGACCCACAGCACTTTGTTCAGAAGTAGTAGAGATGTTTCCAGCAATACTTACAGCAGGGGAAGGATGGACTTCACCCTGTCTCTCCCTCTCCATGGAGGACTCTGTGAGGGATAAAGTATCCAGAAAGGGTGCAATCACTTCCCAAAACGTGCTGAAGAGAGCCCTATGTCATATCCACATTTATCTGAGTTCACAAAGTCATTTAGGCACCTAACTTAGCACTTTAGGAGCTAAGCTTAACACCTGTTTTCCTATCCTTAGTTCTTTTCAGTAAATACTATATAAAATGGGGGTATGAAATTAGGATTTCAAGATCAACCAGAGTTGTTGCTGATAGCCTGGTTTCTCTGACTCTAAAACTCTGGGGGTTTTTGCAGTTTTTGTTACAGCTTCCTGAGGAATTGTGCTCAGAGATGAAAAGTGAATTCCTTGGACACCATGATGCAAGGGCTGCATGCCCACGTGTGGGAATCCTTGAGGACAAGCACTCCCAGGAGACAGGCTCCCATGGAGCCAGTTAAAGGATCATCTTGACAAACTGTTCCTGATCCAGCCAACACAGTCAAAAACCCTGTCACAAGCCTGACTACTTTCAAAGCAGCAGCTGACAGGCAGAGAGAGAAGGCAAACTGACAGACACTTTTGCTTCAGATCACTTGCAGGGCAGTCTGTTCCTTTCGTGCCTGGTAATAAACGCCTGGACAAAGGCTGAAGCTCTTAAATTTGGCAGAGATCTTTCAAAAGCCATGGGCCTGCCTTTCGGCTGAAGTCAGAAGTGTCAGGAGAGCCAGAGGCTGCAAGCAGCACTGATTCACACCAGTGGCACTCAGAGTGATGACTGTGTTTATGAGGGAATGGATTATTCCTTTGCCAAGATGCCACAAGTTCTCCAAAAGAAACACTTTCTCTAAGAAAGCCATTTTTCACCCAAGAAACCCCCAACCTTCCACCCTGGGGTCCAGTTGCAGATTTACACCCTTTTTATCACCTTTTTGGAACATTTTAGCATGCTAAAAATAAACCTCTTGAGCTATGATTAGGTCTCAGTAAGGCCATTGTCTCACAGACTGGAGGTCAATGAAGCCTGGTTGGAAGACTAGAAAGCTAAATTTTGAGGGTGATTCCCAGGAATCAGGTGCTTGGGATCTGCCCAGGCAAATGAAACCTACTACTTTAATCCACCACCTTTTACTTTGGGTGAAATTTGTCTTCCCTATCATTATTCTCTTGCATGCAGTTCTCCATGGCTGACCAGGCTGGTTCCGGTGAAGGATCCCATGTCCTCCTTTGTGGTTACTCCTCCGCTCCTGTCACCCTCACTACCTCCAAAGTTTCACAGTCCTCTGTGGCTGATGATCATCACTTCAAGTTCAGTTAACCTGGTGCTTACGCACCACGACATCACGTGTAAGCAAGACACCCAAGGTGTGTACGACCAGAGTTTGTGCAATATGATGCTCAACAGCACCTATTATTTGAGGGAAGGTGAGTGCTCTGTATGTCCAGAACTTATGTCTCTATAGGATATTTCTGGACTTTAAAAACAAACAAACAAACAAACAAACCACATTTTTATTATGGTTTAGGATGAGGCATTAGCTTTGTTTTCCTGTGTGCAAAGACTTTTTATTATTCCCATTTTACAGCTGGAGAATACTAATTCTTGATCTCTTTCCCCTCCGTTAGCGTTGGGGAGCGCTTTTTTCGCTTCTTCTCGGTTTTTAGTAGGCTTTTGAGTTTTTTCTTGCTGGGGGTGTGGTTCTTCCGGGTCTGGGTTTTTCTGTTTCCTGGCTTGGAGGGGTGTGGTGCTCTCGCCTTCTCTCCGTGTGTTTGTTTTCTCATTTGCTTGACTGCTCTTTTTCTGTGGTTTGGGGAGGGGTGCAGGGGGGGTTTGTTGGTGGGTTTTTTGGTTTTGCAATGTAAGAAATTGCCCCTTAGGAAAAGGTGAATTAGAGGATACCACAATTCCCACCCTGCTCTTAGTGCTGCCATAGGTCAGATCTCTTTGAGAAAAGTGTCCTGTTTGTGAGGATGCTGAAACTGGGTTTGTTAGTCCAGCCAGATTCTTCTGCACAAATCAGCTTGTACTAGTGGAGAAGCACTCCTATTGCTCATGAAACTCAAAAAAAGGCCCTTTTCATCTATAATGGTGGTGCTTTTGCCAGCACAGAAGTGTATCAAGAAATCCACATTCCCTGACTGATATTGGTTTCATCGCAGCCCCTGAGTCAACAGGAAATGCTTTCCTGGAAGAGTCCTGCTCCATATCCGCAGCCCTTCTTTGGCCTGCTGAGATTGAACTTGCCAGCACACAGCCTCTTTCCTGCCCCCACTTCCTCCTGCCCTCTGCAGCTGCTTTTGCTGTTCTGCTTAACCCCTAATTATTTATTTATCACTGTCCATATTCATTTCACAAAGCTCTTTTCCCTCACCTTCAAGCTGAGGTTCTGATCCAAAGCCAACAGCTGGGCTGCACTGCAGAGTCCCAGCAAGGTACTCCTCTCCAGGTGACAGGCACTGAGTAAGGACCCCAGTCCCTGCCCATTTTGGCTTCTGTGCTGTGATTCTGTTCTTAACTGTAGCAAACCCTAACAGAAATTTTTTACCTGCTGTGCTTTGCATTTGCACCATTGCTTGTCATGCTTCTGCTACAGGGAACTTGGACTTATTCCACTTTCACTTTTCCTGAGATGTAATTCACAATTTATGATGACTCTGAGTAAAAAAATAAAACATCAAGAAGACACCCCCTCCCCAACAAATTAATATAGTGTTTATAATGTTAAAAGGTGCTTGGGAAGTCAATTTATTGCTAATTAAAAGAATGGAGCTCTGTAGAAAGATGTTGATTCATAGCCCCAGAGAGCAACTTTTAAGGATAATAGATAAAATATAATGGTAATAGTATAGAGGGGAAAAAAAAACCTCCAACCCAAAATAAAACTGCACTGCAGTGATGCCTGAGACACAACATCTTTAATTCCCATTCAGCATTTTCACTCATCCACCACAGTAAATAGGTCTGTGAATGAAAGTCTGCTAAGATAAAAGAACCTGCATAACAGCTGACATCAAAGAAAAGCCTTTTTTTGACTAATACATTGGAGATGTTGTTTGAGAACAGTTCATCCAAGTGAAATTCTGGCTGCTTGTACCACAGCCAGATCAGGAAGGCTTCCTGCAACTGGCCAAGAAAGTGTCTGGCCCTGGAAGCAGCCTGAAGTTCTTAATACTTTGAAAGAAAACAGAAAGTTAAATAGAGCTAAGGTCTCCTCCCATTAAAACCCACAGCTAAAATCTCTCTGACTAAAAGTCTAAGTCTTCCCTGATGAGAGCAGTGGACAGGTAAGAGCAAGTAAAACTTGATGGCACTGCAAGATCACCATGCCTTAGCCTTAAAAAGAGGGAGTGTTGCAGGGCTGAGTCTGGTCCATGGTTAGCTTAGAAATAAATAGTGCAAAATTCCAAAACCCCCTCGCCCTGTGGGCTGCAGTGCAGATAGAACCAGGGCAAGAGGTAAAAGCACCAAATATCAGATTATTATACTTGATAACTAACTTGGGTGTTCACTTCTTGCAAGAGAAAGGACCAGAGATCTGCAGGTACAAGGAGAAGAGGACAGATGTCCATGTACAGGGAATGAGTGGGGTACTCGTCAGAGCATTGCTGGTGTTGCTGGGGAGGAGGAGGAGGAGAAGGAGATGCAGGGCCAGGGTTAAGCAGGGAGATCAGCTGAACACAAAATGCCCAGCAGGATGGAGGCTCCCTCTGTCAGTACAAATTTCCTTCCAAAGGTGTGCATCTTGAGACAAGCCAGAGACTCAATGCAACTGAAACAATGCTGCAATGACACAGGGAGACATAAAAAATTAGCAATTTGCCAAGTCTCCCTCCCAAGTGAGATGTGCAACTGGCACCTTTCCTGCCACTCGTTAGTATATTTTAAGCAAAAGCCCAAGGGAGAGAATTTTCAGCAAATCTTGGGCAGGAGCAATGTGATCGTGTCTGTTAGGAAAGAGTACATTTTATATGTATACATTCATGGCTAGGCTTCGCGAACGAAGATTTGGGAAGGCTCTATCCACATTTGCTACAGGCACGCTGGTGGCTTATGAGGCCAATACATGACAGACATATCCAATTGCAAAAGGCACAGCAGAAAGACTCCTTAGATGGTGTATTCTGCAATACACAGTTCTTTCTGTGTTGCCTTTTTTCCTCGAGAGTGATCCTGCGTGTGTTCTCGAAGGAGACAGCTGCGTTATAGATGGTGTGTCTCCAGGCCTCCCGATTTGAGGCCAGAGTAGACTAGTTATGGTGATCAATATGGCCAAGGCTGAGATGTTGTTTCAAGGAGTCCTTGTATCTTTTCTTCGGGGCTCCTCTCATGCGGTAGCCAGTGGCAAGTGCCGCATATGTATACATACACACACAGTATTTGTCACCCTATAAAGATACAGTGTAAATTGCTCCCCATCACTGTGAAATCTCTATTTGACTTTTAAGTGCCCAGCTAACAGCTCTGAACACTATGAAGCCTTTCTCTTGTGCTTCATCATTTCTTCATCTTTCACAATGTGAGACCATTACTCTTATATATTTGTTTTGCTCCAGTGGCTGCAGCCTCCACTGGGCACTGTTTCTTTGGCTGTAACCTGAACCCGCAGAGTTAGTGGCATGTGAGGGACATTAGTTTTTATTACAGCTCTGGGGCAATCCCTGCAGACAGGCAGCAGATATGATGAATACAGAAATAACTTGCAGATGCTGAGACCTTCATCAAGACTTCTTATCTTAAATTCCCAAAACACAGTTTACCATTTGTAGCTAAAGGAAAACTTTAGAAGTGCTTGGCAGGGATAGGTTTCTCAGTCATTCTTCTAGACAGCACCACTCTTTCATGCCTACAGAAATTGCAGATGACATAGAGATTTATGGATCCACAGCAAAATCCCAATGGAGGAATTGGGAGACTCTACACCAGTACCAGGGTGAGCTGACAAGGGCTGTGGAGCCAGACATTCTTCCACAGACACCTGCTGAGTTTTCTCATTATTTTTCAGACTCTTCTTGTGAACAACTTTATTAACTGAAATGTCCTCTGCAAAAACAGCATTAAGTGACATAAAAATAATCAACAGAGTCCTGACTAAAGCCTGGACAGATGAGGTTGTTGGCAGCCTCAGAAAAACATGTATCATCTCAGTTATTAATGGCCAGAACTGTCAGAGAGTTTAAAACTTTCCAGATTGTCATCCAGTAGCTAGTGAGTGAGACACAGCCTTCAGATGAAGAGATGAAGTTTTATTTTGTTTTTCTTCTCTGCTGAAGGGATCCAAACATTCAAAGCTCTGAAAATTCTGAGGCTGCCATTCAGGGTTCCTTTGAGATTAAAGGTTGTTTCTCAATGAAGAAAAATGAAGTGTTGATAGAACCAACTGCTGCACAAAAGGCAGAAAAGAGAAAAAAGAGGAAGGATATGGAAGTGTATTTCTTCTTGCATAATCCCTTGTCTGTTTGAGGAGATTTTTTTATGGAGGATGCAGTCACTCTTCCATCATGAAGACTGAGGCAGAAATTTTCAATCTTCAGACTGTTAATTTGAAATAGTAGAATATTTTCTGTATTTCATTCCAAAAAGCAGCAAGCACAATAAAAATGCAGGTTTCATTTTTTTCCTTAAGTGACTGGGAAAAAAAAGTGTTTCCAGCAAACAGAATCATTTGGTTTTGCAAGCTGCTCAAAGGTCCTCATTTCGTCATCCTGCAAGAAATGACTGATGATCTGGGGCCAGGTGTTTCACTACTACTCCAAATATCTGGATGACTTCAATCCCTTCTAATCTTCATCTACAGAGTAATTTGAAATGTTTTATCCTGACAAAAAATATTTCTGTTGTTTCTTCCTGTGTTCCCTACTATTATTTACCACCCCTCAGAACTCATCATTCTGAAAGGGAGGATTATGTGAACTGATGGTCACAATCCAGGGCCAGGAAACACAGGAGCGATTACCTGTCCTGTACAGAAGATGCATCAGGGTAGGAGGCCAGAGGCATGTCCCATCTTTATTTAAATCACTAATACTGATATAGCCACTGTAGATGATGGAAGCAACCTCAGAAAAAGCTCCATTTTTTAAGATTTACTAATAACATCCCTGTTTTTTTCTATAATTTACAAAATGTCAATAGTAAGCTTTTCTGGAGCCTTTTGAAGGGAATGACAACCCCCAGGTGTTGGCGGAAGATGTGCTGGACATCTGGGTGGACACGTTTTTCTGCAGGAGAGGTAGAAGAGTCTGGGGCAGAGACTAAGGACTTCTGCCATGGCTAATGCACCTCATGGAACAGATATTTCATGGCTAAAAGTCTATCAACTGATCATCAGCAACTAAGGGATGCTTGTGAGACACCCCAATCTGGCTTGAGTAGTCCCACACTGAGATCCTAAAATTCCAGTGTCAGCAGGGGACTTCCCAATTCAGATTGGCTCTCTCTTGGGATGAACCATCAAAGTGAAAACCTAACAGTCTCATCTGCTGTAAGGAATGTCCATATGTCAGTCTACATGTTACCTGTTCCCACTTTCCTTTTCCTTTCCCTATCCTGAAGACAGAGATTTGAACACATTTAGAATAACAATTTGAAGGGATAGGTTTATCAGGATTTGATTTTTTCATCTTAGTCTTTTTTCTTTTTTTTAATATGAAGAGTTATTTTTCCTTTGAGCCATGTTACAGCTGTGTCTGAGTGTCTGTATCTGAGACAGAGAAGGACCTAAGAAGGGGCAAGGAATTAAAGAAAATACATCTGAAAAATACCTTTCCAACCTCGGTTTCCTCCTGAAGATCAGTTTTCGGGCCTTTTCTGCAGAATGTTCTTTCTTGAGATGCCCTATTGCCTGACTACTCATCAACATCAGCCAGTTATGAATGCATGATGTCAAGGAGTTCTTGTTTTGTTTAGTGCAATGTTAATCTCTGACTGATTTTTACTGTAGTGCCTTTGTCAGGTGACCTGGTTCCACATGGTTCTCACCAGCACAGTAGCCTGACATGCTCTCTGAGCAGCTCCTCTGACCTCTCTGAGCCTGAAGACATTCCTTGCCACAAGCATCCCAAACACTCTCTCCTCATCTAATGTGCTCACACCAGGATTCCTGGCTTGAGGCATTTGGCTCAATCACAGCTGCTAAGATTTCTTGGAAATTCAACCACAGTTTCATAATTCCAAGGCATGTGTTCACTTTTTCTTTCATGTTGAGATGTGAAAACATGGGTTTCTTGTCTGCTGTGATGGAAATTCCATCATGCCTATGGCCGTATGTTACTTTTGTTCCTTAATCCAAAAAATGCTGGTCCTGGAGGCTTTGTGGTTCTTCTCATGTGATAAAAACAGATGTCTTCTCAATTATTCTCAGTGTCTGCATTAATGAGAAGTTTATCATTTTTACCAATGCTAAATTTGTATTTTTGCAGGAAGGCGTTTTATTTCTAAGTGTTATTAATTCCAGTGTGACTAACTCAACCTGGAAACCTGGAAGCTGAACATTCCCTTTACTCCAATTTTTTACACAGCCAAGTTCAGAGAAACTTTTACTAAAAAAGCATTTCCCCTTGTCATCAGGTCACTAATGTTGATTGCTGTACCCAGTTACCTGTAGTAACAGACGAGACACCAGTAATCCCGTCCTGGCTGCAAAATTTTTCAGTCTTGTGCCACTGTCTGGTGTATTTAGTACAGTGCACTGATAAACAGTGCTGAGATTTGTCAGTGCTAAGAGTTTTGGAACTGAATAACAATCACCCTTTTTGAGGCTGAAAGTGATCAGCCCTCCCTGCTAAAGGCTGAAGACTCTTAGGACAGGCTCTTGTTTTTGTTTTACACATTCCATTCATTACTTCTGTCTGAAATCAATTAATCAATAAGGCATGATCCTACACATGTTTTAGGCATTCTAGATGTAGCTAGGAGGCTCAAAAACGTGTTTGAAATTGGATGCTTTTAAAAACCCTCCTTAGAAGCCTACTGTCCTTAACACTTAATGTCTAATCATGCAGTCTTGACTATGGTGCCTTCTGCCAGGCTTAGAGGGAAAACTAAATGGGACTTGTGAATGATGGCAGTGGATGAATTGACCTGTTTAAAAATGTTCCTTTATAAGATGTGCAGTTCTGAGACCCACAATATAGGAAGAATATAGGGCTATTAGAGAGCATTCAAAGGAAGATCATGCATTCAAAACTTTTAAATGGCATAATTCCCATTTATATTTCAAATATAGAATCTCAGTTATAGGATCTAAATCATCTAGTAAACTACAGTTTCACGATGCCTGATAATTACCAAGGATAGAAGAATACTCAGCTCACTTCACCACTGATGAAATACCCCCAGGAAATTAAACTTTTGACACATTCAAATGACTTCTTTAAATTATTATTCATACATTATCTATTTCAGAGCCTAGAGTTTTATGGCAATCTCTATTTACAAGTTATGAATGTGAACCGTATAGCTATGTCCACATATTTTAGCCATCCTTCATGAGCAGAAGGAAGGGCTTCTGCAAAAAATGAGACTTAGACAGAGGAATTACAAGTTCTCCATTCGCAGAGAGAAGGGGACCTGGCACACAATTCTTCAAAGCTTTTCTTGAACTCTAAAGGATTGAATCAGTGACATGATGAAAAATATGAAACAAGTGTCTATAAGAACAAGAGTTTAAACTTGGACTCCCTTCAATTTCATATCTTAATTATAAAACAATTCTTATTTTTCAGGCTGTGTTTAGACAAATATACTTCAACAAGGTCCATCTGCCATCTTTACTCTTTGTGCATTTCAACCCACCCTGTTTGTGTTACAGATTTTGTTTATAACCTCTTTGTTCAGCCAGCATTTTTTTCACGTCTTTCAGTGTACACATGGAGGATCTGCTTTTCCTGGTGATTCATGAACGCCAGGATCCACAGCCTGGAGATGGTTGCTGGATCTGGGCCAAGGGCTGTCTTCAAGCTATGTCTGCAAACACAGGTCAGAGTTCATGTCCATTTTGCAGGACTATAATTAGCACAGCAGGTTTAGACAGGAAACTGCTCCCTCTAGACCCAGTTTCAAGGCAATTAGGGTTGTGCTTTTTTCGCCACGGGGCTTCTGAGCTCAACCCTGTCTGTCCCACAGCAAGAATAAACTCGGAAGCACCCATTACTGTGCATTGTTGTGGCTTGGCTTTGTGTGACCAAAGAAAGCACATGTTGTATTTATACCTCAGCATCAGACCAGGGGGACTTGTGGTGAAGATTTTCAGCGTGTTTCTGTTTTCCAGGGATATTGGTATGTATATGTGCTGCAAGTGGCAATCACTTGCACAGGGCAGAAAATCAATCCTCGGTCTTAGGAGATGTTTCCATCTTGGGTGTACTAACCTTCCAGCATTGCTCCAGTGCTGTGGTTTTTTTTAAGATGACCATGTGTGTTATAAGAATATATTTCATAAGTTAAATATTTTAGCCCCACTATCAGATCCCAGAGGACCTTAACATCCAAAACTCAGGAGCAGAACAGCAATGAGATGGTGGAATTTGTCCTTGCACAAAGGACACACATTGTTTATGCCCACTTTAATGCTATTTTGAAGTATTCTTTCATGTATGGTGTCTGCTCTGGCCTTTTGCAAAGGTTGGTATTTTCTCAGAACATTTTTATGCTGAAAGGCACGCCATGACTTGTGGGGGCTCTGTGGAAGGCATGTAGAGCAGAATTAAGGTCATCTAAAATAATTAGATTATGCATCTATTATGAATGTGCTCATGTATTCCAAATAGTGAGCTAGACTCTCTCTTCAGTCAATCCCGGGGGAAATTGTTCTCATACTAAGACAGGTGTTTAAATTAAATTGGCTCAATCCCCAACCCCTGTCTTCTTTTGTTGACTGTGGAATGTATGTATGATTAGCTTAGCTTGGACATCTTTTTTGTGGTCAAACCGAAGAACTCTTCCTTGCTTTCCATCCTATGTTAGTATTCAGGAAGAGTGGCAGGATTAGGCTGTCAACTTGTAAGAACAAAACTGGAAGAAAGATGATATCATTAAAAGACATATAATTTTTATTTTTCTTCAAAAGACAGTTTTGAGGTTATGTGATTTTGCAAGGATTTGCCTGATCTTTTAAAGAAAAGTACATGGTTTGATTGAAAAGGCAAATTTATTTGTGTAAAAATGTGGCAGGCAAATGAAAATAGTCACAAATTCTGAGTGGGGAGCAATATTAATGTTGGCCTTGTCCTGTGGTTTTTGAATCAGTGGTGGAACTGGGATTACTGGTGAAGAACTAGCAGAAAAAGGATCTGTTTACTGTAATATTGTTGTCCTCCATGCTGTGACTGAGATATTGTGTTATTAAAGATACTGTGTTATTAAAGAACAGCAGTTGGAGGATGGACAACGATGCAGATTGCAATCATATCTTCTTTTATTTTCTGGCCATATATGATATTTAGCTGAGGGCAATTTTATGACTGGTTCCTGAGCAAATTATTGTGATTAATAAATACTTAGTAATAAGAATTGCGAGATCCTGACAAGGATTTTTTAGGGGAAATTTATATTCACCATACAGTAAAGAAGAAAAAAGAAATACAAAAAAGCTTTTCTATAACAACATGTTTGTGACATTAAAACAAATGTAATTAGTCACAGATGAGTAACTTGCCCAAATAAATTCAAATCCAAGAACAATAGAATCATAGAGTCATATATAAAATCTCTCCATCCTATTTCCTATAAACAATGATACAGAAACAAAAATAAAAAGAGGATACAAAAGACTTGCCCTAAGCTGGTCTCTAATGAGAAAAAAATGTTAAAATGCAAAGTTTATTAGACCCTTTCATGCTTTCAGTCCATGATAGACTTCTCATCCCATGACTGGGCTTGTGCTTTATTTTGGAAGACATGAGCTGCTTTAGTTCCAGTAAACCCCCATAGTTTTGTCTCAGAAATGCAAGTTGGCAACATGGGTTCTACTTTTGAACCTCAAGTCTGCATTTCATCTCAGAATGAAAGCATCTTTTAGCCACCATGGAATGGGGGTTCAGTTGAGTAAACACTGACTGTTTCTCCACCCTCGCTAAACACTTCCTAATCATCCATGGGTTAATATTTTATTACATCCTGCCCTAAGAGAAGAGACATTCTAAATCCCCAAATCCAAAATATTTCAGTATCACAGGCTTTGTTGTGTGCTCACACTGATGGGACAGAGGGCATCTTGTGTGAGGAGCAGCTGCTAAGCATTTAAAGATGATATTTTACATAAAAGTTACACTCCACACATCAACATGTAGCCAGCACAGTCCCCTACTTCAGTGTAACAGACATTCCATCATCCCACCAAGCATCCTGACCAGTGCTTTTATTATTTTTTTTTAAGGAGGAGAGAGAAGGAAATATTTTGTAATCATGGAAGGGCAGTTAGCTGTGGAAGGGGAACATAAATTATCTATGCTGCTGCAAAACAGTCTTAGCTTTTTGTCTTGTGAGACATCTGTGATACATATATGGAGCGGTAATGAACACATCCATTCTTGGCAAAACGATCTCCCTTTGTCTTATGTCTTGTAAAAATGTGAGCCTCAACTGCCATGAAATAACACTGCCTCATGAAATAACATGAGGTCTTAATAAACTATGACCCTCTGGAATTTTTAGTGTCTCTGCTAACTTGCAGGCATTCATCAGGATTAGGAACATCAAGCTAGGTTCAGACCTGTTTGTACGACTGCAGCTGCACTATAGTGTTAAAATAGGGGAATAGGCCCAACCGTGCCGTGGTCATGCCTAAAGTTTAATTGCCAGCACAAAAACTGGTCCAGTTTTGGCCCATGCCAAACAGCACTCCCCTTCGGATGTTAGTAGCAGCCTGTTGATGGCCTTAGGGGTGGGTTGGTTTATCTGCCTGGGAAAAAAAATCCACATTAAAGCTCTGAGCTGTTGATCCTCATTCTAGTCAGCTTAAAGCATATCTCCATAACTATAGGCTGTGTGGTTGTCACATGACTTAGACGTAGCTTACAGACCCCTTCGAAATGGAAATTACCTTCAAAATTGAAGTTAGTTTCTGGACTCAGCAGTTCTGCGGTAGGAAAAGCCACTCACTGAGGAAATTGCCAGAACCAAGATATGATAACTTAGTTATAATAATAGTTTACTACACTGGGTTCACTAAGGGCACAAATTTCTCCTAGCAAAATATGTACTCTGTACAAAGATGACCCTGAATTTGGGAAGCCTCAGAATTTTAGTGTTTTTTTCCCTGAGCGGAATCTGTCTATGCCTCTGCAGCTCAGCTGGATGTGCTTTTGGTGTTAGTGGTCTGGATATAGAAGGGTTAATCCTCTGCCTCCGTCTTAGTCATGTTGCAAGACATGGGAAAAGAAAAACACTGCCCCTGTGAAAATAAATACAATTGTCAATAAAAGTTAACATAGCACCAAAGCAACTTTACAAAGCCAAACATTTCACATTTAGATTGTATTAAATTTGCTGTAAACTTGGGATGTTATTAAAGAAGTTTGTGTGAGGTAAATACTAATTTACAGTGAGCAGTATAAGTTTATAAATTGTAATCTTGGACAAGGTCAGATGAACAGGGACTGACAAGAATAGCAACAGTGAAGCTTCATCTTGTTTTCAACTGATTTTCTGTGCTCCACTGGGATATACCATTCATCAGAGACATTCCAGAGTCAGGCTGGTCGTCATAGAATCATAGAATGGTTTGAAGTGGAAGGGAACTGAAGGATCATCTTGTCCCAACCCCCTTGCCATGGGCAGGGACACCTCCCACTGGACCAGGTTGCTCATAGCTCCATCCAGTCTGGCAGTGAACACCTCCAGGAATGGGGCATCCACAGCTTCTCTGGACAACTTGTTCCAGTGCCTCACCACACTCGCAGGGAAGAATTTCTTCCTAATATGTAATCTAATTTTACCCTCCTTCAGTTTAAACTGATTTGAGCTATGGAAGTAATGCACATGGGCCAGTGAAAAGCATACCCAATATGTGAGTTTAAGAATCATATGCATATCATATCCTGCTGACAGGACTTGCATTGGAGCAGCTGAGCTACTGTGGATGCAGCATCTCTTGCTGTTTGGGGAATCTTTTTTTTCAATGCTCCCCATTGCACAGAGGCAGACATTTAACAGTTAGAGATCTACTGCCTGGAGACATATACCCAAATGTCTTTTATTTACTTCACTTGATGGACTGAAGCTCCTCAAGCAGGAAAACAGCGGGCTAAGGTTCCTGGCTCCTGCAGCTTTCAAAGAAGTCAGTCACCTGGACAATCCTCATTAATGTGGGATGAATTTCTCTCTAAAAGCCTCCAGTCATTTTTAATTTCTCTGTCTTTCTCATCTTTTCACCATATAGGTAGCCTAAAATCAAAGCCAGTTGGGTTAAATCTGGACTAGCTGATTGTCCAAAGTCATGTAGAAACCTTGCGAGAAAGCCTCGTCTCCTAAGACCTTTGTTTAGTGCTTTATCTTTGAATGCTATAGTGGTAAAAGGAAAAAAAAATCAAGCAGTAATCTTTAATAGCTTTGTTAATGACGTTACCATATTTAGGCTGCCCTTGGAGTATTATTGTTGGAGTGCTATTGTAAAAGGCAGAGTTTATTACCCAGATTGCAGTATTCAAATAACATTAAAGATCACTCAGAAACCCACAAAAATAATAAGTTAAGAGCTAATGAAGTCCTTTTGGATTCACCCAGGCTGCTGGGTGTGGAAGGGATCTTCAGTCCCCAAGGGATCTCACTGTGAGTACAACGTGAGACATATGCTGTAATACTTAAGCAATGTGGAGTGAATTAGGGGTAAAATGGAAACCTTAATTAAGCATTTTCATTTACTGTCATGGATTGCAGCCAGGCCTACAATGTTATTTGAACATAAGGTTTGTGGGTTTCATTTCCGTGACCTTTTTCCAAGGGAAATGATGGTATTCAAGTTCCAGAGGATGCTTCTTGCAGTGTGTAAAGGGTATGATGCATCTCAAATAGCATTCCCATTACACATTGTGATAATAACAGTCATTTTTCTTTGTTGTTTGGATGGCTGCTGGGGATTCCAGGGTTCTTTCACCATTTATGGATATGGGTATATTCTACAGTACCGGAGGTGGCTGCTTAATGAAGAATCAAGTGGGTCATTTGTGTGTGATAGACTTGGCTTGAGATATATTGTTAGGTTATTTCAGCTTTAAAAATGTTTACATGAATATTTTATGAGGAACAGAAGAGTAAAATCTCTATCTTAAGCCTAGAGAACTAGACACAGAAGAGCCAAATGGGAAGACATTATAAGCTGCATGTTCAGGGCAAAGACATTTCAGGCTGCATGTATATTGTTAAATGAGGGTTGGAGACACATACACTGCAGTCTCACTGATCCTGTGTATTGGGAAATGCCCTTAAGCTGAACTATGCCCCATCAGAGGTTTTGTGTTGCATAAAGAGATAGTTCACTCCAAAACAAAGCATGAGTTACAATCAGTATTTAGTCAAAGTGAATGATCAAGTGAGTAGGCTTGAAAGTAAATTTTGGGTGTTGTTATCTGACAGTGGGAATATATCCCTCTTTCTGATGAAGAGTGGAAACAGACAAGTGCATCACTCAGAGATTGGGGTATTGGGGTCAACCAATAGGTCGTGTGACTTTTACTGGTGCCATTCATATTTTACATCCTGCTAGCTGAAATAATCAAAACAATATCATAAACATGGCACTAATAAATGGCCTCAGTAAAAAATTATTGCCACAAACACAGAACTTTGATTTGATAACATGTTTTTTGAGACTTTTCCATAGAACTCCCAATAAAAACATGTTTTTCAGCATCTTGAGAACAAAAATCACTGAGGAGAGTCAGGAAATACTGCCATGGGTTTAAGTTTCCCATACAAATGTTCAATCAATTAACTTAAACGACTACAGAAATCACATTTTCTAGTAGTTTCCTAAAAAGTGCTCAAAAGCAGAAGATCACAGCTGGTGGCACTCAAACCTCTAAAGATCAGCCAGTGATTGCTTTATGGAGAGGAACGTGCCCTGCCAGGACTAATCCCATCATCTGCAAAGAAATTCTCCACAGATTTCAGTAGCTTATTCTGCTCCCTGTGTTTCCTGCATTGCCTTCACATCTGGTAGGTCACAACATGCTCAGCAACAGCCTCAACGGTGACACAGCATAAGAGTTGAGGAATATAAATATTTAACTTGGCCTTGTCATAACACAGGGAGAGATATAGAGACATTTGTCAGACTTACCACATTATTTTAATCTTAAAGAGAAATGCAAGGGCCTTTCTGTCTGCTGGCCTTTGAAATTTCAGTGCAAGGAAGGCTAAGGTTTAGAGATTTGCCATTGCCCTTTGTTGTGTGGAATTCCAGATGTATTTGTTTGAGCTGCATTTTGTCATAAAAATCAGTATTTTTCTGTCACAGGTGATTCTCAAAAAAATTCTGTGAGCCTGTTACAATTCTGGAACACGAACGTGTGGCCACAGATATTCATGTTTTAGATAGCAGGGCCCATGTCAGTAAAAACCCCCTGACAGTAACTAAGAGACATAAAAACAGGAGGAAAAGGAAGACAAGATCTCTCTGTAAATTCACTTGTGCCTGCCACATCAGACTTAGCCGCCCAGCACTGCTCAAGAACACCTGGCTGGCTGTGGCTGAGAGAGGCTGCCTGCAAGGGCTTCATACAAGCTCTATCTCTCTCTCTGCTATGGACCACAAGATGTGGCTCGAGTGTGTTACTGGTGCTTGGTGTGCAGACTGATGCAAAACTTTGTGGGATTCTTCACTTACCACAAAAAAAAGAAAAATCCATGGGAGTAGCATATTAAAAAAGCAAGCAAGCAAACAAACAGCAATGTATGAAAAGAAAGCTGCTTTCTTCCTTCAGTAAAAAAACCCAAACAAACTAGTTCCTGGGAAACTGCATATTAAAAAAGCAAACAAACAAGGGGAAATGTGCAGAAGAGAACATTCACATTACAAATTAAGTCTTCACACAGTTATGAGCACTGGATTTATGATTGCATCTGCAACCTTCACTAAACTCTTATTAAACATAGATATTATATAATTTATTTATTCCTTTATTTATTATAGAATTTATTTATTGCTATCTGTTCATTTTCAAGGGACAAACACTGAGAAAAAGTCGACAGTGATCACACAGCCAGGCAGTGGCAGAGGTCAGCCAATGGCTTAATTCTCCCAGTAATCAGACCAATGCCCTGTGCACTGCTCTGATACTCTCAGGTAGATGTTTTAACAAAATCACCAATAGATTGCATTCATTGATTTATATTTCTTAGTTATTATTTTTTTGATGGTCTCAGCTATCATGTTTCTGTACACTGGGTCTCCTGCTGAAGTTTCAAACTCTTTTTATCACTCACTTAGCATTGCTCATTGCAGAAATGGAAACAGTGAGGTTTGTCTATAAGCTCAGGTCTTGCAACTAAAAAGGCACTAAAAGAAAGAAGAGAGTCATCAGGAAAAGCAACTGGACTTTATTTATGAAGAATGTGTCAGATCACAAGAAAAGAAAAAACCCACACCAGTTTTAGTTAAAAGTGCAATTGGCAAGTAAAGACAATGAGTGGAAACAATTTAAAAAGAAGATAATATAACAAATGAGAAGGTTGGAAACATATTACGTGATTTTTCTCTAATTAGGTGGTTGATAAGGGAAGCTGAAGACATCAGACATTAATCAGAGTTAAAAGGGCCAAAGACAGGATGAAAGAGAGGGTTTTTAAGTGTGTCAGGAACAAATTAAATGCCAGTAACAATGAAGGTGGCGTGCTTCTACTCTGTACTGGGGAGCAAGCAGGATGATACACTGAGATCACATGAGGATGACAGACTGCTTTCTGAGCCTGTAGTGGTTCAGAGAACACGGAACAACAGCAGGTCTGGATAACTTTGACTTCAGCATCTTAAAGTGAAGCTGATGTGGTTTCTGGTTCCCTGATGTTTCCTTTTAATCTCACAATACTGGGGAAATTACAGACTACTGGAAAAATGTTAATTCTCTGCCAATATTTGCTGAGGACAAACAAGACAATGCAAAGATAGGCTCAAAGCCAACCAGCTGTTTGTATTGAAAAAGAGACATATTCATAAATCAACTATAAGGCTCAAGGAGACATATTCATAAATCAACTATAAGGCTTAAGGCTAGGACTACAATTAATGACCATTAATGACATGTTACTATGAAAATAGCTCTTATCTAACCAAAGTGATGCTTTCTATATGGCAGTAAACTTACTAAGGAGACTGCATAGCTTGAACGTACTCTAAATATTTTAGGCTTTTAGTACCACATAGTATTCTAAATAAAATAAGATAAAGTATACTCTGTACAACACTGAAGCACAAATACTAATGAATTAAAGAACCCCTTATCTGACAGCTATCAATTTATTTATTTTTTTTAGTGAGTAGATTCTACCAAACAATAGATCTCCTAGTGGATTTCATAGAGATTGGTCTAAAAGCAAGTTTTTATCAGCACCTTTGGGGTTGAAACTAAAGCTTCCCAATGACATAAAGATTGTCAGACTCCTAAATTTTTCCTGTGACTAGATAATAAAAAAAGATGATGAAACATTTTGTGAATTGGGTCCATTCAAAGTAAATGCAAATGAATAAAGGTGGCAGACCTAAAGATGATATTGGCTACATAGATGAATTTTTATCTTAAGAATGATGGTGGGGAAAATGACATCACTGATGTGATCGTCAGACATACACAGGGGAGGAAAGTGAGTAAGAGAAGGGATGTGATTTCCACCTGGTTTTGTGGCAGCAATGTGTACCAGAGTACTGCATCTTGGCCTGATAACCCTGTTTTTAAAGGCTTGATGAAAAATTGCACAGGAAGCAGAGAAAAGCCACAGAAAAAACCCAACAACTATAGGGCTGAAAGAAAATATCTCACAATTAAATAAGAAGTTATTAGAAAATCTGCCTTCTGTAAGTTACTAGGTAGGAAGAATGAAGAGGCATGGAGAAAACACAAGGTAACAGAAGTTGCACAGAAGACAACAGCTAACAGTTAAAATGAGACAAGCTTAAGGCAGAGGTAAGGTCTACCAATCTCTCCAAAGGGAGATTGATTAGATCAGTGAAGCAAGAGAGCAAGAGAAGTGGTGGTAGCTCAAACTCCTGCTGTTTCCAGCCATGGTTGGATGCTTTTCAAGATAATCCTTTACCATGATCTGATTGCAGGCAACTGGGTGATATTCTGTGACTTGCAATTCACAGGATGAGAGAAAAGTAGTCTTAAATCCTGCAAAAATGGCCCTGCTCTGAGCTGCTGGTAATGCACAAGAGAAATCTACATATTACTGTACAGAGATTTTAGAGGCCACTGCCTTAATATATGTAGGCATATTTTTGTTTTTAACAAAAGATTATGAAGCAATATATAGAGAGAGAGCTTCCCAAATTTTTTCTATTCTTTTTGACCTCTTTCTCTTAATTTATTGGTAGCAATCAAGCATGCCTCAGATTCCCATGTATGCATCTGGCATTTCATATGCATCACTGAGTTATTTCCACCACATAGCAAATTTCCTCATGGAAAAAACCCAAACAAACCCAAACTCCAAAGCCATGCAGTTCCATGGAAGGCTGAATTCTGCAAATCCCCACAGAAGTCAGTAATTAGGATTGACATCATATGGTATACATCTCCATAAGGCTTCTGTTTATGACCAAACCAACCCAATTTCTCTTTATAGTCAAACTTTGAACAACCTGGTCTAGTGGGAGGTGTCCCTGCTCACAGCAGAGGGTTTGGAACCAGACGATCTTTGGGGTCTCTTCCAACCCAAACCATTCTATGACTCTATGTCTCTGTGACTCAACGGAGAACAAACCAACAGCGTCTGTGGGGCTGAGGGGATGGTTCAACTTCTCAAGAACACACCTGTGGGTGGGTGGATAAACTAAACCATAAACTCCACTGACTCAACTGGCTGTGATGGCAGACCAGACAGCCAGCTCAGGTTTGCCTCCTACAACGGCAGGTGTGATGAGTCACTTCTGTTGGTCCTACAGATCTTCCCTATTGCTGAGGGTTTTGGTATGAGCAGCATGTAGGGCCAAACGGAATACATTGCTCTGGCCTATGTTGCAATTAATTTTATTGCATATGGCAAAAGGAAACTAGATGACTCTGTTTTTTTAGGATAAAGCCAAGCAAATGACTTCAACACATGTATAAATTGCATTTGAAGGATTTAAACCCATAGAAACTTTGGCCAAGCTGGGGGAAGATGGGTTTATATTTCCATCATTGTACAACTGTCTCAGATGAAAAATTATTTAAAAAAATTGAATATTCTACCTTGTTGCAGCTTTACCAGTCACTTGTTTCTTTCCCCTTTTTGCTGTTATTTAATCATGGAGCTTAGGAACAGCTCCCAGAATTCACGCCAACTGCACATGACACTGTGATGATGTAATATAATTTCCTCTCCGTGGTCCATATATGCTAAGACAGAGACTATGCAGATATGTTATATTTATAGGATAATATTTCCTAAAACAACACAATTTTTTCCTAATCGTTCTGGACTCCAAGTCATTACCACATCTTTCAAGCAGTATTTCCCTAACCTCATGATTAGTAGTGTGAATGCAAGGAAGTTCTGCAAGGAATTACTCAAGATCAGAGTCATTTATACCAAAAGTCCATTTTTTCTCTTTTCACAGGGAGAATATGGTAGTCATATAATCTAGAGTTGACCTTAGACCAACACATACAGCATGTGGGGGATATTCAGCTCTGCTTCATGTGCTCAGGCCCACTGGAGAGGTAGCAGTCAATGGGGCACTGCTCTCTGCCAGCAGTGCAGCTGGAGGAAGGCTTTGTCTGGATCCCAAATGCAGGGTCACAATCTTTCATACAGTGGCAAGTCCTGGTTCAAGCTCCACTGGGAGAAGAGAGTTCTACTGCTATCTCCAGTGCTGGTTCCTGTCAGCCACTCTACAGTAGGTATGAAAAGTGCACAGCAAACAGAAAGAGTAGACTGAGAATTTGGTGTGTAAATCTCTTCTGAGAGCTCAGCCATTCCACATGTGCAGGTACAAAGCAGTCTCCAGATATATATTGCATAAACACCTTCAGTTCATAAAAAGGTGTAAGCAAACACCATCAACTGTAACCTACCTCTAACCCTGAGCCCACCTCGGTGTGAAAAGTTGGACTTTGTGATCTAAAATCCCTTTGGGCATTATGTTTATGGTTTTAAGGGTTACGCTTTTCACGCAACAGAAACTACTCTGTAAATGCTGGATTCTCCAGGGAAGTCCAACTCCTTTATGCTGCTTTGGGAAGCAGAACACTTAACTGCTTTAGCCTGCTTTATAGCTGCTTTGTGTCCCTGGGGCAGTGCAAAGGGATTTGATGCGTTTTCTCCTGCAAAGCCCAGGGAATGCTAACAGTAGGTGTAAGAATAGACATTCTCACCTGGGACAAGGAAATAGAAATAATCATTCCCAAGAACCTTCCAGAGACCCTGAGCACACTGAAGGGCACTGGGCTTAGCATTAGCTGAGGAAACAGAAATATATATTTTATGGAGTTTTCCAAATAATTTGCCAAATGTCACACTTCCAGCTAGGAAGGGGTATTGAAATGCTGCTGGATGTGTAAGAACCAGCACATGTGTGGTTTAAGGGATAAGCTGTGGAAAAAACTATATCATCAGGAGCTAGATTTGGGATTTATGTGCCCACTACAACTCCTTGTTCCATGCTGTAATAATATTTCATTATCCAGCCAGCCTGCAGATCAAGATCATGAAAAGTTCATGCATATGAAACATCTGTTTTATCATTCATGACAATAAGTCAAACACCAGATAATTTCCTCCAGCACTTTCTTCACCGTGCTTCTCCACAGGAACGTACAGTGGAAACAGCTATCCCTCAATAAGTACTTGCAGATCCCTGGGGAGATGTCACAAGAAATGCTTTTTGGCTTGTTGATGTGGATGTGTTGCCATTTTGACCTTTTCTAGAGCAAAAGAGCAAAACTTTTAAGAAAACGTAGGAGAGGATTAATGCACAGTGGTGTGTATCTGACATCATTTACTATCCTATTTCTCTTCAGAATTTCCATGCCCCAGTTCTCAAGGAGAGTGTAAGAAAGAGAGATCTATAACTGAATACAGAGGGCTTATATCTTCTGTCATTTGATGGCACATCTGTTTGTGAGGCACCTGCTTCTCAATCCAGTGCAACACTGAGGTTTCTCTTTGCTCACAGAAGCAATGATCCTAGAACATTTCTTCGTAGCAACCTCAATCCTGGTGAAAATGAGTTGGTAGAGGATCCTGGTTTCCCCCGGTCTTCAGACTGGAGATGAAATACAGCCTACACCGATACTGACTGGCAATTCCATGCATCAGACAGGTGGTCTATGAGGACATGCAAGAAGTGGAAACTAGGTCAGTTTACTAAAGATGCCCATAAAAGAATTGCTGGAGCACGCAGGAGTAAAATCATAAAGACCAAAACACAAAACAAAATACATGAAAGGTATCAAAGAGCGTTCTATTAATATTTCAGCAGGAGGAAGATGAGGGAAGAAGCTGGTCCTTCACTTAGGGAGGAAGGGAAGCTAATAATGCCTGGAGGGCTGAAGTGGTTAATGCCTTTCACTTTTCTGCCTTCACTGAAACTGCAATGAGCTCATGACTAACATGGTAACACCAGTGAGTGGGGAGGAGCAATTCAGTCTACAACAACCAAAAGGTAGGCTAAGGGATTTCATTGAAAAGACAGATTCTTTTATTTCAAATTGCAGAACTGGCAAGCCACTGTCTTGAAGGATATGTGAGATCTAGGAGGGAGAGAAAAAGGCAGATATGGGTCTATTGTTCTGGAGGAAAGGGAAGAGCTAGGGAATTATTAACCAATCAGTGTACTGTCAACCCCTAGAAAAACACTCAAACGAATGGAACAAACCATTTAGGAACACTTTGAAGATCAGAGGGAGCTTAGCAACACTATGACTTGTTTTGTTTAAAAACAAATCATGATTAAAAGAACACCAGACTTGTGACAGAATATCTACTATAGAAGAAGATGAAATTACTCTGGTATGATTTCACCTTGACTGTAGCAGGACTTTTTCACCACATGAAATTTACTCAAGTGAGTTGGGAATCCAACCCAGATTCAATCCTGTAGTGTGGATGGCTATCTGGCAGGAGCTGGGAGTTGTCTGTGCTGCTCTCTTGTCCTAGAGGGAAAGCTGGAGTGGGACTTTGAAATGTAACCTGAGGTCTTTCAAAATCTTTCTGTCTTAAGTAGCAGCACACAGGAGCTACATCTGCTGATGGTGCAAATTGAGGTTTGAAAAAAAAAAAAAAAAAGAATCACCAAGAGATCCTATGAAATAATTAGTTCATAAAAGAGTTTAGGACCACGGCAGGCATGGGGTTGGCTCAGGCTTCTCAGTTGTATCAACAGCACTGACTTATTTATTTTCTCCAAGGATTCAGTAAAGGCTTGGCGTGCATTCGTCATAGGAAAACTAATACAGGGGAAATAACAGAGAGGGAGAGAAGTAAAGCCTTGCAGGCTACTGGTCCTGCCAGGGCATATCTGAGGGTGGCTGCTGCTGCTGTTGAGACCTTGTTGCTTTTGTCAACCATTTTATCCCAGCAGATTTAAGTGATGTTGCAGACGTTCTCCCTCTTCTGCTGCAATGGTGACCAGATGCCAACAACAGGGTTGTGGCCATTCAGGTGATGCTTGACAGTCATTTCCTTCAGTGGGAGCAACCAGGGTAGTGGGAATTCGTGGCTTCCTACAGACATAATCTAGGTCTGGGAAGTGAACTCTAGGAAGTATAAAGAGGGGGTCTCTTTCTAGTTCAAGTGCCAGCCCTGGTTTGGGACACCTCAAAGAATACAGGGAGACCAAGAAATTATGATGTCTGAGCAAACAGTGGGACAACTGGGAAAGAAGAGACTGCAGTGGAAATATGTATGTTGTCTTTAAACTCATTGAACACTGCAATGAAGAGAATAGAAAGGATTTTTTTTCCAGTGTGCCCAAAGAACAGGGGACCTACACTGAAGTAGGAGAGATCTAAGGTAGAGATTAGGCTTAACTCTCTAACTATGAGGAGAGGGAAGGCCTGGAACAGTTCACTGCAGAGTGGTTAGAGGGAATCAGCCTTGCTCCCTGGAGACAAGGTTAGACAAGCATCTGTCAGGAAGAGTTTAGTTAATGCAGTTTGTGCCTTGGGGCAGGAGAGACATGAGAGGAACCCTTTAGTCTCTTCTAGTCCTCTGATTGTCCCTCAGATGTACTCCCTTAACTCCCTCCCCCTCACATTTTTCTTCTTGAGCTCCAGAGTCTGCTCACCAGAGGCTCAGAGCCTTGGCCTTGCTCCAAAAACAGCCTGAGGTCCTCAGGTGGGAGAGAGGTTGTGATGGCTCCCACCTGAGGAAGTCCCTTGCCAGGAGCTGTACTCCATCACTGGTACCCTGAGGGAAGCCATCCCTCTCCATCACCTATGTGGACACTTGTCCAAGGTACATTTCAATAAACATAGAAGCTCTCCTAACCTGGCCACCTTACTTGTAGCCTCAGCAGCCACCTTAAGCCTCAAATGGGTCAGAGATTTTTCTCCTTGAGGTGCCTCTGGGAGGTGACAGAAGATGAAGACAACAGTCCCCACTGTGAAAAGAAAAGGGTGGTTTCCCTGGGAAACCCCTCACCTCCATGACCTGCAACAACTTGAGGCAACTGAAAATAGAGGAGACTCTCTACTCACCGAGGGCATGGTGGTGTCTCAGTCAGGGGGACAAACTGCGTATCTTCCTCGCTCCATATAGAATCCTGGTCTGTGAAGCGCAGGCAGTACAGCCAGCCAGTCCCTCAAGGGCTGTCACCAGGGACCAGGGATGTCAGGCCAAAGAAATGCATTTGCGACTGAAAAAGTGAACAGATAAAACTTCAAAAGGCATCAGAAAGAGCCTGACAAATAAAGATAGACCTTAATGGTCAAAAGCGACCAATTTTTTTTTCAAAATTCTAGTTTCTTCCTTTAAAACTGAGCACTTTTATTTGTTCTGAGGGATGTTTCTGTGAGATGCCCCAAAGGACAATCTGAGAAGTGTGGGTCATGTTGTGATGCACCAAATGGAGGTCAGGGAGTCAGTGAGTGGGAGTAATGGAAACCAGCCTGTGAGGAACTGAAGGACCTACAGGATCAGGGGGTGGCTTCACTACAGCTCAAATAGTTCCCACTGTATTGCAACCTGAACACACTATTCAGGGACTGAAGCCATGTTATAATAGACCCTAAATAACAGTTCTGGAAAAGTCAAGACTGCATCTTGTAACACAGTAGAAAGGAAGAGTTAATTAAAAATAGATGTAGGAGTGGGAACAGAGTGAGAAAGACCCTTTGATTTACTGGAATTAGCCTCTAAAGTCTTCAAGTCAAGTTGATCCCTTAAGTCACTAAACTTCTCCTTTGTCAAGTAAGGAGTAGGTATCATGACATCATTAGGGCAGAAAATGACTTTTTGGAACATGGTGAAGGGTTTTCATTCTTGGCATCTGGTGGTGCTACTAATGTCAAATTGAGTTCCAACTTACGAATAATAGGTACAACAATCTCAGTGAAACTGGATATTCTTCAGGGCTGATGGATTTACAGGTTGCAATTTTAACTTTTCTTTGTTAAAAAGAAATCAAACCAGAAACCATGGTGGCAACAATTTTTGCTCAGTGTGGGGGATACAGGATTTACCCTCTGTATATTTTTCCCATGCTTAGAGCTGAAATAACTAATACAGCTGCAGCATCATAGTGTTGTGGATCCCATATGAAGCCTCACATAGTGTCCCAAAATATGTCCTCCTTGTCCAAATTTCCTTTGTGAAGCCTGTCCTGGCTGAACATGTGCAGCCCAGCAGTTCCTCAGGGACTCAACAACTTTGTGTGAGATCAAAGCCATGGTAAAGGCCAAGAAGTACTGCCAGAACCCATGAAACCATTTTTTTAATTGATGAAGAAAAGCATTTGCTGGATCATCATGAAGTCATAAATTGTACTAACCTTTTCCCTGAGCATGCAGGGTCAGTGCCTTGTCCTAGCCTGTTCTTCTCCTTTTCCCTCAGGTTGAATACAAGTCCACATCATGACATCTGTTCCAAAAGGCTGGCAGGAGGAAGAAAAAGAGAAGCCCAGGAAGAAGCAGTGACTAGTCCGTGTGGTGCCTTCAGTCCAGAAGAGGGTGGAAAGTTCTATCACACTCAGCAGGGATGGAAAACGGTGGAACTGACCACAAAGACCGGAGCCTGGGGCAGTGATCTGCTCTGGGAATCCAGGTGTGATACATCTCTTCCTGTGCCCTGTTTCCTTTCTTTGCATTGGGACTTCTGTGTTGCAAACAACAGTGCTCTAAATGAAATTAGGAAACAAAATCAGAATGCTCCCAATTTTGAAAAACTGAAAATGAATGCTAGCAGACATTGTGGTGAACACCCTCCAGGGCATGGAAAAGTAGTTTATTATCTTTAATATCATATTTTTAAAATGTTTCAGATGCAATTATCAACGGTAACAAAATCATGTATATCTTGAGTGATCTTCATAGGTGACACCTCCTTCTGCTGAGGTCTTCGAAAGAGTTCGTATCATCAGACCCTCAATTTATTCATCTTCTTGAGGCAGAACCACTCTATATCCACGGAAAAGTGACTGTATATTTGTGCTTGGAACAGACTTAATATTTTACTTCCTAAGGTGGTAGCATGAAAATGGATACCTTTGTTTTCACCCCTTTTGCTTTTATAACAGAGACTAAAC
This sequence comes from Lepidothrix coronata, assembly GCF_001604755.1. Taxonomy (NCBI): domain Eukaryota; kingdom Metazoa; phylum Chordata; class Aves; order Passeriformes; family Pipridae; genus Lepidothrix; species Lepidothrix coronata. The sequence goes on along the minus strand of NW_016690247.1, from coordinate 3,938,958 downwards.
TAAGGGAAAATATTGTCATGGGATGGGAGGAGAGGAAGTGCAAAGTGTTGCTTGCAAGCAATAAAAAAGTAAAAATACGAGAACTTGAGAGCACGTGGACTATGTGTGCCTAAAGTAGCAGTATTTTTGTGAGCACCACATCAATAAAGGCACTTTCCCCATAGATTTGTGTCTGCTGGCTGACTGCAAACTTCAGCTGAAGCTGTTTTCCTGCAGTTGTCTGTCTGAGAGGTCTCACCTGCGTGGCTTCTCTGGCCTCTAATAGTGTGTGAGTAAACACCCCACTTTTCCCAAAGGTGTGATAGTCCTGTGGCCTCTTTCATCTTCCTGGGAGCCTCCTTTCACAAAGTGCACAGGAATGTGATCATCTGTGAGATACCCATCTTTCTGAAAATTTGGCTTGGTTTTGCCCAAAAGGCTCAAAAATTACTGCAAAGGCACAGGGACAGACAGACATGAACACACACAAAGTGATTGCATAAGCTCCATTTCCCCAGGAAACACGGACTGAAAGCAGCTCTGTTGAAAGAGAAATGTTTACTAACCAAATACCACAGGAAACTTTGAATAAAACGTTACCAGAGTTAGAATGCAGAATTTGGATACTCAGGCCATAGAAGGAAAATATTTGGTCCTCAAATATTTCATGTTTCAAACAGGTTCAATCTCCTGGGGATTTATTCATAGCTTTTGTAAACATCTCATAAGGTTTCATTATTATTTTCTTTAATAAGAAAAGAAATATGATTTGTCTGCATTTATTAACAAAATATTTTAAAAACAACACATGGGCTAGAAGGGTAAGACCTGCTTTTCAACAGAAAAACAAGTCTATCTCAGACAGGAGATGGTTCTGTTTTATAGACCTCATTGTACTTGTACATTCAATGCAATTTCATGGGCTTGTTTGGGTTTATTTTTTCTTTTTTTTTTCCAACCAAAGCTATGTATGATCTAACCCAACCTTGGAAATTCACAGACATATTTAGAGTGCTGGAAAGTGTCAGTGTGTGACTGAAAAGATAAAATTTGAGTCCAATCTCACCTAGACTAGAATTTCCAGGAGAACAGAGATTTCCCTCCTTTTATTGCCAACTCCATCCCAGAGACTGGAGAATATTGCTGTGCTAGTAAAAGGAAAAAGGCCCAGATGAATGAATAGTTGTACAGGTCTGTGGTCATTGATCCAGAGAATAGAATTATTCTATACATATGCAATGTGTGTGGACATTATCTACAGGGGATAACATGGTTTTTTGGAGCATGTCAGGAAATGACTTGTCCTGGAGACCATGATATGAAGCCGACCAACCTATGGAGGGAGCAGGCTGTGTTGCTTCAGGAATGTGTGCAATATTTGTTGGGATTTTTCATCCTTTCATAGCTTGTTATCCAATATATTCTCCTCTCTTTTCATGGGCATCAAGAAAAACATCTGCAGGAGGCAAACCCTCCACTTCTCACATTTGTTCAAATAGTTGAACTAATATTCATGAATAATGCATTGCATCAATAAATGCCACAAATCAATGCAACTCCAAGGACTTCATACTTAAACCAGCTGAGGCTCAGACTCAATATGTGCCATTTATCTAGATTCTTTCATTGATTAGTAAATATAAGGTCAATCTTTATTTCCAGAGGACTACTTTTCTACAGCAAGGATTTATCAGAGGTTGTTTATACTTTTGGCAGGTTCCTCATTCTTTGTGTCCTGTTCATTTTGGTTAATTATCCTCAGAGCTTGGTATCTTATTTGTGTGCTGGTTTTGTGTTTGGTTGCTTTTTTTTAATTCTTATTATTTTGGCCTTTTTTTTCTTATGCTAAGTTCTGTTTGAAAGCTTTAATTAAGAAATTGATGGGTTTTTGAATGCAAGTACTGGGACAGACAATTGCCCAGGAAAAACACTGGATACCCTGGAGTACTGTTGCTGCTGTTACAAATGCCTGGTACTTGTTCAAAATCATCAGAATATGTATTCTGGCCACATAAATGTCCATCAGGAAATTATGAGAATTTAAGAATAGATGAACACAGCAGTCAGGCCATTGCTCTTGAGGGCAATGAAGAAAATACAATATGTTCCTGTCATCAATAACTGAAAATCTAATAAAACACATGTTTATAAATTGATATAAAGTTCTACATAATTTTAAATGAGAAAGTACAGAAATAGTATTTTAATGATTTGTTTTTTGGCTACTGTCATTGACACCCTTACATTTCTACTCAGCTGCTGTCAGTCAGATTAGTACTGCTGAAATCAAAGGAGTCACACAGATTGACACCACCTGAAGACCTGTCCTAATAAATCTGAGTTTATTCATGAGGGATGAAACCACAGTCGTGTCTCCCCAAAGGCAATATTCTCACTTGAATGGTGAGAATAAATTGTTTCGGCTGCATGAATGAATTAAATATTGAATGCTCCACTTTTAAGACTCAGCTGCCACTTCACCCATATTAGTGGATCTAATTTATACCAGACCTATGCAGAAATGATTCCTTAGTCCTGGGGTGCTGACAGGCTGGTTTACCTGACCTAGCTGATTTCCTGTTTAGCTGTTGGATGTGTAATCAGCCTCACAAGTATTCTGGCATGAAGAGTGCAAGCCACACAGCATGGTGCATACTTACTCAGTAATGGAAACCTGGGCTGAATAACATTCCAAGGTAAATCCCTTAATCTGGCATTTTTAAAGGGACTGAGGGAATTCAGTGGTGGATTTGCCACATTAGCTCCTTGCTGGTACCTTCTGCATCACTGTGCCAGGGATATGAGGCTGAAGAGGAGCAAAGGAGTGTTTGGCTCTCTGTCCACAGTGTTATTTCCATCCATTTTTTCTTTTGAAAAAACTGTTTAGACAGCAACAGAATGAGTCCTCCTGTGGTATTGCAGCTTCTTACACTCCAGTGTCAAGTCTCATCTGCAAAGGCCAGCATCTCTGTGGAAATGAGATATTTACCTGTGCTCAGCTGGAGCACATGTTGACTCAGTTTTAAGATGCTTGATGTTGTCAAGAGTCAGCTAAAACAGATGTTTTCATATTCCTGTTTTCAAAGCTTCTTTGATATTTCGAAGGGCCAGACTGATGTAACTCTCCTTTGCATCACCTAAGTAGTAATAACAACAACAATAATAGATTTGACTACTTTTCAGTAGTCAGTATTTTTCAGGTGGGGCAGTTTGACTTCCCTGCCTCCCTTTCCATTCCAGTATGTGCTTCCTGAATCCCAGCCTTCATACTGGTTGAAAGCATCTTCTCCATCACTCTGTCATGGAGAAAAGCACAAGAAAATGCAACCTGATAGGAAACTAACACAGCTACTCATTTGGCTTATTTAAAAGCCAGACTCATGACTCAGCCTTTACCTTTTATGACTCAGGAAATTCCAAGGTGCTCTTTTTTTGTTTTCCCCCTGTACTTTTAGGCAGACAGAAATCAGACTCTCTGTCTGATCTCACTTATTACAAGGGAAATCCACTACAGGCAAGGAGCTATTCCTGCCACACTTTCGCAAGAGAGAACTGCACCCATCCTACCTGAGCTCCCTTTCTATTCTTAGTAGTCCCTGTATTCTTTGGCTGGCTACAGTCCTCAGTAAAAGTGCCAGACACATTAAATGGGATAAAATAAATCAGCCTATTTCCCAGTTTATTTATTCTAAGAAGACTGTAAAATGGAGTCAAATTGAGAAACCTGTTTATGAGGCCAAGAGGCATAAGGCAGGTATTGAGGAAGGAGTGATGTTAAAGCGTTAGCCTAACACAATCTGAGGTCTTAACAGGAGTGTGTTACCTGTTTCCAGTCCACTGTGGATGATGTGGTTGCAGAGTGATGGATAGTGGCATTCACAGGTATAATGTCCATGGAAAGTGAAAGGTAAAGAGAAAAATCATAGAACTATAACATTCGAGGTCCGGAAAACCAATTAGACACAGAGAACCAAAAGCAATATGGCTTCCTTGTTTTATTGAAGAGAAGAGTCAGCAGTGATTTATGGAACCCTTACATGTTTATGTGTCGGAAGAAGGTGCCAAACTCTCATCAGCCAAGCAGACATTGGCAGAAAGATGAAACCAGCAAACTCAGACTGAAAATAAGGCACAAACTTTTAATAGCAAATGTAACGGAACTCATCAAACATGAAGTGGATTTTCCATTGTTTGAAGATCTGAAATTGAAGTCTTTGAACTAGACAGAGAAGTGTATTTAGAGCCTCTGTTTATTGGGGTCAGTACAAGACTCCCCAGGATCAAACCAAATGCAGGATTGCAATGATCTCTTTCAGCACTGTCATCTGTAGAGGAATCCAAGAGCTCACAGAAGCCAAGGTGTAGGCTGCTGCCATCACTGAGTTCAACGAGGGCTGAAATGTCCCTGTCATTTGAGATTTAATGAAATAATCCTATACCCAGTCACAGCTCTAAGTGCACTGATGTGCCATATCCACAGAGGAATCACTATCAGAAAGATTTGCTGAGGCAGCTGGATGTCTCAGCACCCCTGCCCTGGAGCTGCAGGCCCACTCCTTGATCCCTGTCTCATCCAAACTAAGACAGAGTGTCTGGTTTATAAGTGTCATAAGACAAACTCTCGCAAACAATGTGAGATGGGCTGTGGAGCTTCAAACAGCCAGATGTCCACTCTCAATGTCTCCATCTTTGCTGACACACTTGACCACAGCATATGCTAAGGAATTCAATGAGGGCAGTGAAATATGCAGTGGAAACAGTCAAAGACGAGTGAGATAACCAAATGTTTTTCTGGGGAAAAAAATCCAAATCCACACAGTGCCATTTCTGATGTCATTCTTAAAGTGTTCTTTCCCTTGATGTTGGAGTCTGATAACCCAGGAGTTTTGAACTCTTGTTCCTCCTCCATTTGCAAAGCTACTTTTGCTAGTCCTACCATCATGGCTCCTTTGTCTCTGAGCCATTAATCACAATTTGTATAAGGTATTAGCTGCCAACTCTACCTCTGAGCCTATTACCCTAGGCTAATCCATCTAGCTTCACCTTTCACTTCATGGAATCACAGAATATACTGAGTCGAAGGGACTCACCAGGATCATCCAGCCCTATACAGGACCATTCCCAAGAGTCACACCATGTGCCTAAGACTGCTGTCAAATCCTTCTGGAGTTCTGTCAGCCTTGGTACTGTGATCACTTCTCTGGGGAGCCTGTTCCAGTGCCCAACCACCCTGTGGGTGAAGAACCTTTTTCTAATATCCAACCTAAACCTCCCCTGGCAACTTCATGCCATTCCCTCAGGTCCTGTCACTGGTCACCACAGAGAAGAGATCAGTGCCTGCCCCTCCTCTTCCCCTCACAAGGAAGTTGTAGACTGAAATGAGATCTCCCCTCAGTCTCCTGTTCTCCAGGCTGAATGGACTAAGTGACCTCAGCTGCTTCACAAATTATTCAGGGATTTGGACCCCAAAGTCAGGCACTCAGTGGTATCCACACGCAGATGAACACCAGCTGGGTGTCACAAAGATAGCAGGGTTTGTTTTAAGTTCCTCAGCAGAGAAAGAGAATCCCCGTGACTGAATGTTGACAGTGTACAAGGAAGGATGTGTGCTGGTGAGAGCAAGGTGAGAGAGAAATATTGAAATAGAAAGAGGTGGAATGAATGAATAGAGGAGGAATTGAGGAAAAGGAGGGAAGGATATAAAGGAGGAAGAACAGAAACAGCCTGGAGGAACCTGACAGAAAACACAGTTCCCAGCCTGGTCTTTAGGATTTTGAGTCCTGGGAAGAGGCTATGGTAGGGGAGAAGGTGATGGAGGAGGACGACAGGACGTGGAACTTCCTTTAGTTTGCAGCCAATTCTGGTTGAATCATCTCCCAGAGCAACTGGGTATCCAGACTGTCACACAAATAATGTGTTCTTTTAGGGTTCCCTGATCCAGATGGTGTAAAACATTAAACTGCCCATGTCACATCACGCAGCACAAAGGGATTGAAGTTGCTGTGAGAACAAGTGGTACTGGAGCACAGATTCCTCGCTCTCCCCATCCCAGTCACTGTCAACCACAGCCTTGAGCATTCAGTTGTGCCCAGTCTGGGGAGCAAACCCCACCACAGCACCAGGCCCCCAGGAGAGCTGGTTTAGAATCATAGAATAGTTTGGGTTGGAAGGAACCTTAAAGTCATCTAGTTCCAACCCCCTTCCCATGGACAGAGACAGCTTCCACTAGACCAGATTGCTCAAAACCCCTCCAACCTGGCCTTGAACACTTCCAGGGATGGGGCATCCACAGCTCTGGGCAACTTGTTCCAGTCTTTTACAACTCCCTTGGGAAAGAATTTCCTCATAATATCTAATCTAAACCCACCCTCTTTTAGTTTAAAGCCATTCCCCCTTGTACTGCCACCACATGCCTTTGTCAAAGATTCCTCTCCTGCTCTCTTGTAGACCTCTTTAAGGTGCAGAAAGGTGCTATAAGGTCTTCTCGGAGCCTTCTCTTCTCCAAGTTGAACAACCCCAACTCTCTCAGCCTTTCCTCACAGCAGAGATGCTCCATCCCTCTGATCCTCTTAGCGGCTCTCCTCTGGACTTGCTTCAATGGACCCACATCCTTCTTATGTTGGGTGGCTGCTTAGGCTGGGGAACACGACCTGGCACACCTGAGTTCCGGGAGGTCACCAAAACTGAACAGAGGTTAAGGAAAAATCTCAGTTCTGGTTTGGCCATTGCTGCCCAGCTGTGTCACATCAAGCAGAAAGGCTTGACTACTTTTAAATTTACCTTGACACTCTTTTAGACCATGAATCAACTCTGGTGTTTAAGACCTGTAAAGCTGTTTAACACGATTTTCCCTTTGAAAACACTCATTTTCCTTATACTACTCTATTTTAGTTTAAGGATGAAAGAGAATTTGAATTCTTTCAAATTGAGGTTTAGAAGAATGACAGCAAATACTCTGCCTTGTGCCTGAGTAAAAGGAGAAAAATATATCACAGATGCCCCAGCTAAAATCAGGTATACATTAACAGGGATACAGGTGATCAGAGAGTTTGGGATGGGGTTTGAGTTCAGGGTGGGATTTGCACTCCCATGTACCTGGGCAAAATTTTTTATGCCCACTACTGGCACAGGATAGAAGTATGATTGGGCCCAGGAGCTGATGCACACTCTTAAACACTCCACTAAAATCATGGCAGGGGATTGGTGATCTAGGGTTGCTCTGTAAAAAAAGGAGTCCCAAGGGAACTGGTAGACCGGCTTCCACGGGGTGTGCTTGCAGGGCAAATATCCTTTTGCTCTTCAAATGAAGCCACTCTTTTTTAAAAATCAAATAAATCACACATCTGTGCATATTTGTATACTTGTCAGCTCATTAATCAAAATCAGTAAAGCCAGATCAAACATTTCTTGCTGTACATTGC
>NW_016690247.1:3927248-3930780 GCF_001604755.1 Lepidothrix coronata | reverse complement strand
AAAGGAAAGGAAAGGAAAGGAAAGGAAAGGAAAGGAAAGGAAAGGAAAGGAAAGGAAAGGAAAGGAAAGGAAAGGAAAAGGGAGAAGTGTGCAGAAATGTGTCAGAGTTGAGTTCTACTCAACATCCAGGTGGATCTGCACAGAAAACTGTAGGTTGTGTTTTTTCTTTTTTTTGTTTGTTTGTTTAGTTGGTTCGTTGGTTGGTTTTGGTTGGTTTTTTTTGTTGTTGTTGTTTGTTTGTTTGTTTGTTTGTTTATTGCTACTAGTTGTGTCGTGGAGCAAAAGAAGGAAGAGATCCCCCCGTTGCTGCCTGAAGAACCAGGCTGAGGCTGGTGAGGGGACCGGGCTGGAGGGGAAAGGGCAGGTTCCCGACGGGCGGCGGTGCCCGGGATGGGCCAGGGCCGAGGCAGCGCCGGTGCCGGTACCGGGACGGGGCGGGGACAGGAGCGGGGCCGGGAGGTGCTGCGGCCACTCCCGCAGGCGAGGAGCTGCTGCGTCTGCCCCGGAGCCGGAGAGGCAGAAAGGTTTGTTCCCCCTCCCGATCTATCGGAGCTGCCCTCTCCACGCAGCAGCAGCCACTTTCCTTCCCCATCCTCTTTGGGAAAATCCTGTCAGGGGAAGCCGCTCATTTTCCAAAGGTGCAGGCGTTTTGCTTTGCTTTCCCGGTGCGTGCTCTCAGATTCGATGGAATTCTCGGGAGAGAGAGAATCTCAGTTTCTTGGACTGAGAGCTGCCGCGGGAAGGGGATGAGGCTCCGACGGGAGCGGGCAGCGCCCATCTCCGGCGAGGGAGCGGTCCCCTGTCATGCGTTCCCGGAGGCAGCCCTGGACCCAGGGATCCGTGGGAGTCCCGAGAGCGAGGGGTTCCTAGGGACCCCTTCGGGCTGCCCAGCTTGAGGCCGGGGAATTCCCTGAACCAGACAGACACGTGTAAGCTGTGTCTGAGCATCCCCCTGCTCTGAGCGGGATGATATCAACTACTCTGCTCAGGGGATTTTGCTTAGCAGGGCTGCCGGCACCAGGGGTTGGCTTGTGTGTTCAGAGATAAAGCAACGCTTTAAGACAGGAAAGTAGCACGGGTGATGTGGCACACCAGGCACACCTGTGTGAGAGCAGATGAAACAGAGATAAATCCTGTGTGGATGTTGAGATGGACTGATAACAGGGTCTCTTCTAGAAAACAACCACAACACAAAACTAACAGCAAACAAACTGCTCCTCTTGGGCTTTCTGAGGGAAGCTGGCTCTTACCGCAGCTGATTTTTGTCCAGCAAGTAAAAAAATCACAGAGGGAGTCATCCACAAACTCCCCAAACACTAGAGGAGATCTGTGTGAGCCTTGTAAATTGTAGGGTGGTTGTTCTGGGTTCCCTTGGTATCAGAGATGTTTGTAAAAAAAGCTGCTGCAGCATGAAAATATGTGTGTGAGTGCATGCAGGCACATGTGCCTGCTGGGGGGGTGAGGAAGGGAGTGCAGTCCTGATATCCCTAACTGTGTGTTTGGTCTAAAGAGTATCTAAAAAGAGTTCAAAATACTACCAACAGTAGCCTAAAAAGAGTCCTGGGTCTCAGCAGTTCCAGTTCCAGCTCTCCATTGAATTGAACAGGTGAAGCTGTGCCTCCCTGGAGCATTCAGGGACACTGTCACCTCCCAAACACATCCACAGGGTGTTGTACTTAAAAACTCCTGAGTAGGGACAACTTTTCCCCAGTAATGAACTGGTTTCCTTTAGGTCTTCTCCACACCTGAACTGGGGTGTGGTGGAGGGTTTATAGGCTGATGAAAGGGAGATTTCTGTCCATCACTCCTAAGGGAGTGGGGAAACAGAGATGGAAAAGTGTATGGCATGGATTGGTGATAGGGGCTGGGGACAGAACAACTGGGAGGTAGTATTTGTCTATGTAATACTTAAAGAACTTTTGGGAGAAGAGCGGGCTTAGTTTGATCTGATTAAGGGGGATGTCCAAAGGAACAAGTAATATTGAGATATTTTAGCAAGGTCATGAGTCATAACAGAGGGGTGCTGGGAAAGCTCTAATACTACCCCACCTCGTTGTCCTTAGTGTTCATCTTTGCTGGCATACTCATAACAGTAATAAAGATCTTTCCAATGCTGCAGAGACATCTATGGAGTGGTAGCATCAGGTGACTGTGCATATTGTGCAAAGCCTTGTGGTCTCCCTCTTTATGTATATGAAGAACTATGGACAAAAAAAGATGCTCCACTGGGAAAGAGGAGAGTTGACTATCTAGGATATATATATTCTCGTTCCAGAAAGAAAGGCACAGGAGTCAATATGGGAAGGTCAGGCAGACCTTCAGAATGCCTTCTGAAAAGGCATTTCAGAAGGCAGCTGTCAGATTAAGTGTCCCCCAATACTGTATGAAGCTACAAGCAGTTACTGAGTTCTTAAATAGTTTTACCAACAAGGTTTGGGGTTTTTTTTTAGATCGAAACTGCACAGGTGATGGGCTTGTGAAAGAAAAAATAACAGAGCATAGCTGGAATTTCAGACATAAGTTTTCAAACTTTTCTTAAAATATTTTTTTTTCATAGATACAAGGGCAGAGACCATGGGAGTTCAAGTCCTGTCAACTAAGCTGAGATTCCTCAGAGCCTGAGTCATTTTTGCAGCAAGGACTTTAAGGCTGGATGTGTTAGCCCCTTTCAGTGTTGTACATTGAGGAATCAGAGCCAGAATCTTCAGCCCCAAGTCCTGATGACTCAGAAGAAGTGAGACCACTTGTTCAGATGGGACAAAATGTTCCAAACCAGGATGTTGATTAGAAAAAGAATTCTGCACTTAGTAGAAAATTAGTAAAGGACATTAGATAGAAAGAACAGCATTGGAGGTTTCCAAAATATTTGAAGTGGAGAAACGGGTGGTGTGTGGATATAAAAATGTAAAATAAATGATAACAGGGTGAATGGAAATCTGTAGACTTTTCCTCAAATAGTGAAGAATGGTGTTGCTCTTCATCATGTTAACTAGTAGGCAGGTATTGACTGCTATATGTGATGGCAGTCATGGTGCACAGACACCAGGCTTTGGTGAGTGGGAGGGAGGAGAGAGATGTTCAAAGATGGTTTTATGTAGACATCATCTCCTTTGTGGGCATGTAGTTCACTAGATAGTTACTGATATTGACCCAAGCTCAGGTTGTGTGGAAAGTGGTTTAAAAACCATAATGTGTGGGTTTTCCTTCTTTTTATGAGGTTTATGTTTACAGATGTAAAGCCAAGGATTTAATTTGTAAAATACTTGGATTTGGTAGTAGGGAAAAATGATTACATTTCATTGGGCTCTTCCAGGCAAAACCACATTCTGACCAAACATAAACAACAACAACAAAAACAAAAAAAAGGAAAAAAAAAAAAGAAAAAACAAAACCCCAAACAAACAAACAAAAAAAGAAAAAAAAAAAGAAAAAAAAAAAAGAAAAAAAAAAAAGAAAAAACAAAACCCCAAACAAACAAACAAAAAAAGAAAAAAAAAAAGAAAAAAAAAAAAGAAAAAAAAAAAAGAAAAAA
>NW_016690247.1:3846312-3926948 GCF_001604755.1 Lepidothrix coronata | reverse complement strand
AAAAAATCCACTACGCAGGCTCGAAGGGTTAATGACCTTTCCCAAATCTTCGCTCGCGAAGACTGGCCATATATATATATATATATATATATATATATATATACATACAGATTTTCATCATTCCTAATGATGCACAGATAATCTCAGGCAGCACAGGTTCAAAGTTTCTATGTCTTGTTCCTTTAACCTTCTCACCATTCCCTATTGCTTGACAGCATCTGGTTACCAGAGATAGTCTGGATACACTTCTCTATAGATGGGCTCTTATCCTACGCTTACATAAATTGTAGGTGTCAATTGAAATTGCTCTGGTTATAGAAGCTGAAGATCCAGCCATGAAAATTAGCATCCTGAGGCTTGGAGCTGGAAGACAGAGTTCCTGTGGGTATGGCTGCATCGTACGTGGGGCTTTCCCAAAGCTGATCTTTTGTTTGGCAGTCCTCCCTCACACATCCACTCGAAGAATGAAATCATTGCTAAGGCAACACCCTGAAGGTAGCACTGAATGTGTTCCATGTGGATCAGAGGCCCAAACCCAAGTCTGTTTCTCGTGAAGGTGCCTCCTAAGTACACAAACATGAACCTGTGAAGTTTTTGCTGAGAGAAGCAGGAGTTTGTGCATCTTTTTCACAACTTTTCCTACTGGTATCTGAATTTGCCTTGGTAGACATCAGCTGCCAGTGTTCAACAATCTCTTTGCCAACATCAACCACAACAGAGCTGGGGACAGGGATTGGCTTCCTCACCCTCCTTGCAGTTGTGCCACTGCCTGTTTGTGTCCCTTGTGTCTGTCCTTCCTCCCTTCCACACTGCACCTGCCTGCAGGTGAGGCTTCTCCAGGAAAAGGCATTGTTTACAAGTGACGGCTGTGGATTTTAGCAAAAGCGTAAGATTTATGTGATGACACTGGATGTCTGTCCTTTGAAAGACTTGTGCATGTTTAGTTTCTCCTGCCTTCCCTGGGTACTATGAAAAGGCAACATTCAAAAATTTCAGAAGTCCTCCACACCCACATAGAACATTTGACTTCTCTTTTCAGAAGCTCTGGGCTCCCATATTGGGATGTTAAGAGTTGCTTTAGCATTTTGCCAGTGCTCAGCTTACTGAGAACTGCTCTTTTTGGATGGTCTCAGTGTCCCAGAGGGGTCTTGAGCATTCCTGTCTGGACAGCCCTGGCTCTCATGCATGGATGGAAATGAAGCTGTTTATAAACCCGAGAAACAATACCATGTATGTGAACCTTGGCAGTTGTTGCCTGGCAAAAGCCAGACACCCACAGCTTCAGCTGGAGATATATTTGTGTATTGAACCTGACAGTGTCTCATTTTATGGGCCAGAAAACAGGATAAGGTGTTCTCAGTCTTTCATATCTGTCACCAGGAGGTTCAGGTAGTCACCCTGGATTAAGTTGTTCTTCCTGCATCCCCCTTTGCCTTTTTACAGCATAGGTCAAGCACCCTCATTTTAACATAACATTCTTATGTTAAAAGCACAATTTTCTCTTTCTATTGAGTAGAAACACTGACTGGCAGATGTTGGCTTGGCAGTGAGAGGGTCAAAGGAAGTCTACCCATTTGTTTTCTTTCTGTGTTCTGATGTCTGACATCAGAATTTGGACCCAATTTCTTTAACTGTGCTTACAGCACCCAATTTCCCCATCATTCCCTCTACATGTGTTGTCCCACCCAGGGTTTGCTGCATCCTGAGCTGAGTTGTGTGCTGTCTCCCATTGCTGTAGGCTGGCAGGAGATCACAGGGCTTGATTTTTACAAATGTCTTGCAGGTCCAAGGGGCTCTGACTCTGCTGCTTTAGCAACTCTGTGCAGTTATTTGCCAGTGCTGCTCTGAGTTTCCTAGCTGTGGGTGAGGATCACTGGTTCTCCTGCATCCTGGTGCTCTCTCAACTTTGAGATGTACCTCTGCTGGTGTCTCTGTTATTTATTGCATCCATACTGACCCCTAATGTGTGTTCTGGTATCCTGGGTAAAAATTCTGAAGTCCTTCTAATCCCTTGTGTCTTCTCATAGACTGCTGCTGGGCATTGACTTGTCATCCTTGCATCTAGGCTGAGTGTGGGAAAGTAGAAGAGAAAAAAGGCATTTTTACATCTGTGGGTGCCAACTGCTGGCTCTTGTCTACAAGTAATTCTTCTTGTGGTTGGGGAAGGAAAGGAGAGCCTTTAGGCAGGAACAGCTGTGGAAGAAGATAACACTTAAGTTGAGCTTTGCAGCACAACTCGAGTAATGAATTTCTAATACTTGCGTTGGTAACACATTCCAGGACTGTGTGGTCATCTCTGTTCCTCTTTTTCTCAATAGCTCCCACATTCTGTTTTATTAGTCTGGGTCTGTCATTCCACTTAACCTATAAACAAAACGAGAGATGAGCAAGTTGGAAGACCAAGTTTCATGAACTCCAAAATGGCTTGCAATGAGCCCAAAGGGAAACTTGAGAGGTATTTGCAGAAATAATTGCGGGCTCATCCATGGAGGGCTATGAGTCACCTGGATCATCATGCTGCTGAACATCTGCAGAGTTAGGTCTTTGCTGTCATGGAGCAATTCCAGCCCTGCAAAAGGACCTTCTCCTAAGATCTTGCCTTGCAAATTCATTGGAGTTCCTAGAAAAAGTGTCTCATGCCTGGCAATGGGAGGGCATAGCAAGATAACTTGGTCCAGAATTTCAGTGACACTTAGACCAGCAGAGCTCACAATACCTGTAATGCTTTGGTTGATTTTATACCTTTTCCTTTGGAGCTGAAACAGACTCTTTCTACTCAGCTTAAGGTAAACCTGCCCTTTCCCTTCCAAACATATTGAAATAATCTCCAGTGAAAGGCTTCCAGGTAGGTAAGATGGATTGGTTTTATTGTTACATCTCTAGCTTGCTTGCAACTGTGTAGCTTGACTGAGTTAGTAGTTACATTAGATTTAGAAACATGGAAATATCATATGTAGTCATAGAATTATAGAATGGTTTGGGTTGGAAGGGACTTTTAGAGGTTATACAGTCCAACCCCCATGCAGTGAGCAGGGACATCTTCGATACAGTCAGGTTGCTCAGAGCCCCATCCAACCTTCAGCGTTTCCAGGGATGGGGCATCTATCACTCTCTGGGCAACTTGGTCCAGTGTTACACAGCCCTCATAAAAATCTTCTTTCTTATGTCTGATATAAATTGACCTTCAGTTTAAACCCATTACCCCTTGTGCCCTTGCAGTATCTGTATATAAGGAAAAGAACACAGTAAAGTCAGTAGTAGTAAGCAACTTTGTAATCCTGTATCATACTTGACACAAAATTTGCTACCTGCCACCAGGAACACAACTTTGACCAAAATTGCTCTGAATGACTCAGACATGATTATTATTAAACATTTTTTTAATTATTTTTATTAAAAGGTAGCAATGTTTTTAGCTGCATGTGAACAGTTGCACTTTTCCCTTTCTAGAATTTGTGAATGTAACTCACGCTTTCTGAGTGGCTTAAAAGTTTTGGTTCCTTCCATGCTCTACAAGTTTTCCAGACTACCATCCTGCTTTCCTGTTTTGTGATTTCTTACTGAAATTTTTGAGTAACAAGTGACAGCCAGAGGGGTGGAGGGTTATTTCTTTCTCTTGCTGAAGTTTCTACATCTCCACGTACATATGTTTGGCCTGTGAAAGGAAGAATACAGAGAAAAAAATGAAGTATGTCTCTGCTGAAACACGGGTTTGGGGGCAACACTAACAACTGAGCAGACAATAATATACCAGGGCTCTGCAGAGAGGCTGGTAATTCCCCAGAAAGTGCCATGACTATCCTATAGCTTCTCCTGACCATGCTCTAATCACCTGCATCATTGTCACTGCCGTGCCTGATACATGGTGTCCTTGGGATTCTCGTAGTTGTGGGCGCACGAGGTCACTTTGTATCTGCATTTTTTTGGACTTGCAAATCCTTCTTTATGGTTTGTGAAATCCACCAATATATTCCTGGATATATGTGATGATCAAGCAGGCTATTTGCTCACATTTATGATCACCAACTTATACCATCTGTGACAAAAAGAACTCTCTGTATCTGGTCTGATAAATAGGCAAAGACATCAAAATCCATATGGGGAGAATTAAGTTCTCCTCCAAATGGCTGGCACATGTATTTGGCTGCCCCCAGGCTACCAATTCCATGGGTTTAGAGTAACAGCTGGGTCACTTTAGCTGTTTAGCAAGGAAGGACCAAACCACAAAAACTGCAGCCAGTGCTAAGAATCTGCAAGTGGATTACACTATAAAACTCTTTGGCTACATTTTTATGAGGGGGGAAAAAAAGGGTGGAAAACAATAATTAGGAAAACATCCAGGTTCCATTAACTAGTTTGGGCATTCAGCAGGTGATTTATTTTTAAGTACTGAAGGCAGTATTTCCTGCTGGATCTTGGTCTTACAAGACTGGATCATACCCCGGCATCTGTGTGGGCTGATGTACACTGATGTAAGAGAATAAAGGAAAATTCAGTTGGCTCCTTTCTGTGAGTTTTTCTTCCACATTTGACCTTAATAGTTAACTATACAATGATATCCCTGCTATTTAACACTGCAGTTCATTTATGGAGACCATTCACTATTATTTTTCACATTTTACTCGAGTGACAAGTGTACAAGTGTAATTTTTAAAATTACATTTATGCGAACATTTCTATGAGGCTGGCAAAGGGGTCATATGTAATGGAGTTCTGGAGGTTGCTTGACTTATATTTCTAGATTTTGCATCAAAACCTGTACTAATTTTCCTCAGTGTTTTGGGGTTGGCCAAGGAGTTGGTGTGATCATGCACATTTAGGCTGGTGAATTCCTTGCCCAAAAAAGCTACCCAGGGTGGGTAGGCTCCCGAATTTGTGGTGGAACAATGCCTTACATGCCTATTTTCAGACTCAAATATGATGCTTCTGCTTTTTTTAGATGATACACTTAATTCTGTATGATTTACATATATACATATAATACATAAATGCATATACCCACTCACCCCCCTTGTATTTTTTTGGTTTGTGTCAGTTTTTCCATATATATCATACAAACAGTCTGCTTGCACTTGATGAGATGTTTATGTCACAATTTTAGTTGTTTCTCCCTGTCCCAGCTAGTTTAAAATGATTTCCAGAGGAGGCTGTAGTATTTGATTAGAGGAGTAAGTGGATATTATGGCAGCAAAATAGAGATTCCTTTAAATCCTCTGCATCCTTTATAATTGTAATATTTTTATAGAGCAATGATTAAAGAATTGAATTTGTTTCATTTCCACGTGACTATATGACTATAAAAGGGTTGATCTTGTTTTTATTGTTCACCCTATAACCTACTGGGGAAACATAAAAACTGCCTCTGCAGTGGGAGCTGGGCAGATATACATATTTTGACTTAACACCTCCCTCCCCCTCCCCATACGCTTCTCAAATGTGGTTTTTCTCACACTCAAATGTGCTGTCTGTGGAGCCGCTTTGGCCCGGGGGATGTTCGGAGGAAGCAGGGTGCTGTGCAGGGCTGCTGCAGAGCACCACAGCCATTTCTACACCAACACTGCCCTCACGTGTCGGGGATTTGGGAGACTCAAATGTCAGTAACCAGACAATTAGCAATTCATCTTTATCCTCCGGGAGACAAAACACACAGCTGGTGTCCTCCTCTATGTACAAAACCAGAAGCATTAACTGTTTAAGGGCTGAGATGTTGCCACTCTCCAGGTTCGCGTTTTTTTGGATGGGAAAGCAATTCTCTGGCCCGAGCAAGGCTGGGAGGTTTTTTTGGTTTGGTTTGGTCTGGTTTAGTTTGATTTAGTTTACATTATGCCGTTCATAGTATCAGCAGGTCTCCACATCACAAAAGGGGAATTTTTGATTTTTGTCACCTGGTCAGGTATCGTAGCTGCCTGCAAGCAAGAGTGAAGCACCCATTTCATCACTTTGCATGGATCTATCAAGCAGAAACTGCTGATCACCACTGGTGTGTTGGATTTGAAGTTGTTGGAGAGGTGAACAAGTCCTGTTCTTTTGCAGGCATCAGGTGCAAGTGAGGGTTGAAAGTCAAACACTAAGCTGAACTGACAGAATCTGAGAGTCAGCTCAGTGGAGTAATTGCTTTTTTGCATCCAGTAAGAACTCAGTGGCTTAGTTTATTAACTGTGTGTGGGAGGAGGGATCATGGTATGGTTACAGTGTAGGAACAAGAAATCTTACAGCTATTTCTGGCTCTGCCACAGACATCCTGTCTGCCTTTGGGACAGTCATTTTTTCTCTTGGGCCCCAGATTAAACCAGGATCATTTAATAATTTCATCCTCGTGAAAGGTGCTCCTTCCCACCATGAGTTCATCCTAGACACAGAATGTGACATGTTCTACCTGCTCGTGCAAGTGATGTGTGCATTCCCACTTGGAGATCTGATACCTCTGAATATACCAGCCCTCACATTTACTGCTTGCACCAGTTTTTTACGTTCACTCTCTGGCATCTTATTTTACGAAAGCACTGAATTTCAGTTCTCTTTCCACTGACTTGAGGAGCAGGGAGATTAATTCTCCAGCCCAACACATCATTTTTCTACAGTAATAGCTTCACTCCTTTCCTTTTTTTTCTTAATGAATTTGTGCCAGGAAGTGTTCTTTTTTTCTTCACTTGTAGTTTCCACTGTATTTAATTGAAAAGCAATGGTTTAGTCCCCAACATCTTGTAAAAGCCAAGGGCTAAAAAGAGAGGCCTCTCTCTTTTTTCTTTCTTCCCCATTTGTTGGGGGTGGTGGGGAAGAAACAGCTGCTTTTTAGGGCTTTCTGTTGTGTATTAAAACAGGATCTGAGATTCAAGCCTGTCTGGAATAACGTTTGTAGTGCAAAGCCCAAGCTGGCTCAAGAGCTGGCTCCTCTTTTGAGCCCCCTCATTCCTACTACACAAATTTGCTCATTTTGCTGTTTTTGGGCCAGGTCTTTGGGAACAGCCTGTTCCCCCTGTTCAGGGACTCATCACCCCTTCCTCCTCTTTCACAACACGTGGGACAAGACGCCGGCTGTAGCCATCACTCTGCTGACTGCTCCTCTGTAGAAGTTCTTGCTAAAAAACCCAAATACCCTTTAGAAAAGTTGTTTGGATCAGCCCACCTGCCAAGCCTCACGTGGGAGACTTACGTGGGTAATGGTGA
Organism: Lepidothrix coronata; assembly: GCF_001604755.1. Taxonomy (NCBI): domain Eukaryota; kingdom Metazoa; phylum Chordata; class Aves; order Passeriformes; family Pipridae; genus Lepidothrix; species Lepidothrix coronata. The sequence goes on along the minus strand of NW_016690247.1, from coordinate 3,919,781 downwards.
TGTTCTCTCCAAGCTCCCTTTGTCTGTCTCTGTCTCTCCCTGTGACCCTGCTGGCCCCTCATCCTGATACTCTGCTCAGCTACTCCTGTGGGCAGCCAAAACGTGGCTGAGGGAACCCCAGGGTGTTGTCTGTCAGTATCAAGGACATGCTGCTTCCCAGGGCTGCATTGTGGGGCTGCCATGGCAGTCAAATCTAGATTAGTGACCTCAGTGCCTGGGCACCCACAGCATCAGGTAGCCTTACTTTGACATGGGGCTCCAGGGTAGGAGATGGACAAAAGCCTGCTGCAGAGCTGTGTCACAATGTAATGGCCCTCTGAGCTTGCTTGAGGGCTTAACCAGCTTTATTCAAGTCTTCCAAGCTAAATATTCTCAGCCAAGTACTGCTGATTTTCAGAAAGGGAAAGAATTCTTTCCCTAGCCATGAGATAGCGGCCAAAAGAAGGAACTTTCCCGTGCCAGGTCTGTAGAATTTTGAATGTGAGCTCCATGGAAATCCAGACCAAGACAGACTAGATGTAGAGAAATTAACCATGACATAGTAAGGAAACTTTACAAATGCGAGAGAACATCAAGGTGAAAATTTTGAATCTGAATTAAAGGTTTTCTTTAAAGAATGCTATCAAGTAGCCAAATTATTAAAAAGAAATGTCTCATAAATTTGAGCTGCAGAGAAGACCTCAGAGCATCTGTTGATGGGAACTTCCTTGGTTCAGTGCTGAAGAATCACTATTTTGGAATGAAACCATTCCTTTGTTCCCTTCTCATGAATGTCTGAGGTATTTGAGTAGTAGTCATTCCAAATGATCTTAATATTATGAATGTACCTGCTGCCTTCTAGCAGTTGCCCTGCATTTTCAGCCTCTGCCTGTTGAAACCCTCAATGCTTTCTGGTATTCTTAAATCTCTTAATATTTTGCAATCATAATGTTTGCTTTTAATGCTTCTGAAGTTTAAGTGATTCACATTCTGTACTGTTTTCACTCTTTTTTTTTTTTTTTAATTTACCAATCCATGTGGATTATTTGATGCTATGGCATGAAATGACAGATCAACATTTACCCTGAACTGGGTAATCACCTGAAAAAAAACCCCAAAGAAACAGGATATAGATCTAAATCCCTCTTAAAGATTAAGAATAAGGAAAAATATAGCAGAGTAAATGCAGACCCCAAGCATCCTCTCAGAAAAGCCACTGAAAAACCACTAAGAAGCAAGCAGTATCTGTTTTCCCTCCTGATTTGGGGAGTTCATGGTCGTGCGTTCTGTGAACATGGGGTATGAGACCCTGGTCCTCAAGAGCCAGCCTTAAATTCTCCTCAACCTCAGTGTAGTTTGTAGTAGACTTGAAAGTACTAGTTGTCTTACAAGACAAATGTATTTGGAAAAATAAAATGTTGTTCCTTCTCATTTTGTATCAGTCTCTTCGTAAAAAGCTTTCTTGCATGTGTATCTGTGGTTTGCTTTTCCTAATAAAAGAGCCTGAGTAGAAAGGATACCCCAAATGACATGTGAGTAACAAAATTCACAGTTTTTTGCTCACCTTCTGATAAAGGCAAATGCATTTCCTGCCATTTTTATAGTTCTGGTGAACTGAAAACATAAACAGAGGTGGGGAAGGAAGAAAAGTCCTTTTGTATTACAATTAAAATGCTGAATTCAACTGTTTTCTTGGAAAGGTAATGTGAGCTCTGTGTGGGGTCAGATACAGGTCCACACCAGTGTTCTAATACCTCTTTATTTTTCTCTACTTTGTGTCTGAACTCAAATTGAAACCAATAAGATTTGGACACTCCTCTGAGGCTGGGACCTGGGCTGAGGAAATGAAGAAATGGGAAATTGAAGGTATAACTTCTTAAGGCTATTCAACCAAGAAGAGTAGAGGAAATAGGAGAAAAGTGGCCTGGAGACCAGGAGAAATGTTGGGGTGTATGCAAGGAGACGGATAGTCACAAAGGTCACAGAAATTTGGCTGTTTCTGACTCAGCTTGACCTAAGGGCCTGTCAGTCAGCCCCATGCCAACAAATTCCCATCGTGTGAGACTTCCTTGAACCTTGAATAGGCTTTATGTCCTCGCAGTGGCCTGGAAGGTGAGTGTTATTGCTGATAAGTGCTGTGCCAGTTCACTGGAACCTGCTCTCTCCCCTCTCTGTGCTTTGTTGCTGAAGGGTTTGCACAGTTGAGGTCTTTCTTCTTGTGTGTGTGTTAAATCTCTACTGTTAATCTCCTTGGTAGATTTGAGAAAGAAAAGGACAAGTTTAAAAATGCTCTTCTGACTCCAGATTCGAGTTTCCTGTTGATACAGCTGTGTGTTTTCTACTGGATGGCTCTGTAAACCAACGGTTTAACCCTTCAATTCTTGCAGTTGTGTTGCTTCAGCATCACTAGTTTGTCTTCTGAAAGAAAATTTCCCCTCTTGCTTCTGTCCAGAGCATCCTTATTTTATTCTTTCTTCTTTTTGCACATCCTCACGCATTTCACATCCTGCTGTGATTTACCACTTTACTCAAAAAGAACAGGATTTCCTTGTGCCTTTGGTGAGAAAACTTCTCTCCTTTACAATCCCCACTTTCTAGTGTGTTTGTGGAGGGAAAAGTAATTACACCTTCTAAATTTAATTTACAGTAATTAAAATTTAATTATCAAATTCCCTGACAAGAGCACCAGCAGAAAACCAATGCACCAGAATTCTCCATAAAAAAATTTTAGTGTATGAGATGAGAACTCAGCATACATTACATGCCAGGGTATTTCAGCCTTTCATACCATAACAAAATCTTCATCTCTTATTGTTTTAATTCTGGTGCTGAGTCTTTTTTCATTCTGCTTGAATTGATGGCATGGTGGCATCACATCTATCGATGAGGACCTGGCTGCATCTGGCTGTGCCACCCTGGGTGAAACCTCTCTGCTATTGAAGTTACAAGTATATCCAGCCTGAGGAATATGATGACTGTCAGATTATTGTTCCTCTTATCAGAACAAAATGGAGAAACCTTTACTTTTTGTCTAAAGTAGATGGTTTCAAGGTGCTCAGCTGTGGTGTTCCACCATATTTGAACTCCTCCAGACACATCTAAAAGTCATATTCAGAAAAATTCATATGCTACAAGCTGAATACTTATTTTTCTATGGGTGCATAGATAGAAATTTTTTCTTCCCAGGCACAGCACCAGGAAAGCCCTGGATGTATAGTCCTTTAAATGGCTCTAATATTCCTATCTCTCTCTATCCATACTGATATCTTCATAGGGGAACTCTCTTGGGATCTCTCTTGCCCTTATTCCCTGTCTGCCATCTCCCTTGATGGCAGCTGCATGTTCTTCCATGGTCTGGGCAGTTCACAGTCTTCAAGGTTTGTTTCTTGTAGCCAAAGAAGTGTTACCATCCCTGTTCTGCAGACACAGAGAGGCTAAAAGCTGAGTTCAAGCACCAAAGTCATGCCCTAGTCTTCCAACATAGCGTTTACCTTCTCTCCCTTTAGCTGCCTCAAATTTAGGCATTTTATCTGGAGTAATCGAGTCTCCTGTGTGGTCAGTGCAATGATCCCCTCAGCTGTCAGCAGAGAGGGGTCCAGGGTTTGCACCTAGCAGCTTTGAGCGCAGCTTGTTGCTCAGAGGAGCTGAGAAGAGTGAGGTTTTTTACATATCATTTCATCAGTGCCAAAGATTCCATTGATCTACTACTGCATGTCTCACAAATGTAGTAAAGGCTTATAACCAAACTTGCAATCTTCTACAGCACTACACAGTGAGCTGGGGACTTGCTCCAGGAAATTTTTGAAGTCAATGTCCATAAACATTTGACTGCCAGAGGTTTTATTTGTTGACTAGCTCAAATTAATTTGACTGTGCAAATCATCTTTCATTAGCATAAATATTCTTTTAAGGCATTGCTATTTCAGTGATGCTGCTCTACCTGTCATTTATCCTTTGCAGTGACTATGAGAAGTGAACAAGATGCACCCATGTGCAATAACAGTGTGGCTATGTGGTCTACATTAGAAAAGGAACTTCTCTTAAGGAACTGTCAAAAACTGCTGTCAAAAACAAGCTGCTTCCATTGGCTCCTTTTAGTAGTCTTATTTGTAACTGTGTCTTACTATATGGGTGCCTCCAGGTTCCAGTCAAAACTGATTTACTCTCCTCCTCTCTCCATCTACGTCTATCCAGTGACAAGCTGAAAGAGCTGGGGTTGTTCAGCCTGGAAAAGAGAAGGCTCCATGGAGGTCTCATTATGACCTTCCAGTACTTATAAAAGCAGCTTATAAAAAAGGACAGTGACTTTTTACATGGGCAGATAGTGATAGGACAAGGGGTAACAGTTTTAAACCAGAAGAGGAGAGATTTAGGTCAGATATTAGGAAGAAATCTTTTACTGTGAGGTGTGCAGTGACACAGGTTTCCCAGAACAATTGTGGATGCCCCCATCCTTGGAAATGTTCAAGACCAGGCTGGATGGGACTCTGAGCAACCTCATCTAGTGTATTCTCGTCTTTTCTGGGGGAAAGCTGGTCTGATATCCTCTCAGTTATGTAAGAACTGAGTAGTTTCTAAATTCACTTTTAATAGCATGAATTGACCCTCAAATAGCTGTGTGCCCCAAAACTGTGCCCTCCTGATAGACTTGTCTTGAAAGCAGAATTTTCTTTTCCTTTCTTAAGAAATGAAAGGTTTGTTTGTGTTTGGGCCTGCAGCTTACATGAAGTTAATGACAGCATTAAGAAGATTAATAACATGTAAAAACAGTTCATGGTTTTACATGTCTTATTAGATGCTCTCTTTGGAATTACAGTGCTGGTGTTTATTTGTAGCATGATCCCCAGATAGGTTTAAATCTCTTACAGAGAACTTTCTTGTCTCAGATAGGTGCCAGCTTTAAGAGATTAGTTTCATACTAGATGGCATTCAGTCTGTGGATTCTGATGTCCTTTTGCATATCCCTTAGGATCAGGTACTGTATGGCATTTCACACCTGTCTATCACCAAGCCTGAGTTGGGGAGCTGGGTAAGAATATCACTAGATCTCAGTTTCCCAGATATCAAAGGAAAAGGATGCTTCTTTACAACATTCTCCTTTTTTGTAGACCACAAACTAAACTACTTGTGTGGGCTTGTCACTTCTAACAGTTCACACAAAACTCAGGAGTGTCCTGGATCTGATACATATGGTGATAAGTACACTGAGTATCCTCAATTTGCCGTCTCCACCTTTCTGCTTACAAAACCTGTACTCTGATCTACCTCGGTGTCTCAACTATCATCTAGAAAAGTTAACAAATTACAGATTTGTTTACTGTTCTTTTCCATTCTCATAGCCCTGGGCCAATGATGATCTCCAATATCATTTTTGTGAAGGGTCATTGTGTACATGGTTTGGCAAGCAGTGTCGCTGCTCCACATGTTGAGCTAGTAAATTTCTTCAGATAGGCTGGGCTTGTTCCAGGGATTTAGGCAGATAAACTCAGCAAAGCTTGGGAAAAGGAGGCCTCTAGCTAATCACCACACTCCTGCTAAATTATCTCACCATAAAATTGGCAAGGTCGCTTGTGCTGATCTCAGTTTAACTTCTAATATGAGCTTACAGCAATTCATCATTTCTCTAGCTTATGGATCACCATGTTTCTGGCTTGTTGCCTGTGTGGTGTGCATGGGCACAGACTCCCTTCCAACCAGGTTCTGTACATTTGAACTCATGCAGAGCTTGCAGTTACATTTCTATTGAATTTACTGGTTTCATTTAAAAGTTCTTAGTCTGTTTCTGCATGTCTCGTGTGTGTTCTTGTTTTTTGGATGTTGCTTTCTAAGTCAGAAGCAAAAATGCTCAGAAGTGTGTGCTTAGCATTCAGCTGCTTGCTTCTCTTTTTAGACATCAGGTATCACTACTACAAAGGACTTCGGAATTCTTTTTTAAGAATCTTTTTGGCACATTCTAAAGTACAGGGACAAAATCTAGGGGGATTTTAAAAGGCAGTTGTTTGACTTTGGTAACCTCTGATATGGCTAAAAGCTTGATATCAGCTTTAGGAAGAAAACATTAGGAAGATAATGTCTCTCCAGGGAATTCAATACTTCAGTTCCTTGAGGATGTGATTTAAAGCAGCATCTGCTCTGTGCTGTGTAGCATTTTATACTTTCCTTCAGATCCCTGAACTGAAGATTGTTTGGATATGTGTCTATTTGTGTGACTCAGTTTATAGCACTCAAGAGAAATGTCAAGGGAATACTGTCTAGGATCTTGAAAGAGAGGCAGAAGGGACTTATGTGGCATCCCACCCTTAAGGAGAAGAAAGCACCCGAGATTTTTAGATGCTCATGGTTGAAAGGAATGACAAAAGTTAGAGGGTCCACAAAAGTTCACAAATTTTTATTAGTAAATTACACACTTGGCCTGGAAATTGATATAAGTAAGTATCTGTTCTCCCAGTGTAAACATGGCAGTGTGTTTTGGATAAAGGGGTAGGGTGAAAGGGAAGGGAGAAAGAGAGAGATACGGATTAAAGAGGGTGAGAAAGAGAGAAAGGAAGAGTCCTGTTGTTCCAGCTGCTGGGATGCCCAGGGTTCTAAGGGGAATGCATGCCTGTGCTTCATGGGAGTACCATTTTATAGATAAGTTTTCCCTGCCCTGGAGATAAGTTTCTCACTTTCTGTGTAAATTAGTTATCATTCACAGTCTGTTTTTCCAGACCTTTATGGAAATGAGTCAGGGGGGTTTGGGGGTCTTTGGTCATCTTGATGCCCCATACAGTCTGTGCCCACTTCTCAATCAGATGCTCAAAGAGTTTGATGAGGAAACCGGTATAAGGTGTTCAGTTCCTTTTTGCTCTTTGTGATAACATGAGGACGCCAGTTATCTCATGTTTGTGGTTCATCCCTCACCCTGCCTTTACCATGTAATATGACTTTAACTCACAGAGAGGTTTTGTGGTTTGTCTTCTGACTATGTGAGTTTTCAGAGATTTCTAGACACCTGGTACTTTTTCAGAACATCAGTTCAATTTGTTGCTGTCTGGACGTATCCTATTGTCTTCAACTTCTTTTTCCCTTCCTTAATTTAAATACTAGTTCATTTGGTCTTCGGAATTTAATCTGTTCTTTCTCAGAGGATCTCACTGTGCATCATATCAACTGAATTTTTCACAAAAAAGACGTAAAAGTATGACAAACTGAGCTGAGCTATGGTGGAGACCAAGGTGAAAGACTTGGCCTTGCGAGCACAACACAGCAATGAAGTGGATAGGGTTTGGCATTGCTGGTACTTAGAATTGCAGTATTGCCATTATTCTTTCCTCCTGCTCGGTGTATAATCCAATCTGATGATACCCCTCTCCTACTCTGGGTTTCAGTGCTTTCCTGATTTGCTTATCTAGAAAAAGCCTCAGGCAATAGCCAGATTCTGGTTGAACATTTGGATTCCATGATTCTGTGAAGAAAAACTGCTTCCCTCACAGAAGTGTGGCCAGACCATATTCAGATCAGATGACCAGTGTGGCAGGTATTGATGTGAATGCCTTTGTTTCAAGTGTACAAATGCTGATTTACTGGTCCCTCTGAGCACACAGAACTAACTCGCTTCAGATGCTACAAGAAACATTTGCCATGATTTTGCCTGGCAAAGGCTAAGATAACATATATCATTTCAAGCAGGATCATAATGTTCTGCAATCAGACTCTGAATTAGTGTCAGGTCCTCCTAAAGTATGTAGGAGTCTGGCATCTTCTGTTGGCCCTAAGGATATTGCTGACCTATATGTCTTCCAAGTGCATTCTCTGTCTGACAGATCTCATAAAATACTGTAAGCTAGAGTTACCAAAATATGCCATGCTTGGCACAAAAATATCCTTTCATGATAGGACTCTGTATCTGGAAATGCTGCTGTTTATTCAGATAAGTTGTAGGCTCCATCTGTTTTTTACTTAACCACAGGGATGTAGCAATGCAAAGACTGCTCATCATTGAGAGTCTTGAGGTGGCTTTGATATGATACAACACTGTATTAAATGGCAGCTATGTTTTTTTGGATGAAGCCATGTGTGCCATGTGTTCCAAAGGGGCCATTAAAGTAGCAGTAGCAGTAGCAGTAGCAGCAGTGTCTCTTTCCTTCTGTTATCTCAAAATCTTCCAGCTACAAAACCAGACTTCTGGTAGGATTCCTGTTATCAGATAAAATAATAATTAGCTGCCAAATAGCTTTTTTGGCCATTCTTAAGACAGGAGAGAGGATGGATTAGAACAACAGAATTCTTTTGTCCGTACTAAATGTACCTTTTAACAAATAGATTAGTTTTTATTCCCTGAGCCAGAACCAGACTTTAGGTAGCACAACGCAGGACTCAACTGATGAGGACATCTTGTTGGTCATTTCAGTTTACAGGCATATTCTGTGTGTGGTTTTGGCAAGGTGTGCATTCACAGTCTGCCAGTAATGCTGATTGTTTGTGCTTCCTGGGGGTCTTAATGCAACAGAAAAGGACGGAGAATTCAGAGCCTCCTGGATGATCTGTCTCAGTGATGCCTTTCTCTTCTAGTAAAGAAGTTGCCTTCCTGATGTTCAGACTGAACTTCCTCAACTCTATTTTTGTGGCTGCTGCCCATTGTATACCCTCTGCTACCACTGGAAAGAGTGGCCTTATAGTAGATCACCTGTTAACCTCTTTGTCAGACTAACAAAGCCCAGCTCCCTCAATGTGTCTTCTCCTTTTGGTCTCTGACCATCTTGGTTGCCATCCTCTAGACTGGCAACTCCTAGATACGCCATTGGCAGTGAGGATTCAAAACTATAGTCCAGGAAATTAATTAATCTATTGATATCTCACCAAGACCAGATTCTTTTCCATATTCCATCCAAACAATTTAATGCTTGCAAAATGAAAGCAAATAACTAGCCCTTAGTATGGATTTCAACAGGGAAGAAACTTTGATAGTTGGAAAACAAAATAATCAACTCAGAAAGGTAAAGCTGGAGGAAATAGCTGTGGAAACTTGATATGGAGGGGAAATTGCTATTTAAAGGAAATAGAGTTGCATGACTACGTCAGTTCATCAGCGGCTCTAGGGAAGAGCAGATATTAGGTCAAGCATACTGTTTCAGATTTCAGAATTTAAATGACAATGAAATTTAAAAATGAAAATTATAAGTCAAAATTCTCTGCATTGGAACAAAACCAGAAAATTGTTGATACTTGAAAATGTAGATTTCTATTTTTATTAGAAAAAATCATGGAAACCAAGATAATTTAGAAAAATACCATGAAATCTGTGCTGTTCTCACCATAGGGGGAAAAACTCCAAACAAACAAACAGACAAGTAGAGCTTGATAATTTTTTTTTTATTTTTTTCGCTCAGCTTGGAACAGAGTTTCCCCAAGAGGGTAAGAGGACAAAAAGCGTCTTCCTTTTGATTTCAAGGCCATGACTGAAAAATAGAAGATAAGCAAATGCAGATTATTTGCAAAGTAAAACCTCTGCCACAGCAGTTCGCTCTTATCTGGCAGCTGGAACTCATACTTTTGTTACCCAGCTTGTAGCTGCTATATCAATGTCTTGTACTGTACAGTTTTAGGATGGTTTGTAACTCTAGGACCTTGTAAGTTCCCCATGCACTTTTCCTTTCCTAAAACTGAAGTCTGCCTGCTTGTCCCTTCTGGAGACTTTTCTCGTTGTTCCTCCAGATGTTCCCTGTTACTTTTCAAACTCCAGTTCAAGCCTCTTTCATGGGATGAGCTCATTAGATGCACAAACCAAACACTTGCAGCTCGAGACATTAAAATGTTCTTAGAGCACAAAACTGTGTTGTTTAATATCTTGATTTGTTGGGTCCATGGTGACAGTGTCAATCTGTTAATGATGCCCAAACATTTTTAGGCCACTCTATTCTAAGTGTTGCTTCTACTGGGACAGCACTTACAAAAGATCAGGTTGCATTCTAACAGGGAAGTTTTTTCCCTCTCCACAGTCCATGGAAAAATAAGAAGAAAATGTGAGGCCACACTGAGTTTGCCAGTACAAGCAATTTTTTTGGCAAAGAGATGAATGTATGTAATCTTTACTCTGTAATTGTCTAAACTGAATTAGAAAAGACTATTCCAAATATCTGTCTACATTCTTCCCACAGATACATTTCCCAAAATAAAGTTATGGGAAGCTGGTTGTTCATCATTCATGAATCCACAGAAATATAATGGTTGACTCACTGTGGATATTTTATTTTGTTAGGCTATTGAATGTTTTGCTTCATGCAGAATGTTCCTTTCTGCTCAACCTACCATACACAGCAAGAATAAATCCAGCTGGCACCTAACATCTTTAAAGCTGTCTTATGTTTTCTGGATTCAGACTCTGTTATTTCACAATCTGTTCTGGACATTTCATGTCTGGGATTAATTTTAATGAAGTATCTAGAACCTCATGAATACTCTGGGAATGCTGAGCCCTGAATAATCATATTTTCCATTACGTGTCCTGCAGAATCTGATTTATATCTCTGTCCTGATGCTAGCTTACTTATCACTAGTATTAACTTGTGACAGTTTATGAGCATTCGTGGGGACTTAGGGATTTGTAGCAAGAGTTTAACAGTGAGGAAGTCCTGATGGTACTGTGATTACCACTGATCTCACTGTAAGAACTGGCCCTCTGTCGACCCATCTGTTTTGGGTATAAAAACAATGCAAATATTCAGCAATATTCAGCACAGAAGTTTCAGCTGAGAAAAATCAAGAACAAACTTCTACCCTGAGGGCCTGATTTAAGCCCACTGATGTAAGCCAGGTCCTGATTTTCATTGCCAATATGCCCACCTCTCTGACACACATTACAAGTTTTTAACCTCTGTGAGTCCTGGGATGAAACTAAGCAATCTCTACACTTGCCCAGAAATACAACTGAGGGATGAAAGAGTATGTGGCTTTATTTAATAGATTAATTATATTTAATTTTGTCCTTTTGTTTTTTACTTCTTTATTGAGCTCCAGATGCTGTATTCTCCTGGGAATGTGCTATGTCAGGTTAGTGTTTGCAACTCTGAGAATGTGCATGTCAGTCTCCTAGGGTACCTTTTAAAGTAATTTTGGATAATGGGAACATTTGGGGTGGTTCGTGGAACCGGAGTTGGCTCTACAGGCATTTTTGCTTGTGCTGTCTCGACAGTTCAGCCAGCAGGTGGAACCAGGGGAAAGCAGATGTGCTGTATGCAAAAATGCTCAGCCCTTTCCTGAGAGATTCATCCCAAGGTGTCTGATTAAAATTGTGGTTTTAACTTCATTGTTGACGTTTAGGATAGTCAAACAGCAAAAAAAAAGTTATTTCTAAAAAATGACAGGTTGACGCTGTCAGACCTTGGTGCACAAACTCCCACCAGCTTGGGTCAGCCTGCAAATCAGCTGATGTCATCACACAGTAATAAAGAGGATGTTTTAATAAAATTTCCTCACTGACCATTTTCACTTGTGAATATGTCAGAGATAGACAACAGGGGATAATCCAGATCACATCGTATCCCTCCATCAGCGACATCTGGCATTTGCTCAAAAGGCAGCATCAGAAATGTAGGCTAAAAATATTCCTTTAATGTGTTCTACTGTGGGAAATTAAATGTAGTGCACCCAGTGGCATGTGCCCTGCAAAACACAGCCTGGGCAGCTCAGAGTGAATTAACAAGTCCATCTTGGAGATCAAATCACCACCAAAGAGAAAGCAGTAGGAGGTGATAAAGTGCTAAGGTTTCTGGTACTGTGGAACTACTTCCCCAGCTCTGTCAACAGCCAGAGGAATCAAATTTAAAGTCATTGTCCTTTCTAAATTTCTTTCCATCAATAAACTGGAGGGAAAGAACATCAATGTCTTCTCCTTACCTTAACCCAGTTGATCCTGATGAGAAAAATACTTGAAAGAAAAATGTTTTAAATGTAAGATCTCAAAGGACTGAAACAGTGAAATCAATACATGAGTGTATTTTTAAACATCTGTAAAAACTGGAAGAAAAAGAATATATTGTGATGCATGTAGGGCTTTGCTGCTCTAAAGCAAAGGTGGAGACTCCTCTGGCACTGTGTAAAAGTGCTGCAATATATCTGCCTGGCTTGCAGTTTGGACTGTAATTTCAACACCATCGCTTGGTCTTTCCAGATTTTGAAACTAAAACATGATAAAAATTACAATATTTTCCAACAAATTGAAAATATACTTTACCAGGAGGTAGAATCTGCCGCTAAAATGCTACTATCCCTTTCATATCTTTAAACTTGGATAATAAAACTCATGGCTATTAAAAATATTGTGTTTGTGGCTATGGGTAATTTTTTATTTCTCCTTCTCTCCTCTTCAATGTGAACACAGAAATTAGTTATAAATTGTTGCTAGCAATCTGCTCTGTAGATGCATAAAGAAAGTAATTTTGGAGCTTGCCAAGCATAAATCAGGAGTGACTTTAATAGGGAGTTATCAAGCATGGCAGAGTGAGAAAGGCTTCATCTTGTTTTAATGAGAATGGGCTTGTACCTCCAAAAGCAGCAAAATTAGAACTCATGAATAACTTGTGGTGGAATATTTTCTCCTTGGCATCCAAGACAATAAATCTGCAATCTCCAAGATTGAAGAATAATTAAATAAAATAGGTTAATTACCAGTACTTGCAAAAATTAATTTCCTACCAGGCACGTTCTTTTATCTTTCTGACATTTTAAAATAAACTTGTCAAATGCCCACCACTGTGATTTTTTGTGTTAATTTCCCCTTTGCTCCTATTTTGGATTTCTTACAAAACCTTTGTTGTCCTATATGTTATATTGACCCTAACTACATGATTCCTTAAACCTTAAATTACATGAGTGGGTTTTTTTTTTTACTTGTTTGACATTTTTTTCTGGTTAGGGATGGCCATTGATGAAGGCCATTGGAGTGTGATTTCCTTTTGATGGCACTTGTGGAAAGCATTAGTTATGATGTCTTAACCAACATACTTATTAATAAGTAAGTCTATATCCCAAAATGTTCTGGGATATTGACATAGTAGGGCTGAATGACTTTTCCAAAGGTATTTAGATATTCCAGTGACGACAGCTGACCATGGAAAAGAGAAAGCCAATAATTTTATAATTCTGTGGAATTTTTTCTCCCATAGTTAAGTTATGAGGGACTTAGGAGGGGAGAAGAAGAGGTCCTGGAAGCTCTACATGTTGTGCACTTGTTAAAGTGCTCAATGGACAATAGTTTCCAAAGGTTTTGGTTGGGTGGTGATGGAGCCTAGGACATACTGCTGCTTCCATCACTCCGTGTCTTCCCTATTGTAAAACAGAGGAGTCATAGTATTTTGATGCCTGTTCACGCTGGTTATTTGAAGATCCTTATGCAGCCCACACTGTGTCCTCAGAAAGCTTACTCAGCCATACCACTGGACATTTCAGCCAGCACATCCAAGAACAGGTAACCACTACAAGGACACTGGAAAGGCTTCCTTGGCCAGCTCAGGCTTTAGACCTACAGGAAGGGCTGTTAAATAGTTCGTTCCAAATTCTTCTCTATCAAAAGCCACCAAGTCTCCCAGCTATCCAGTCCTCTGTAAAAATTCAGCCCCAGTCCTTCACATATTAACTAAACCCACAGGAGTAGCAGGGTTCCTCTTTGCTGCCTGCATTGGTTCACAGACGCTCTTATATCTACACGGGGTATAAGCTGTTTGCTTGCTCTTGTTGACAGTAGAAACAAGAGATGGGCAAGGGATTTACTTACAGGGTTGGGCCGTGGCAATGGGCTTTTTAAATAGCTGTGTGACTTTTGTCTGTGCATCTGGATTTGATGATTAAGCACTTTCTTTTAATGATCAGTGACAAAGTAAATAGGTTTATTGCACTTGAGGAGGCCTCTCTTCTCAAGTGGCAGATTATTGCACCTACTCAAATCATTGTGATTAGAATGAAAAATCCTACTATTAAAAGGTCAGGGCTTTTCATCAATCTGAATGTTTCTCTTTTAACAACTCTGGCAGCATCAATGAGCCTTAAAGTGGGAGTAAATTATATTGGTATGTTTTAGTTTAAACATCACTTTAAAGGTGTTTTTAAGCCAACTTTAAGGCCAACTGTTTGTAAAGGAGGCCTTAATGGAATTGGGAATCATGCCCAGAGCAAACATGTTCTCTGTTTGGCAGTGATTAGTAATGTGTTCACAATTAACTAAATATAGGGTAACCAAATACTAATGGACTTAAATGGACCTTCAGATAAAGCAGTAGCAGGTTTAGAAATGCACTTTATTAAAATCTGAGCCTGCTAACCAAGAAGCTGTAGAAGACAGTAAAGGGGCTTTGCAGAGATATCCTCATGGATAGTTCACTGTGGGATCACAGTTCTTGGGGGTGACACAAAGTCTTGGGTTGAGGCATTTTCTTTGTGGAGAGTTGTTGGAAAGCCTTCTGTTTGAGACATCTGAAACTGCAAAGAGGACAAAACACTGGGGATATATAGTACAGCACAAGGAAGCCAGCAATAGATGGAATTGCCTTAGCAGTTTCTAGAACCTGACTTTCCTTCTCGGAACGTTTTAGGATTACTCACTTATTCTTTACAGCCCTCACACCTTGTCATTAGGAAGGGCTTCTAGGCCACAGGTACCAAAGCAGTGCTATGTTCTGGCTGCTGTTGACAGTATGTAAATAACCCTGTTTTTTTCTATGCCTGAGCTACTGTGCCCTGCTTGACCCCCACAAACAGCTCAGGTTTTCTGTGCAGTGATACTCCCAGAAAAGTTGCATCGTTGCTTTGTCACCACGCTGATTTGCACCCTTCCTGCACCACAAGGTGCTGGTGCTGGTGGCTGTGGCTGGTGCTGTTAAATGTCATCCAGAGTTTGCTCTGTGAAGACTAGAGACTCCAGAAGGCAGTGAACCTCTAGTTTCTGTGGGTTTTTCAATGAGTTAAGGGATCCCAGTACTCCATGATCTCAGTAATAGTGACACCTGGATGTGTCTACTGCAGTCACATCACTGTGTTACACAAAGTCCCTTTTCTACCTTTATTTACCTCAATTTTTTTATCTGATGATCAGATTTTGAATTAACATGAAAGCTAGTTTGTTGGTGTTTTTTTTTTACTTATTTGCCAAGAAATGGAGATCAGGAAATGTAAACTTGGCAGTATTACCCTCCCCCTAAAAGTATTCCTTCCTTTCTCACCATGGTGGTAAATATTTTTGCATGGCTAATGCGAAAAACTCTAATGTTATGAAGCTTCACTCATCCAACTTACATGTGCCACAATGATTCCATGTAGGACAAAAGCACCTGCCAAAAGGAGTAGGTGGAAAATCACTGCAGAAATATCCCAGGTTTTTGACTGTGTGAGCCAGGGCAACATCATGGGAACTACAGTATGTGACCAGGAAGAGCCCACTGCTAACAGACCTAACAGCCTCATGGCTCAGAGAGCATTTCTGCTGAGTATGGTAGTCTGAACACTGTGAAGGATGGGTAAGGGTGGTTGTCAGAGTGCTTAGAGTGCATACATTACTTTTTAAATCATTTTTATTAAATTTTTTTAATTTTTTGTATTTGTTTTAGCCATAGTATAGCTTCATTGCTTAGGACTGGGACTCTGTCAGGGGGCTGAACTGCATGTGTGTTGTGTTATAGGGGTGGAGACAAGCAAAATATTTTTCAAACAGAGGTGAGTGAACTTGTGCAACATGACATTCACAGCCAATTACATAGATTTTGGTTTCAGAGGATATCTTTTCCTTTCTCAAACTTCATCTCTAGTCAAGACAAAGGGCTAGGACGTCATAAGGCAGTAGTTGTTGTGGTATTAGGAGTATTGCAAGAAGTGAAAAAATGGACAGGACATCTTCAGGAGATCCATGATGGAGTGACCGAGTCAGTGGGTTTCCAAGCATCCTCACAGCACAGTGGTTCATGACTGGGTGTCTGTGAGGATGGTAGGCTGACAGGATTGATCCCAGTCCCCTTGAGGATTTGTGAGATCCCACGTTTTGGTTGCAAGAGCCACAAAAATATGGATAAGTCTTAGGAATGTGAGGCCAAACAGGGACATGCGCTTTCACACTGCAACACGATGACCTTTATCTTTCTTGGTGACCTGAAAAGCAGTGATTGCTGTGTAAAAGAAGTCTACAAGTAGCAAAGAGTCTCTAGAGCCTTCTCTCAACCAGCAGTGACAATAATATGGGGTGGCACAATCCTCTGCCAGAACCAAGCACCACAAGGTGATGAAGACTGGACACACCTCACACCTTCTTCTCATGTATCAGAGAGGTTTTGGTACATTCCTACATGGTGAGAGACCTCTGTTTAGAGAGAGAGGTCTAGAAGGGGCTGAGGGCCAGCAAAGTGGTGCCAGGCTGTTTGCATGGTGGTCCCAGTCACAGAGCATTTGCCCTCAGCTGGGGCTTGAAGGGTTTACAAGACAGTAAGCACCACCACAATTCCATGGCTCTTTGACATTTATTCTTTGGTTTCCTTACAGACTCATTACAGCTGAGGGGACTTTAACTGAGGACTAATCACCACTGCTTTTGCAGCCTCCATTTCTCTGTAACGCTCTCCAAGCTGTGTTTCTCTGTTTGCAGGCCATTTCCCAGACTTCCATCACCACCATGGCCCCCACTGTCCCAGACACGACAGAGACCTACACACGGACCCAGTACTGTAAGTGGCCGTGCGAGTGCCCCAAGTCCCCACCGCGGTGCTCCGTGGGCGTCAGCCTGGTCATGGACGGCTGTGACTGCTGCAAGACCTGTGCCAGGCAGCGTGGAGAGACCTGCACAGAGGCTGACACCTGTGATTTCCACAGGGGCTTGTACTGTGACTACAGCGGAGACAGACCTAGGTACGAAATAGGAGTATGTGCACGTAAGTGATGTACATATATTTTTGACTTAGATATACGTTGGCAGCTCCCCTCAGTCTGAGCAGTGGGTGAGGTTTATCTCATTAGATTACTGACTGCACGCTCATCTACTCCTCCATGCATCATCTTCCATTCCATTGTATCTGTCTTTGTTCTCAGGGCAGGTGGCTCAATGGGAAATGACATCTGAATTCTTGCTCTTTGAGTTGGCTGCAGCCAAGAGCAAAGACCAACCAGCATTGGGAGGTCTCCAGATGTGCAAGTAGATGATTCCATATTCCCTGCAACAGAAGGAGGTTCTGCAGCAGGTTAGGGATGAAGGAAGGGTAGGTGTGCAGCCGGATTTAAAGACAAGCAACATAGGCATCTACATGAAAATGATGACATTAAGGGGATGCTTTTGGCATATTCCCTACTGTGGATCCTTTGAAAGGATAGCACATGGTATCCTGTCAAGAGGGTCAGGAGTGGATCCTCTCCTATCAGAGCTTTTCAATGACAAATTGAGGTCTGAGCCTTAATTTTACAATGGTTACAGTCACATTAGCTGCCATGAGGCAGAAGGATTTCTTCCCGCCTATTGTAACAAACTCTTGGTTTCACGTGACTGGAATGCTTTTACTCAAGCAGAGGAAAAAAAGTTAGGTAATGTTTCTTGTGCCAAGGATATGTTCACTTGTTCTGAGATCCAGAACATGAGAGTGAATCTGATTAGCTCATAAATGTCAGAAATTGCTGACAATCACTCCTCCGGGAAAGATTAAAAGTGAAAGAATCGCAAGCACAACCACACAGATTGCTGATCAGAAAGGCTGTTGACTATTTAGCAAGTTATTAGAATATATGGCCATGGCTTTAGGTACGTAAACAGGAAAAAGTCACTTAGAGGTAGGGTCTTCTAGGCTGGAACATAACTATAATGATCTAAGAGGAAATCTAAAGGTGAAACAAGACCTGGAGGAGAGCTGATTGTGAGATGAATAGATAGAATAGCTGATTCACAGAAGAGGAAAAAGATTACAAACTGTAGGCTTCCATAAATTTAAAACAGCAGAAGTCACACAAGGGGCAGGTCTGAAGAGTGAAGCAGTTCAGGGAAGCTGACAGTTTCTCCCAGAAGTGATACTAGGTGTTGCTGTTCCTTAGCAGAAGGATAGAAAGTGTAGTAAGAAATAACCTTGACTTTGCAGTAGCTCAGCTAGAAAAAAAAAAGGCATGCAAAAAGTGCAGTCTAACCAGATTTTTGCAGAATATGATCAAAATAACAAGAAGAGAAGTTACGTGCAAGGAGCTGTATGCTTAAACAGTGATTTTCAAGATTAGAAAAGATTAAGGTTAAGAAAAGAGGATATGAGATCATTCAAGTGTATTGTCTGGAGTATGTGGGAGGTCTGTAAGGGCAGGTTAGACAAACACTGTCAAGAATGACATCGTTACAGCTGGCCCTGGGTTGGGAGAGGAAAACAGGCTTGATGTTGTCTCAAAGCTATCAGCCTTCCTAGAACTCTTTAAAGACCTTCACGTTGCTTCACATTTGTTTATTTATTTAAATGCTTGCTTTCTTAGTTGGATATCTTTTGGTTTTTGCAGTCCTCCCATACATTACAGGCATTCAGTGTGTCTGTGGCAGCAGCACCGCGATGTATTAAGATTGAGCTCCAGATTTTCCAGTGAGGTCTGGAGAGATTCCCAGTCTATGCTTTATCATCCTTACTACCATGACAATATACTCCCTATTATGTGATATCTGTGATTCTATGGTGAGGGGCATTGTGGCATACAGAGCTGAGGGGAATGAGAGGTAGGTCTTTCCACGGTTAGGACTGAAGTGGGTTGTCTCTGGCTGCCAAAGAAACCTGTAGTCTTTCCCTTGCGTTCATCATCCAGGTAGATGCATAGGACAGGATCTGCTGACATGTTCTTTCTTGTACCCTGGGACACATATAGGCTGCATCACCCCACTCTCAGCCCATCAGGTTCTGTCCTGATCACAGGGTGAGTGAAGGCTCATGTGAGTGGCACCTTGTTGGGTGGTGGGGACTAACTGCTGTGAGGAATTTGCTTTGCATATAGGTGCTACAGGTCTAGAGAACCTAGAGAATCCAGAGCATACAGGTCTACGGAAACAATATAATATGTGGAAAAATAAAGATACTGAAAGAACAAGGAACTGGTTTTGGGAAAGGGAATGCAGTCAAACTGGGGGAAATTCAGGCTGTATCTGGACTGGCGTGCTGAGGTGTATCCCAGGATCTAACCTCCCAGACATGAAATAAGAACCTGCTGGGAGCCACTACAGCTCTCCTTTTGTTGTTGGATTTTCTCTGTACCAAAGCAGAGACAGCAGAGTGCTGAGCACACGCCCAGGTGGGGAGTCAGGCATTGTGCGCATGGGGCTGGGATTAGGGATGTGCTTCCAAATTGCTTAATTTCAGACTTAGTGAAGTTCTGCATGAAGGCATTCAGCAACCCCTTTGTGTTTGGAAGTGTTCACATGGTGAGCCTCTTGGTGTAGGAGATTTGAAGAAGGCTGTTCTCATAGTGTGGGAGGGATATGCTGGTAGGAAAACACCAGGAAATACAGCATTTTCTTGAATTGTTGTAGTCCATGTGAACATCTAGAGATATACCTGAATTCTTAGGTTCAGCACTAAGTGATATTTTTTCAATACAAAGACTGAAGCTCCAAAATTGGAGCTGAGGATGAACTGGAGATCTAGATTTGTGCTTCAAATTCCAACAGCTCTTGTTTTGGTACAGAAGAAGGAATTTGTGTTTGATGTTTTCATTCAGTCCATTCCAGAAATAGCCTTTGCAGAATTTTCATCCAGCATTTCAATTTGTGTTCCCCTGAAGCAGCCACATTGCTGCTCCATTTCCCACCAGACTTAAAACATAAGTGATCTGACCAGTGCGTGTGCACTGCCTCCATGTGACCAAACAAGAAACTAAACTTTGAATTTTCCATTGAAAGATTTCTGCCAGTGCTTCCAAATAACTGGCCATATCTTTGAAACAAACAAAAAACCAAACACTGCTGTTTGAATCAATATGATTCCTGTTCTCGGGCAATCAAAATGCTTGAATTTTTTTTTTTGTAACTTTACTTAAAAAAATACACCAAATAATTATTTTCATGGTTTTATAATGTATACTTCATTTTCCTAGAAAACTATTCTGTGTTAAAGTGGGTAGGATCCAGTTGCCTAAATTTAGGAATCCAGTGCCTTTTAGGTGCTCTTTTGCTACCTTGGTTGTCTTTCCCTCTCTGCTTCAGATGGGTACAAGTGTTGTGAAGAACTGTGTCATATATGTGACTCCATATAGTCCCCTCATATGTCTCTGAAAGCTTCAAATTTTGCTCATTATCTGTTTTAATTGCTTTGATTGTTCCTACCGTGAATAACTCCTACCACCATGCCATGAAATGATTTTTTAAGTAAGCATTTGTTGATAAAGCTTGTTTTATTTTCTAACTTATTTTTCCATGAAGCATTGAAAGATTCTCTTTTTTTGCTGTGATTTAGAATGAAAACAGTTTCCTAGATGGTGTGACTACCCCTGTCTCAGCATCACGCTGAACACATCGCCCTGCAGTACTGCCGTGTCTCCGTGTTGGCTCTGCCAGCCCAGGGATCAGATTGGTAAAGGAACACATCAGAGCTGCTTGTTGCCAGCATTATTTTAACGGTGCTCTGTGTGTCTTTCTCTCTTTTTCTTTCTTTCCAGAAATTGTTGGTGTAGGATGTGTCCTCAATGGAGTCAGGTATAAGAATGGGGAAGCGTTTCAGCCCAACTGCAAATACAACTGCACGTGCATTAACGGGGCTGTGGGCTGTATTCCCATGTGCACAAACTCACGTCCTCCCCTTGTCTGGTGCCCAAACCCAAAGCTGATTAAGATGGCAGGGAAGTGCTGCGAGCAGTGGGTTTGTGATGACTCCAGAAAAATCAGGAAGACGTCTCCACGTCACATCTCCTCTGCAGGTATGGAGGCAGTGAGACAGACTTCTCCTTTGCCATCAGGAAGCTGAAGACAGAATCTACAAGCAAAGTATCAGCTTGCACTGCCAGACCTGGCAGGTATCTAGTCTTTGTGTGAAGGAGGCACAGAGACTCCCACACAACATGTGCTGAAGAACAGGACAGGCAAACCCGTGTGGTGTGCTCAAACTCCTTAGCAGCAATGTGGATATGGATGTCTTATCCTTGGAAGCATTCAAGGCCAGGTTGGATGGGGCCCTGAGCAACCTGATCTAGTGTGGCATCTCTGCCCATTACAGGGGATTTGGATCAAAATGATCTTTAAGGCCCTTTTCAACCCAAACCATTCTATGATTCTATCATTATGAGATTCACCAAAGATGCTTGTGCAACCATTCTGTGATTCTGTGTGACAAAGTCCCCTTTGAAGCATCTGCTGGAACTTTGAAGACATCACAAGTCCTTTTTAATGCTTCATCTTTTTTTTTTTCAGTCGATTCTCTGGGAAACAGAATGGGTTCAGTTTAACTTGGGACTGAGGCTTTCTGTCTGGGTCATATTGCTTTGGTAGTGCAATTTTAAAGCCCCTGTATCTTAGTAGTCTCAAACTTATATTAGACCTTGAAAACAGTTATTGTGGCGGAAGTTTCATTGCCAGATGGGCTAAATTGTCTTTGTGTTAGTATAGCTTTTCATCAGTTCTGGACTGATGATATTACTGAACTACCTGTTTTGTGTATCACATAATGAGTCTTCTTTCCACACACATTCGTAGCCCACTGCACAGAGGTGGTACCATTTGCCTCAAATATGGTCCCAAATGCTTAAGACGGACTCACCTTGCCATATGTCAAATTTATCCTCAAAATGCCCTGCAATGCAATGTATTGCCATTAGCCACATTAGCTCCGTGTTTTAGACTATCTCACAAAGCAAAGCTCAAGGAGATGTAGGATGCTTGTTGTAAACCAGGATTTTGTTTCCTTGGTGGTACAGGATTTTTTTCCCCCAGTCCTTGGTCTATATTTTTACTGCACAAAACAAAGCTTCAATCTCCATTTTGTGGGTTAAACCCACCAGAGTTTAGCCCTCACTTCTGTCCCTAGTAGCTCTGAAATGTGATGCAGGTCCAAATTCAAAGCATCTGCTACTGAAACTGGCCTTATGTCTTCATGGCCTTTGTCCCAAAATGGGCATAACAGAGCTTTGCTTGCCTGACTTTTCTCTTGTAAGTAGAATTCTTACAGAAATACGACTAGCGTTTATTATGTTTAGTATAGTGATTAATATACTAATAAACATAACAGTGAGCAAGCTCAGTGCAGCAGTTTCTACTAGAGTTTTTCCTTTGGGCTGTCCCAGGAGCTGCAAAGCAGAGGGGACTTTGGCTGAGGCTGTGAAAGAACCTGAACTGGGGTTGTAGGCTGCTTTCGAAAGACAGCCCACCCTTTTCCAAATGGCTACTGAGCTCTCTGTGAGCTATTCAAACTGCTCTTCCTCACAGTGAAAGGCTGTGGCTGCTTCCCAAGCCCTCTGCCATCCAGCAGAGACTGTTGACCACTTTCTGCTACAGGGAATCAATTGAACGGGCTCAGAAATAAACCTTCATGGTGAGATCAAATCTCATCCCTTTTTTCCACCCGCTGGAACAAGCTTCTGTAATTATTTGTATTGTGGCAGCACCTAGGGGTCCCAGACAAGGACCTCCTTGTGTGAGGCTGTGAAGGGGAAGAAAGAAAGAAATGAGCCCTGGCCCTGAGCGCTCACAGAGCTGGGGAGTCTGACACAAGTAGGTCAGCACAAAGGGGGTGGGATGAGGGGCTTCGCAGGAATGCTGAGCCACTTCGCTGTAGTTTAATTATTTGGGTTAGTGGCCTGAATGTGTAATGAGCTGGGGAGAGGGTCTTTAATATGTAAAGCTGTCTTGGCTGAATAATGTGGGGTTAAACTGTCTCCACAGCCTATGAGGGAGAGGATGAAGCCTGGCAGAAGAACTGCATCGTTCACACCTCACCCTGGAGTCCCTGCTCAAAGACCTGTGGGCTGGGCATCTCCACCAGGATTTCCAACGACAACGACCAGTGCCGGCTCCTGAAGGAAAGCCGCCTGTGCAACATGAGGCCCTGTGAGGTGGATATAACCCAGCACATCAAGGTGGGGAGTGTTTCTTTGTGTGCCCCTTCAGCTTTTGTTGTGCAGCTTTCAGGCCCCAGAGGGCTGCACTTCTACATGGACTTACTGTGCTGCACAGAGTTCCAAAATGTGTCCTCCCTGTGCTTCCACGTGCTGGTATGAAAATCTTGCCCTGAGAGCTTTAGCTGCAGCCAAAAGGTCCTTGCAAAGAAGGCCAAGCAGAGCCTGCTGTGCGCAGTGGTGGCTTAGACAGACCTGTACTCATCTAGTGGAAAAGTAATGCTGAATGTCTGCTCGTGGCTGTGAACTCCATTTTGCAAGTATCCTACTGGGTTCATAGGTCTGAACATGTAAATCTGTCATGGCCTATAGGGATTCCTAACAGCTTCAAACCCTTTTAAATACAGGAATCATAGAATGGAATCATAGAATCATTGAAGCTGGAAAAGAAATCCAAGATGATCAAGTCCAACCTTCGACCAAATACCACTATGCCCACTAGACCACATTGTGAAATCCTATGTCTACTTGTTTTTGAACACTTCCAGGGATGGTGATTCCTCCACTTCCCTGGGCAGCCTGTTCAAATGCTTAACCACTCTCTCAACTAAGAAATTTTTCCTAGTATCTAAGCTGAACCTCCCACGGAGTAATTTGAGGCCATTTCCCCTTGTCCTATCATTATTTACCTGGGAGAAGAGGCCAAGTCTGACTCTGTCACAACCTCCTTTCAGGTAGTTATAGAGAGCAAGGTGAATTTTATGTCCTACCTCATCACTCTCTACAACTATCTGAAAGGAGTTTGTAGCCAGGTGGGGTCGGTGTGTTCTCCCAGGCAACCAGCAGTAGGACAAGAGGGCACGGTCTTAAGCTGTGCCAGGGGAGGTTTAGGTTGGATATTAGGAAGAAATTCTTTACAGACAGAGTAATCAAACATTGGAATGGACTGCCCAGGGAGGTGATAGATTCACTGTCCCTGGAGGTTTTTAGGATGAGATTGGGTATGGCACTTAGTGGCATGGTCTGGTAACCACGGCGGTGTTGGATCAAGGGTTGGACTTGATGATCTCAGAGGTCTTTTCCAACCCTGTTGACTCTATGATTCTATGTCAGCATCGAATATTAACCTCTCTTTTTTTTTTATTTTCTTATCTGATTTAGCCTGGAAAGAAGTGTTTGGCTGTCTACAGGGCCAATGAACCCATGAACTACACCATCTCAGGATGTGTGAGCAAAAGTCCATATAGACCCAAATATTGCGGCGTCTGCACAGACAACAGGTGCTGCACACCCTACAAGTCCAAGACTATTGAAGTGAGGTTTCAGTGCCCAGATGGAACTGAGTTTTCCTGGAAAATCATGTGGATCAATGCTTGTTTTTGCAACCTGAACTGCAGGAACCCCAATGACATCTTTGCCGACTTGGCTCATTACCATGATTACTCTGAAATCGCTAATTAAATTGGCTGAATGCTTGAATTGACCCATTGCTCTGATTTTACAGAGGTTTTAAAATAAAAGGAGAATTTTCATCCACTGCCAATGTACAATTTTTTTTCCTGAGGTAGGCTGTTAAATATCCTTGTTTTGCCACACTGTTTTGGAGAGGTCTTGAACAAGCAGGATTTTTAACTCCAATAGATCTTCATCCATTAACAGCAGCCAGGAATTCCTTCATTCACTGATTCCAGGACTTAAATGACAGCTATGTTGGCACTGCCATTTATCAGGCCAGCAGTTTAATTGCCCAAAGGAAAGAATAGTACACTAGTATGACAGCAAAATATGCCTGTCAGTAGCTTAGACATGAGATTCAGACACCCTTATTGCCATTTCTTGAACAATGTTGTCTAAGATGGAAAATTGACATATATGTTTTATTTTTAACATTAGACATGAAGATTTGACGGTCTGACCCTTGGGACTAAAGTCTAGTGTCTGTCACACTGAGATCAGTGCTAGAACTGGCCCTCTGTCATTCTCAGTCAGATCCTTCTCCATGGTGAATTTCATGGGATAAGCCCAGGGGGAAGAATGTTTTTCCTGAAATCTCTTTGTGATGAGTCTGTCTCTCACTGCAATAGGCTGGGTCCAAGAACCTCTGTGTCCTGCTCTCCTTGGATTCACCTCAATCTCTTGGAGTATCTTGTGCCAGGGATATTTTCACGGTTCTCTACCTGCTCTGAATCCAAAACAGCCATCCAAGAACTCATATTTTCAGTATAGATCCTCTATCCAGGGGTTACGTATTGCTCCTAGGCTAGCTCTGCAGACCTGAAGGATGAAATGTAGAGAGCCAGATGAGAGATGAAGGGGCAAGACCTCATGCACCCATTTATGCACACAGAAATTGTGTAGCCTGTGTCTGGGGACCACCACCTCCTCCTCCCCATGTGGTTATCAGCATGCAGGTCACACTTTCCACTGCTGCCTTATCAGTGACACAAATCATTGTTTTACATGGCTGGGGTAGAGGAGAGGAGACATATGCTAAATGAGAAAACAGACATTAAGCTTCCCATCAGCTCTGTGAATGTGTGGATGCAGAAGGAGAGGCAATCCTTGTCACAGCTTCTGGTCCATTAGTTCCAACTGGGATGAGGCTTAGAGTAAACATCAAGGTAAAGCATTTTCTTCAGAAATGGTTTCACATGCAAATATCAGCTAAGAGAAGAAAAAAATCTGTCATTACCTTTCCAAGCAATAAATTTATCATCACTGAAAGGTGCCGGAGCCAGGTTTTTTTCCAATAAATTGTTAGTACAGCACCCATGCCCTATGGCACATTTGCTATTGCTTCACTTGGGACAGAAGAAATGTGTTTCTGCATGGAGAACTGTAGTATCTGTTCCAAAATCCCTGGTGGCACAGTAGAACTGATTGACATATGGTCTGGAGATTGGACCAGTACAAGGCTGAACTTGGAATGATGGAAGTGTTTTAAATTAGTCACTTATTTTGCTTTAGTTTCAGTTGGCAAGTTGTCTCCATCTTGATAACCCAGTGGAAGTAGATTAGTTTCTGGGAGATATAAATCTTTTTGGCTATGATGAATTAAAAGTTCTCGTGAGTGGTCTGAAAACAATGTCATCCCTATGTAAAGACAACTAGGAAAAATGCTGTGTATCTTCAAAAGCTGCTAACTCCAATAGCATATTTGTTTGTATATAAGAATTCTGCCCACATCTTTCCCATAGAGCTAGGCCATTCCTCAATTCAAAGCTTTTATTATTTCTTTCTTTAAGCTTCCATGAAGAACCCAGTGGCAGAAAAGAAGGGTGGTCCCTCCCTGCATGTTTCAACATTCTCTCCTCTTTGTTCCTCTGATGATAAGGAACCTGAGGCCACCAGTATTTTGCAAGATTCAGCCCCATGACTGCTTTGGCCTGGATGATGTGACAGCAGAGGTCATATCTGACCTATTCGCCTCCACCCAAATGAGACCTCAGCACTAGCAAGACTGAGAACGTTACATTTTAAACTCCACCCCTTGGTAAAAAAGTCCCATGAGAACATACAAAAAAGAGGCCTTGGCCAGGAAGCGGAAAACACTGACAATGTTTTCCAAAAGGGAAAATTGTTTGTACTGAGACATGTTAGAGGGAAGGCATACTAGGATCTCTCTCTCAGTATTTAATTCTAAATATTTAAATCTCATACTTAAGATCCCTTAAATATGGCTTGGAATCCTGTGTTCTAGTTCTTGCCCATCTTAAAATGTCATATATATATATATATGTGTGTATATATACATATATATATGTATACATACACATCACCATGGCTAGGCTTCGCAAACAAAGATTTGGGAAAGGCTCTATCCACATTTGTTACAAGCACGCTGGTGGCTAATAAGGCCAATACTAGATAGACATGTCCGATTGCAAAAGGCACAGCAGAAAGACTCCTTATGCATCCATAAAATATTATGTGGATGCAGTTATATAATATCGTATGTAATATTATACATAGAAACATGCCCATGAATATATATGTGTATATTTACGTATATATATTCCTATGCTGCAGTCTTTGGTGCATAAAAAGGAGTGCATGTGTAATGTGTATTTATATGTACAATCAGTCTTTCTCTGTTTTACATGTACACATAAGGAAACAAAAACAGGATCAGATTATGTTCAAAAAACTGTGTCCCTCAACAGGCTTGCTTTGCTTTGCAATCAGCTAATGCTGTAACCCTCTCAATGAAATGCTGCAGCGGCTGTAACCACGGCTTTCACTGCAAGATAAAAGAAGCTATTGAAAACTTATGCATGGCCAGCAGCTCCAGTGCATGTCAGTTTTTAGTGAAGTGAATGCCTGGAAACCACAGATCTTGCCCAGTGCACCCAAGATGTTTCTGTTTCTAGCCTGGTTTCCTAAGGAAGCAAGGCATATGCAACCCTACCATCCATTTGTTTGTCTGTCTGTCAGCCAGTCCCTTTGTGGGAAATGCCAAACAAAGGGGGCAGAAGTGTAAAGATCTCAGAAGCGTTGCAATTCCTGCAAAAAAAATGAAACCAAAGAGCAGGACAGGGAAGAGGACCACCACATTGTCCGTTGCCACGGTCCGTTGCAGAAAGGAATGGGATCGGGCACTACAATAAGGGGTCCAAACACAGTTGAGGTCTGGTCAGGTAATGCCCACTTTATTAAGCCAACAGGGCTTTAAATAGTGTAGGTTTAGGGGTTGGGCTCAGGTTTAGGGAGGAGCAAGGGATTGACAACTGAAGGTTCCCAGGGATAGGATGACAGGGTAAAGGTAGGTGGAGTTTGGGAGTTACTGGGGGAATGGGCCAATGACAGCTACCTCTGCACTGCACCAAACCTCAACCACTGGCAGGCAGAGGAGCGGGAAAACAGGGGAGGACAACAGGTTTAGGTGGGAAAACTGTGAGGGGAGGAAGAAGACAATATGGAGGACATGATTTTTAAACAATAAACTGGGGTACAAAGAACAGTACAACCATATAATATAGAACTGGGGTATAACCGGGGTAAAACAGGGGAAAACAGTCAGTCCGGTGGTTTGTCAAATCCAGTGAATAAAGGTCCATAACAGTACATTAATGTCTATTCTAGTAGGTGAGTGTCATTTCAGGGGTCATAGACTTTTCTCCAGGCTTGATATTTCTGCCACTCGCTCTCGTCTCCACCAACAGTCCATGTCAAGCCCATGCACATCTGCCAGGCAGTCAATGTGTCCAGCATGTCTGCAGCGTGGCCCAAACACCTCAGCAGCAGTTTAAAAGGGTTTTGAACAGATGCACCAGTTGGAAACTAGCAGCCATGGAGGAGGCACAGCTGAAGCAATCACAGATGGGGAATAGTGGTTATTGCACTGCTGTAAATGGTGTAAATAGTGCTGTAAATTGTGGGGAGATTGGACACAAATCTATAGGACGCACAGCCTCGTTAACTCTTCTGCTTTTACAACTCTTTTTCTGGTGACTCTGAGAGGGAAGAGTATCACTTGTAGACAGTGAACTTGACCTGCAGTCTGTGGTGCATCAGAGATCCTTTGTTCTAATAGATGTTTACAAGAAGATTAGTGCTAGGACTAAGGCAACAGACCAGCCTTTAGATTCAGCTCCCTGGCTCCTTCTGTGCTTGGGCAAACCATATATCTTTATAACAGCATTTTGTGGTTGCTGTTTAAATACATTCAGGATCTAGATCCTCAAAGGCTTTCATGGATCCAGCCCTTGGTTTCACTTTTTCTCAGTACTTCAGAGCCAGAACAAGACTCTACTGTTCATTGCCTCTGTTGTGAGTGAAAACTCCTCCAGCAGGAACTGATGTTCTCTGTACATTTGTACAATGGGCCCAGGTCTCTGCTGGGACCTGAAAGGGATACCATAACCCAAGGAAGCAACAATAATAGCATTGGAGGAGATACCAGGAGCAGAGCTGGTGTTAGAACCCTCTGCTGCAGCAGTCCTGGGAAAGGCTTGAGAAAGGATGGGAGTGACAATTTTGCAATGCAGTCTAAGTCAAGACAGTTTGACACACATTCTGCTCACAGCAATTATCTTGTTAGACCTGTAGTCTGGAACAAGGATGGATGGTGGGATTTTGAAGGTCTACTCATGGTGGTATGAACAGCAAAACTTCAGTGAGCTCCAGTGTCCGTAGCCATTAGCCTTCTGTAGGGACTTCATCACAGTCAGTACAGTAGCTGAAGCTGTCCTATTTGGGAATCCCAGAAAGCAGGTTATCCACTCAGCGAAGAAGCAGGCATGAAATTTATTCAAATGCCTTTTCATGGAGCATTGGCTGGAAATTAAAGCATCATTTTCGTGTGCATGCAATTGGAAACAGGGTGTAGTGCAGTTGCAATATTTTTTATGTGCTCACTAGGGTTGTGCTGTGTATATGTAAAACTCTAGGAAAAACACAAAACTCAGAAACACTGTGTCATCTTGTAAATTAAACCCTGAGGTTTTTTTGGCCCCATTTTTTTGGAAGGAGTTTTAAAACAAACACTTTATTAAACTGATATAGACAGAGTGCTCTCACTATCTAGAGGCACATATCCATACACATACCTACTGAAATTGTGACTTTTCCTGTTTTAACAGTTCTACAGTTATACATGTAAGCTTCATATACTGAAATACAGGAAAAATTAATAGGAAAACCAGATTGGCTTGGCAGTGTCAGCCTGAGTTACTCCAGCTATATATAACACGTTACTTGTTCGTAAAGCATCACGGTGAGGCTTTTTGAATAGCATGTTGCTGCTATGGTTTAAAGATATTAAATAACCTCATAAGTAGTAAATGGTTAATGAATCTATGACTGACACCTCATTTAGAAGCTTAGGCAGGCAAATGGAAGTGAAATATGTCTGCCATTGGTAGTTCTTTTCCTTTACTGATCTCCTTGCCTGGCCAATGTCCAAGAGTGCATTCATGATCTATGACAAAGCCCTGAACTGGAGGATACATACAAATAAAGAGCCAGTAATATGGTAAAAAAGGATGATGTGGAAGTTTCTCCTTCAGTGTGAGTATTTTGTCAGCTTGGGAAAGCGAGGTGTTCCCAAACTAACATGTTCTTGTTTCCTGGTCTGTTTCTGGTTCTACATTTGTTTGGGGTTTTTTTCCCCTTACTGGACTTGGGACAGACTTCTAGAGTCTCTGAGCAAAGTGGAGTGTGTTCTTAACCTATCTAAGTGTGCCTTTGTTAGCAGCTTCCTTGAGCGGCTGCAGTAGTAACCTGTTTGCAGCAGCCATACATACCAAAATTGTTCAAACAAGGTCATTAAAGACATAGGGGAAAGCATTCATTAATCCATATCCCTTAATTTACATATCCTCAGAACTAACCCCAGTAAGGATTCTACCCTTTAATTCTAGAAAAATATACTTGTAGAGTTTTCCCACAAATCAAGTTTGCCTTCCAGCCTGAAGCAGGTTACTTGCCTTGGTAGGAATTTAAACACTGTGAGTGGCCTCATGTTCTGAACAGTTCTGGGTTGGTGTTGGAGTTGCTTACAGTTCCTGGAATTTTAGGTGAGAAAGCATGTTCTTTCCAGCCTTCTTCTTCAGTGTGCTTTATTTTTGTTTTTATTTTTTTGCTGGTTGGTTTTGTTTGTTTGTTTGTTTACTGGAAAGGGCAATTATCTGCATTTTAAGCACTTTCCAGAAAACTGTGCCTCTGGCAATAGCTTTCATCAAAGGTACCACATTTCTTTGCTGTCTCTATAGGCACCAGAAATTCCATGTGTCCTGTGCTCGCCCATGTGGCAGCTGCCAAGTGCACAATCTTGCCTGAAGGGTCATTAGTCTGGGAAATCCATCATCTCCTGAGTACTGTGCACTTTCCAAATGATGTGCTGACCCTGTGATAGGCTCTACTTCTGTAGGACCTCCCCTGCTCCAAATCTGCATGAGTGGCAGGGAGGGAATCACCACGGGATCAATGCTTAACACTGGCAGCTGGCGGTAAAGAACTATGATTTTTTTTTGATTTGGTGACTTTTCATCATTAAAAAGAAGTGAAATTGTATTGCAATCAGTCAGTAAATGACAATTTCCTAGCTGGAGAGATATAAGTGTGGGACTGAGGTCCAGCAGGGAGGATGTGACAGTGTGCATGTCACCACTGCACAAGAAGCTGGGTGGCACCTTTGCATAGTGCAGGCTCACCAAACCCTACAAGCAGGTTGTTCATGGAGACTTCACTGGGAGCTGTCCCAACCCTCCCCCAGTGCTGCTGCCCAGCAAACAGCCGTTCCCTCCCCAGCCCCCTCCACACACTGACCTTGGCCTGAATACCATAATCCACTCCAGCCATAAGGAATTGCAGAGAGTGGCAGGTCATCCAAGGATACTTTTTCCAGCTCTGCTGCAGGTCGTAGCTCACTGTGATGTTGCTGCTTGGGAAGCAAGAGCTGCCTGCTATCCCCTTTCCCAACCACTGGGCTCTTCTGGACATGTCTAGTGATGCCTGCATCCAGTGTATGATGTACATCCCACAGCCACCAGTGTGAAAACATGTAGAGTATATGGGATGTGGGGCTGCTTCTTTAACGACATCCAAATAACAATTCTCCTCCAGCCCCCAGGAGTGCAGGGTAGCGATCCCCAAGCTGAGTTGCAGGGAACAGACGTTGAACTGTTTGGCAGTTGGAATCAGAAGCCTTTTTTCCTTTTTTTCCCCCCCCTAACACTGGTCAGCAGCTGTGTTGTTTATAAAATGAATGGAGCCCTTAATGAAGCAATACATAGAAACAGTGAAAGGCTGTGTCTGTCTATTACAAAGGGCTGAGGGGGAAGGGTTGAGCTCCTAAAATACCCTGACATCCTTTCTCTCAGTTATTTAAACATTAGGCATAGCAATGATCAGCTACCAACATAAAGCCTATATTTGGCTCGGTGGAAACGCTAAATCCACACATCAAAGCAGCTGTTCATAGGGATAGACCAGGAGAGGCTTTCTGTTCCAGTGAACATGAGGCAGTGCAAAATAGTGCAAAAAAATAAAAAAGGCAGCATGTGGGAAGGGGGAGGGCCAAGTTGCAGCAGCACTGTTCAACGTGCTCAATTGGTGGATGCAACAGACCCCATTACCAGCACGTTAAGGATTGCAGCAGATATTCTGCCCAAGATACAAAAACAGACATGAAGAGGATTCCTGCACTGGAGAGTAAAAATAAGCAGCTTTGCTATAAACAGTTTTCACTCCAGCTTAGTCCATCACTTGCAACACATGACATTAATCATAAACCTTGAAAACACATCTAGGTTAAAGTTTCCAGCTGTTCAATCTATAGAGACTTTTAAAGAGGAAAGCAGCATCCTTCAGCACAAAAGACCTGCTGCCATGACATGGTATTGGCACATCCTCTCCAATTCCTTCTCTGCAAGGACAGGGCAGGGGAAATACATCTTGAAGTTCAGCCAGATTTTTGTACAGTAGATGTCAAGGCCCAGACAGAGGTGGAAAGAGCCCAGACTTCAGCAATGACATCCTTTCTATTAGTGGTTTTGAAGAGCACCACAACAGCAAAGATTTGGTATTGAGGTATATTGATGGCATCAGGAAGCCTCATGGTCCCTAAGAGCCCATTCTGTTCTCTTCCACCCTTTATAACCCCAAAAGCAGTGTGAGATGTGATCTGGTTATTTTCTGGAAACCTCCTTTTATCGAACCTGAATTTCCACTATGCCATAAGAGCTCCTTGTCCCCTGATGGCCATTCATATTTGGAGAAAAAAGCCTTTTCTGGCTTAGTGACACTACACTATCCAGGTTAATTCTGTCTCCAAGAATATTGTAGAAATCAGCTTTTGCAACCTCTAAGAAGGTTTCTTATAAAAAAAATCTAATAAATCTGAAAGCCACTTGCATCTCTTTAGTTACAGCACAAGTTAAAGATGCCAGGAGATCAGTACTGCAGGGAAAGAGGAGTCATAACTCCTTGTAAAAGGTAAGGCATTACTCCTCTGTGCTGCCCTCCAGCTTTTCTTTGCAGATACACACTGTTCTTTGCCAAATGAATACTCTCTGTTGCAAAGCTGACATTTATAGTGGTCCTAGAAACGCCTTGCTGCTCAGAAGTGTTTGCAGACCCCTTTGTGCTGCAAGAAGGCTTGGATGCATTCCTCCCCATTAAACCAAAATAAAATCCCTGGGCTTGACAGGCACACCATGGTGTCCTTGTGGAAGGAATGATTAGCCATTCCCAGAAAAGCTCAGCAAAGAACATAACTGTGCCCTTCTTTTGTAAGATGAACTGGCACAGGTTCCTCCTGTTTTCACTGGCGCTGGCTGTGGTTAACCAAATCAAGCCCTTTGCTGGTATCAGTCCAATCATGACTGCTGAATCAGCATGTCTAGCAGAGCCTTGGCTCAGACATGTCAAATATTTGCTTTTGCCTCTTCCTATCACAGGATTTTTTGAGATACAGGAGGAATGAGCAGCCCAAGAGTCCCAGCAAAGTCACAAAGCCACCTGTCCCTGAAAACATCAGTATGTTAGGTAAGTCACTAGGTTAATCTTTAGTCTTCTGAAGTTAGATTCTTGCAAGAGGTCCAAAAAGAAATGCCTTTAGAAACTCAAAGTGGCATCTGCAATTTCAGTCAAGAGGCCTGCATACCTCCAGCTATTCACAAAGAACACGTCACATCAATGGATTTACAGATCAGATCGGCATCGGAAAGGATAAAACGAGCATGGCACCAGCTCCAGTGAGGAAGTCAGTGTACAGACCACAGATCTGTGCACTAGGCAGTACTATAGCCAGAAAGACAAAGAAAACTTCAAACAGCAAATAGTACTCTATATCATGGCTTAATATTTTGCTATATTTCTTAGAGTAAAATTATCCTTTAGTATTAATATTGCCAATAAAAATGCTGAAATGTGTGGTGTTTTCTTAGTATAAATAGTAGGCTGGAATGGGGGGAAAAAACTGAGCACAGAAGTAGGTAATGGCAGAGATATAAGCAAAAGAAAAAAAGATTTCATTGATACAAAGGGATAAGAATATACTTGGACTGAGAAAGATTGTACTCCTGGTAAAACATGAAGACACCAGACATTGCAAAGTTACAAATTTATTTGTTTTGAAATAAATACAAATACTTCATTAAGAAACTTTTCTTGATAGACTTTACACAATAGCTTTATTCTTTCCGGAAATTGTCTGTTCTTCCCACAAACCATTATGGATATTCTACACAAGAGCTGAAGTTAGTCAATATAAAGTAACCTAGATGGTGTTCTTCTGAACAAGCAATCCCAAAGTATTATCATTTGCTATTTAGCTGCTCGGCCTTTGAGCTTTTTGTTTGTGTGAGGACTGCAGTTCAGCAGGTATGCACTGGAGCTCAGGAAATCCTGTCCTGCTATCTATGGAAGGACAAATTTAAGAACACCCAACTGTGAAAATCTGACTGGCAGATAGGTATCAAGCCACTAGCTTCAAAGAAAGCAACCCAAGGTATCAGGAGGCTATGTAAAGATGCAGAACCAGCAGATCATGACATTTACGCAGTCATTAGACACTGTATTTCAGAGGTACAGTGTTGCTGCTCCACCACTTTGTGGAATACAGTTCTCAGCACCAGTGAGATCTCATCAGTTTCAAATCAGGTAATTAGTGGTAGTTGAACATACAGTATCTAATTACATGCCATCCCAGTTATTCATCTCTCCTGACAAAGAACAGCTGGATCTGGCTTCGCTTGCAGAATTCCAAATTTATCACAATTGTGCTGGACACAAAAAACTTGAGCTGCAAAGATAAGAAGCTTCCTGAAGGAAAAATCAAGCTGTTTCTGCTTCTGCCATCAAGCTGGCGTGTATGGCTATACTACTTCTTACAACTACACCAAGTTCTGCAGTATGGTAAATCCTTTGGCCCAAGTTCCCAAACAGGGAATCCTATCTTGCTTATCAAATTTAAATCTTGTCCTCTTTTGGCTAAGCAGATTTTAGGGTCTAGGAGGGGGGAAAGAAAGGAAGAATGAAACTAAGTCTCAAAAAAGTGAAATAAAAAAAGCTTAAAGATTTAGTTCATCTCAAAGTCACATTAAAATCGCCTATTTTAGTAGTATATTATTGTACATAGGAAAACAGGCTTGAATACTAATGAATTAGAAGGCCTATAAATGCACGATACATTAATTTCTCTATCATTGAAGTCAAGCTATATACAATGAATTCAACTCCAGCTTCAACATGAGGCCATAACACATTTGTTTCATTTCCTTTCGTAAAAGTAATCCATAATATTTTTCTCCCCCTCTTTGAAACTCATCTCAAATTGTGCCAGTTTACTTCAAGATAATAAGAGATAAAGGGGCCTGTAACAGCTTTGATTTTAAAGGAGGGTATTGAGCAATTCTGGTTTGATTCTGAAGTGTTTACAACCACATCAGCTTTTGGCAAGTATCCTTTAGAATTTGGCATCCACTGAAGGAGGGCACAATAGCAGCAGCTGTCTGAGATACAAGAATAACAATAGAGCAAATGAGATGCTTCTTTTCTTTGGTCCCTGTCAGACCCTGGTGAACAGAGTTTGTCCTACAGAATAGCTTGAGATTAATACCAGTTATGTTTTTATGATACACAGGGGGCATCCATTACTTTTTCACACCGTGACCAGTTTAAACCTCCCACATGCATCTAACAGGACACTTCCATGGACTTGGGGCTTGATTGTTCAGCATTGCTTGCCGAGTTCGGTGTCAGCTCAATGCGTGTGTCTGTGTGGGAGCGGTTCCTGGAACCATCCCCAGTGTGGGATCGGCTCCTTGTTCCCTCCCCAGTGTGAGACCGGCTCCTTGTGCCTTCCCCGGTGTGAGACCGGCTCCTCTGTCCTTCCAAAGAGGTTACGCTGGAGCCAGAAGCGGTGCGGGACCTCATCAGCCGGGTCATGCTAGCAGAGGGCACTGGAAGAAGAGTCTTTCATTAATTCCTTCCTTCGTGGGTTTGGAAGGAAGTCCTTGCCTTCCTCTCCAACCTTGACTACCCTTATAGAAGCCTTCAAGATTGAATACATGCTTTTCATGGTAGCCTCTCATGGAGAACTACCTTCACTGCTCCAGGCATACAGTTAAGGAGCCTAAATTACTAAGGTAAAATTGGTGGTCAGGGCCGAGAGATTCAAGGCAGCTTTATGGCGCATTGTTGTGGCTGCAAGGATATAAACTAAAGAGACTCCATGAGACCTCCCATTACTTTCAGATGTTTAACCTTTGCTGGCAGCCCAGGCTGGAAATGTATGTACACAAGCAGCTGCCAGAAACAAATATGTGGAAAAAAACCCCAGCTACAACTCAAAGAAACCTCTGAGCTAATGAGGTTTTAAATGTTACATGCAGTATATGAACCATATCATGTGATGCCACAAGGGGACACTATTACAAATATCCACCTTAAAAACATCAAGATAAAGTTAACCAGCTATTCGTGGGTATCAGCTGTTCAAAAAGCTTTCTTCTGTTTAATATCATTTGGTCTGAAAACCTTTTGCCCAGATACCACAGGTGTTTTTTTCTTTCCCCTTGCAAATGTACATCCAACAGGGCAAAGATCACACACCTGAGATCAGAGACTCTGGGTGCTTAGATGCCCAATTAACTCTGATAGTCAGATCAACCATTCTATAAAACCAATACTTACTGTATCCCATTCCCTGAACGAAGTATTTGAAAGCTTCTGCAAGCTTGGCAGGCTGCAAAAGAGAGAAAGTGTTATTTTAGGCAGTGCTCAGAAGGTTAGTTACATTACAGTGTCATAGATGTCACAGATGTCCTATATTAACAGGGTTCTCAAATATTCTCTGGATTCTACTGACCCTCTGAAAGCTTAATTTATGACAAAAATCCACCATTCCCCTCTCTAGACTGCTCCCCTGCCTCATTATTTTAGAAAATGAACACAGTTATTTAAGAATGAGATTTCCAGAGAAGTGACAAGTCTGGCTCAAACTTTGCTTGTGCAGTTACTGAAGCAGGTGAACTAAAGTAAAACAGTTGGCCTCACAAAATATACAAGGCAGTTCATGCATGGTCAGTAACTGAGTGATTCCTAATCAGCAGAGAACAAATTCTAGTCAGAGCTGATAGTTATGTTTATAGGGCAAAAAAAGCTTAGCAGGAATACACAGGCACAACTGCCTATGATTGACATTCTTGCAATGAGGCACTCCCAGTTTTTCTCTGCTGCTGACACAGTGGCCACATAAGCCTCACAATCTCAATCATTGCACATGAAAATATTTTTTGTATTCTATCTGAATCACTACAAAGAATGGACTCTGCATAGCAGAAGCAATGCACATACTACTGTGTAGCTTTAGAAAAAGCCTTTTCCTGACTCCCACTGTTGGAGCACACACTGCCTATCCAGGGACTTCAGCTGCAGGCAATTACAAATTCAGGTTTTCCTTAAGTTCACAAATACCACGTTATATTGCTTAGAAATTTGTTTAGATGTTAGATTCTAAAGTTGATTTATAGGGCAGCTCTTTTAGTGAGGCAACACAAGAACACAGGTAAATTTTAACTTTCTCAACCTAATTTTATTACCAACTTTGAATTTAGGTCTAAATATATTTCATAAACTCCAGTTCATTCTCAGTGAAGCAGGGTCAGTGTATGCAAGAACATAACATCGTTATTTCCTGACTCCACTTTCCTGATCTATGCTATAAATAGTCCATATAAGACTGTTTTCAAAATGCTAGTGCTCAAGCCTTAATCCACATCTGCCTAGTAAATAGGAATAAAATAGTACCTCTGCATTCCCACCTCAGATCTTTACTTGATTAAGACTTTATTAGTGAAAATAATATCCCCTCCCAATCTTAATTTTGTGCTTCACTGCTCTTTTAAGAAAAAAGAAAACTCAGATGACCAATTGACATCATTATTCATGAAATCATAACCATCCTTTTGGCTGACACTTGGGAACAGCAAGTACCCTACAGGAAAACACCCATTTGTTGCAGTCTGACACACTTCAGAACAGGATTAGTAGGATTTCCGCCAGCCAAATCCTACCTGGGAAACTTGGGGGAGCCCACCGCAGTCAGCCATCTGAAACGAGATGAGAACAGCCAGTTAGTGTAACGCCAGAGGAACTCATTTGTGCTCAGGATATAATAAAATGACCTTTTTAGCTATCTGGCAGAGAAACATTTCCTTTTGTTATGTGAGTAATATCCACGTGGACGAACACAAAGTAAGCTGTTACACATTTATAAAAGTTACGAGTGGACCCCAGAAAACCCTGAAGTTTCTTGACCATCAGGCAAAGAATCAGCTGGAGCTACGAGTGTTTTTTTACTAGGCAGTGATTACCAGTATCTTAGAAACCAGCCTGATAGTCCTGGTTACAAGTTCAGCTCTGAATTACAATAACATGACTCTGTATTGACCTGGATGACAAACAGGGGAGAGAAAACAAACACCTGAGGCTCAGAGGTGAGAAGGAAAACCAATTTGCTGAGATTGCGGATGGCAAGCATCAGCCTGACTTGCCAAGGGAAGCAGGGAAAGCCAAATGAGAAAAGCTATCTTGAGTGCATGCAGTATTTTTGGAGCATTTCATTTTTCCTGCCACTCCACCCCTCAAAAATCAACCCAACAAAAACAGTCCTGTTCCAAGGAACACCACAAGCTCAAAACAGTGGAGCTGTAAATTACAGGAAATCCCAAATCCTATCTAGGATTAGTTAGCAGCAAAACAGGCCTGCAATGGGATCTGGCATCACCCATATCCCTGGACTGAGAAAAAGCTGGCCACAGATACAGTGTCTGAGATAGTCTCACGCCCACATGGTAGGGCAGCAGTGTAACTCCTCAATGTTAGGAGGAAAAGGCATTTGGGAAAAAATTAAAAAAATCATTATTATAATTTTCACTGACCAGTTCAGTGCAGTAGATGTAGAAGTTCACAGCAGAAGCATGACTGAACTTGTTTCACTGTTTGCATGCTATTACTTCATCAGTAACGAGCTGAAAACTGCACCCATCCTCTGAATGCCAAGCATCAGCCAAAACCTTTGCATCATATTCTGCTGTTTGGAAGTGCATTTTATCAACTTTCTGATAAGATATCCTGGACTGTACCCTCATAAAAGGCAGGATGACCAAACTGTGGCTGATAAATGTGTCAGTTGTCAATAGCTATCAATTAGTCTGATACTACTGCTGAGGGACAGGCAAGCACAGGATCAGAATGAGCTGGTTTGCACTTCCCTTCCATGCTTTTTCAAACATTTCCAAATACCTCAAGATCAGCTTTGCCAGCTCTAGTCAAATTCATTATGGGTGTGTGAAATACAGAGCATTTCAAGTCTCATCCCTAATGCTTTAAAGTGGAGGAGCTGAAAAATTCTGTACTGTTGACCCCAACAAGAAGCCCCTAGCCTTGTTTATTCTACTAAAATACTCTTACTCTGAAGGAACTATCTTTTCGCATTAGAACTGGATTCTACTGCAGCATATCACTCTTTTTTTTAGTTAATCCAACTGGTTTTACATGAGAGGAATGTTTATTTTGAAAAATCACAGTTTTTGTTATTACCTTCAGAAGTGTGGTCCTTGTTGGGTCCAGTTTTGCGTTGCATTCAACCTACATAAAAGAATAGCAGCATAAGGCATTGTACACAAGACTTAATTATGAGCTGCTAGATGAAAACAGATCAAAAATCCTGTTTTCTGGCTTAATACAGAGTAAAATGAGTATCTTATGCTTCTGTATGAAGACTATGTATACATATATGCATCTTTAAACCCAAGTCAGTTCACTTTTCTGACTGCATTTTTTTCCATGTACAAACCAATTAGTTGGGAACTGTAGATTTTTCATCTGTCTCTGGGACTCCAGTGGCAACAAGTGCTGTTTATCTTGTGATTTGGGGTCATCTGGTAGCATCCCAAGTGGTGAGCAGCCATGTGGCCTGGGGCCAGCAGACTGGGCATGCCCATTAAGGCACAACATTTGAAGTCATCCAGTCATCTGGGGTGAGTTAGAATGGTCAGAAAGCAGCTCTTCACTTCCATAGTGATCCAGGGCACAGCTCCAGCACCACACAACAAGTTAAAATACCAGGAGCAGATCCCTCTCTGAAGGAAAATATTTGCGGTTCACTGGAACTGCTGTGGTGATTGTTCCTAACATGGTAGCTATTAAATAATGGTGCACACACAGAGGGCACAAACAGCAAGGGATTAACGGTAGCTCTCCTGCAGTCAAAGAAGAGAGCCAGCTTGGCTGGATTGATAGCCAGCCAGGCTGCTGTATGGCAGGAGCTCTGCTGGCCCTGTGCAGCTGCTTGGCTCACCCACCCATCACCCAGCAGGGTGGCAAAGAAGGCTCAGTGTACCCACCACTGCATCCACTGCTGGGGAGCTGTCACCGACCACCAGGAGGACAGGACACCTGCAAAGAAGCACAGACAGGA
Source organism: Lepidothrix coronata (assembly GCF_001604755.1). Lineage (NCBI taxonomy): Eukaryota > Metazoa > Chordata > Aves > Passeriformes > Pipridae > Lepidothrix > Lepidothrix coronata. Next base: position 3,879,376 of record NW_016690247.1, on the reverse strand, counting down.
GTGGTGTTATCTCTGTGATCCGGCCCAGACTTGCCCTAAGCTGCATTTTGTGTCACTGGAAGGATGAGACAGTTAAGTGTGTGGAAGTGAGTTGGTTTGTGTTCCAGACACCTTAAACATACATCAAATCCACTGCATTAGCTGCAGACCTACTGACATGTGCTGATTCCTTGCCTGAGAACCTGTCCTCTTCCCCACCAGGCAGCAAATCAGCCCTTGCCAGTGCTCTTATTCCTTGCTTTAAAAGAAATTGAATGTGAGCATCAGCACCAAAGTCTCACCCCCACCTCCAGGCCCCTGAGTTCCAACTTTTGGATCTGTCCATCCTATTCCAAACAGATTGGCAGAGGAGTAGAGTCTCCTGTATGTAACCATCAGCAGCTGAGCAGAGGAGGACTTGACAACTGTTATGTTGCACAATTTGCAGCATAAGTGAAAAGCTGTTAGTAGAAGATCTCAAAGTCATTCTCATACCTGCTCCATCTTCCTGAATTTTTGTTTAGTTGTTTTTTTAAATGGTTTTGGGTTGGGTTTATCGGTTGTTTCCATTAACTACAATATATTCCTGCATGAGGATAAGCACATCTACTCTTCAAGTACTTTGTAAGCCCAAGTTTGCGCATGCACAGGAACTGGAACTGCTTAACTTTCCATTTCAGCTAATATATGTTTGTCAAGTCTGAAGAGAGGAAATCTTCCTAATGGCAGTCCCTGACTTGCAGTAACCTCTCATCTCCTACATTACAGCATGTAAGCACATGCAACTACAGTTCTGCAGTGCATTTGCAATGCATCTACTGATCACACCTCTTACCTCACATCATGTACAACTGAACTGGTAGGAAATAAAATACTTACTGAAGAGTGACAACATTTACTCCAGGAACAGGGCGCTCAATCTCTAGGTCTCGCCGGCTAAAAAAAAAAAATAAAAAAATGTGAGGACAAAGGCTTTTGATACACTGAGACTTTACAGACACTTCCATATTCTTCTAATTTAGAGAAAGCACAGACATTCACATGTTAATTTAATCTGATACGTGTTGTAACCTCCATAACTGATGTAGAACCATACTTAGACTGAAGGATCAATGTGTTAGTTTAGTCCCAGTGTAACATCTTTCACCCCAAAAATACACAAGGTCCTTCTCCCATAAGCAAACCACCTGAGATTCCTAAAGGCACTCTCAAGCAGAACTTTATACTGGGGGAACACACAATTTCACCACACAAGTAATAGTGTCTCTAAAGACCTGGACAGCCTCTTAAAACAATTCCAGTTAGATATCAGGTAAATGTATTACCTGTTGTAAGAGTTGACAAAGAGATGAAGGTTGGTTTGATTCATATCATTAATAATATGCTGACGGTAAGTATGGATCAGGTCATGGTTGCTGTGAATTTCTTCCTAAAGTGGAGACAGAATCATTCAGAATAGGGGCTATTTTCTGAAAGGATCTGAAGACATGGCACAGTAGTTGCATATCAGACTCATATCTACACACCAGGGGTGCACTGTGGGGGAAGGGACAACTTCCAGCATGATGTCACCCAGAATTAATATTAGCTTGTAATTGCAGTACCACAATTTTCACTTTAAAACTTCAGTATGTTGTAATGTTAAGATCTCACAGTTGCAAAAGCTGCAGCTGTAGTGCAGATGTTAGTAGGTTACAGTCAGGCAAGTGTGAGGTTTTAAAACAAATAAAAAAGATTCAGAGTAAGAAGCCTAATAAATGTTTTCAGGGCAAAGTAGATGTTGAAAGCTTACAAATGTATGTAATGTGGAACTCAATTTCACAATTGTAAATAACTAAACTCCAAGGACTTCAATCAGTAACATTTTCAAACTGTTTGGTTCTAAAGTCTTTACAGATTAGTCCCTTGTTCTGTTGGAATGGAGTTTTCCATTGCACTTACTAACAGTTTCAAGTACAGCAAAGTAGCCTCAGAAAACATTACAGTACTTTCCATTAGGCTTGCACTGAAGAGTGCCATTAGTACTAATAACCAGCTGTCAGAGCTACAAGTAGGTTATATAAAAAAATATGTGGGGTAATATGCTCATATCCTGAGCTGAATGTGGCAGTAATACTCATGTTTAAGTGTTGGCTGTCTAAACAGTAGGGTTTAGAGCTGTCCCTGCTAGAGTTGTCACAACTGAGATGCACTTGAGTCCTCAGGACACAGCAAGCCCCATGGCAGCATACCACCTCCAAAATACCGGGAATGCAAGTATGAAACCTATTTCACAGTTTAACTCTGTCCTTTGTTGTTTAAGTGAAGGCTTCTCCTCTCCTTCCAGCCCCAGAAGGTAGATACAAAACACTGAATACATCAGAGGAATCTTTTGAACATCCTTACCTTTCCAAATAGATGTGAAATGACCATGTCTGGCAAAGCATTTGTCCAACCTGAAATCTGAACAGCAAGATTATCTAAGTATCTGCTATTAACACAACACTTGAACAATTGAAACCTTCTAATTACCCATAAATGGATATTTCTATGTATGTTGTTTCTATATGTACAATACTCTGGACTGATATTTCCCCCCCCCCCAATTCAATTATAATGGCATTAGGGGTTGTTTATGTTTGAGTGACTCATAAGGTGTCTTTTTTAATGCAGTTATTCAGGAAACAGTTCTAGTGCATAGATGTTTATGGAATCACTCTCTGCAGGAACACCAAGCAAACAAGCCAGATGGGTGTCACTGCCCAATCTCCTCCCTGAAACCCAATGGATCTGATACCTTAAGATCATAACCCACAATATGTGCTCTTGCTTTGTAAGGACAGAAGAATAAAAATCACCTGCTGTACTCCTAAGTTTAGCAATACTTGACAGGTAGAAGGCAAAGACACAGATAGGGAAAAATTTAATTACAGCAAGATACTGGGTGAGATAATCAAAATGGGTCTACTGCTAAATTTCAACATAGACAAGTTACTGCTTTTTTAAAATAAGTTTGTATATCAGTTTATTTTTATAAGTTTCATCTGGGAGTTTATTTAGTAACTTAAGCCTTGAAAGAATGTTATATCCTAGCTCTCCAAGTCTCTCCTAGTATTACAGTGTTGCCATTACATTACATTTCATCATCTTAGAGGCTTACAATGGGTTGTCTCTGTGTGATTAAAAGATGACACACTAATTTTTGTACTTCTCAGTGTTTAGAGCAACTACCATTCACTTAAATGTGACTCTGAATGATATGAAGTGTCTGCCATCAGTTTACCTTGAAAAATGTTTTAACATGTTAAATTTGAGTAACATGTAATGTAACGTTTATGCTTATTTACATATAATGGTTCCAGGAAGATTTTTAAGCTGGTTCTCAGTGCCTGTTTTCCCACATTGCAATGTTTCTTACAACTACAAAAGAACACAGTTAACAGGAGCTCTTTTATATAAGAACATTTTCACTTAAAAGTCTGGTATGAACAATCTGTCCACAGTTACTGTAAGCCTTTTCTGAGTCCTTTTGGCATCTAAGACTCACACAGATGACTGAAATGTGGAAGATGTTGTTCTGAATATTTTTCTGTGTTCTAGTTCACATTTTGGTCTGTTCTGGTAAATAAAGCCATGAACAAGAAAGAACTGAATGTTACACTAACACTTGAAGTTTACTTGGAACGTTTCCCAAACTATTGTGTCCAGGTTAAACTCTATTCTCCCAGGCAGTTACTGGCTCTTAAGAATTGTCCATGCCCAGTAGCTCCACTGTGTCACAAGTATTTGTTTTCTGAAAGTACTTATTTTTATCACTAGTCCTGTAGGAGGTATGTTTGCAAATGGAAGAATAAACCCCAAAAGGAGTTATTCTGGGATACTTTGTGTCTGCAGCCATGTCTTGGCACACAAGTTTGCCCAGCTCCTCATGTTCGACAGTCTTCCAGTAAGATTTGTTTTACCAACTTAAAGATGTTTACCTTAGTTGCTGCCCAGTCCATCCAACCTTCAGCACAAGGGTTTACATTAATGAGAACTAATCCCTCCACCATGTCTGGATGGTTTAACTGCAAGAGAAAAGATTGAAGATTCATCAGATCTATCAATCAGCAAAAAATTTAAATTAGCAAATTATCTCCTGGGGAGAAAGGTGGTAGGTCTAGTTTTATCTTGCACAAAACAAGCATATGTATGGAAAAAAATTTTTCACTAAAGCAATTCAACTGAGCAGCTGGAGAACATTAAGATTTAACTTTTTCCTCCACCCTCAGTTTAAATAGAGAACTCCCATTATAAAAACCTTCTGCAAATTAACTGGGAAGAGCTCAGGCCTTAAAATGGAAAATCTAGGTCTTCTAGATTAGCTATCCCGCAGATTGTGGTATTTCACTTAAAAGCCTGACTGCTTACTTAAATGGGCACAGCAGAGCAGGAATCCTCTCTGCATGCTACAGGGACAATAATATGTAAGGGAAATCACGATAGAGGCTCTAGGGAAGCTCCACAAAACTTACAGCAAATCTGGTTAAGATGTAGGCACCGGCTCCAGTTCCCATTCCTATAATGGTCTTCAGCCTGCACGGCAATAAAACAGAAGAGACAAATGAGGAAGAGTGCCAAAAATAAGTTACATCAGTAGCCTTCCTCTTTCACATGCCAACATGTAGCTACAGAAGTTGGGCTCAGCTCAGGCAAACTGGACTCTAAGCAATGCCATCAGCCCCAGTAAGATTTGCAGGACACTGGTCCTTGTGCATTGCAGGGCAGCAGATATTCTTACTTATCTTTAAGTAAATATACTGAGCAAACATAGCATTTTTCTGATTCTGGGAGGAAATGGTTAGTCTCTGCCAGAAAAACTTATAAGATACAGACCTGAAATCTGCAGCCTAAATACAAAGCTCCCCCACTCCCCAGGTTCCCCCTGCCCTCTCCCCATTACAGCTCTCCAACTGGGACACTGATTCCTCTCTAACAGGGGGCTGGCAAGGAAACATCTCCTCTTCTCCAGCCACTGGGGTGATGAAGTTTAAACTTCATAACCAAACAGGGCAGAGACAAACCAAATATTTCCATTAACTGGAATTGGGTTTAAAGCATCACCTTCAAGGTCTTAGAAAATACATGGAAGGGAAGACTAGACAAAACCATTCGGAAAAACAGCTTATTCAATACTTTTAGGAAAATACCTGAGGATAATTTTCATTCTCATTAGCATGATTAAATCAACACTTTGTAAATACACTCCAGTTTAATTAATTTTCAAGGTACCGACATTATTGTTACCATTTATTACTCCAGTGCTCCAGAACTGACAACCTTGAGACTTGCATCAGGCATTTCAAAAAAACATCTCTTAAGAAGTGAGGTAAACTCATTCAAGGTACTGTAACAATTGGTTACAACTGAACAATGTCTAAATTGGGATGATGGTCTGAAATCCCCACCACCAGCCCAGCCTGTCTGTTCTCCAAGGTTGCCTAACCCTGAATGCCAGGTTTTCTCTGCTTGCTCTGAAAACCCCTTGGAGGTGCCTACCTGCCCTCTTCACTGTGTACAAGAAGCACTAGCTCAACAGAACAGGAACCTTTCTCAGCTACAGCTCCGGCTAAAGCTGAGCTTTAAGGGAGGACACACACCTCGGTTGCACGTAGACAACCGAGGAACACTGCCACTAGGTCTTTCGACATTGGCAACCTGGCATCTGCACTTGGTGGTAGAAGAGGCTTAAGGAGGTCAGACTGACCTTCTAAAGACACTCGAGCCAAAGAAGCAAAACAGTAAATGTCTTCAGATGCAACCATGGGGTTTTTTTTCTGCTAACCACACAGGAAAACGTGGGTTGTTACAGTGGGAAGAACAGATTGTCTGTGCCCTGCCCCTGTGCGGGTGATACATAGAAAATACTGGAGGAAACCCCTAAATTAAGCACATGGGATTTCACTTGAAGTTGCTTCCTGTTTAAAAATAAACAGACATTTCAAAAAAGGCCAAAAAATAAGCTCTGTCAGAAACCAAGGCAAAAGTAATCCACCCATAACAGAGGAATCGGAAACAATCACAAGTGTGGTTCTAGCAAACAAAATGCCAGACAGCCAGATCAAAGCAAATGCCTGCTTTGCCCCACTCTTTCAGTGAGACATGTGGAGAAAAGAATGAGAAAGATAAGTAAACAATTCTTCACTCACCCAAACTGTTTCAGGATTCCAGGAATCATTTCGGCCAGCTGATCCATGGAGGGATACACATACCTACAACAAGCATGTGTTTGTGGAGTTACGTTCAGCAGTGCAGGCTGGCAAATTTAGACACGGTCATCACTAGATTTGGCACCAAACGTGCTCATTATGAGATCATTGAGCGTATGAGCAGAATTTAGAACAGGAGCAAGCACAAGTAACTAATTTAACAGAAATATGTGTATAATCTATATGGCACTTTATGAGTTACAGAACAATAAATGTCTGGTCCATCTAAGAGAAAAATAGACCACAATGAATCTTTTCCAAGAAAATTTAACACTTAGAACCTATGAAGAAGTTTGAACAGGAAAGGCAAATTTCCAACCACATTCACCACAAAGGCATAAGAAGGGCTATGAAGTTGCTGAGGAAGCTCAATAAAAACAGCTGTTTGTTAACGCTCCTGGTCTTCTGCAGAGCAGAAATGAAATTTTAAGGAAAGGAAATTCTGAGCAAAATCTCAACTGAGCAGCAGGTGGAACAAAAATATTTTACAATGAGGGTGGCAAAACACTGGAACAGAGGTAGCGGATGTCCCATCCCTGGAAACACTGAAGGTCAGGTTGGATAGGCCTCTGAAAAATCTGATCTAGTTCAAGATGTCCCTGCTCATTACATGGGGGCTGACCCATATGACCTGCAAATTTCCCTTTCAGACCAAGCTATTCTATGATTCTACGACTTAACTTAAACATACTGGTCTCCCAGTTGGAGGACAGGTAGAGATAATACAGCTCTTTATATTGCCACATGATTCTATCAAGTAGAGGTATTTACTAGCATAGATCACAATGATTGCCCTCATGCAGCTGACAACTTAGAAGTGTTAACACTTGCTCAGGATGTGAGGGTTAAGGCACTTAAAAGCTCATGATTTAAACAAATGCAAAGAAGGGGTGACTGAAATAGCTTTGTAGGCTGCTCTGATAGACAACTGATCCATTGCGGTCAACAACAGCTGAGAACCTGGCCCATCATGACCTCCTCAGCATCAGACCAGCTTAAAAATTAAGAAGGGAAATAGACTGGCTCATGCAATAAAGGTACTTATAAGCTCCTTAATACTTAGTTCTTACAGAACAACTAGTTCTCTCCTTGTATCCTCCCCTTAGCTTGTTGGCTGCTCCCTTCCTCAACCAAGCTGACTCCTATTCAAGGAGCATTTCTGTGTAAACCTGCATCATTTGACCTAAATGGGTCAAGCATTTTGGTGCTCATGGCACACAAGGTTTTGAAGAGTTACAGCATGATACACAGTCAGAAGTATGCAGCTATCTATGGCCTTCTGTGGGGGTACACCACCTTGTTCCTGTCCAAAATCTTGGATTTTCCAGGGAGGTTATCAGGTCTGCTTATTAACATCTACCATGCTGCCATTTCACTAAGACCACACATTTAAGAAGGACATTATAGTAATGTCTGTCTTATTTATAGGAATAATTTAGGTTTTTTGCCTTCATGATGTCATCACAAAACAAGGTGACTCCATATTTAAATTGACAAGATGTGGACATCTGTCAAGGAACTGCTTTAAAAGCAGTCTAGTTATCAGAGCAAAAACTTAAAATTTCAGCCCCAAAGTCTGTTGTGAACTGGCACAACAAAACAGAGCTCCCAGGCTCCAGTACTTTAGTATCAGGATTTAAGTTCAAAAGCCAACTGCTGTGTTTGCTTCAAGCACTTTTTAATCAAATTGCAGATCAAGACTTTTTCCAGGAAGCGGATACCTCTAAAGAAATGGGCTGTTTCCCAGACAACTCACCCAGCTTGAAAAGATGGTGCTCCATCCTGCTGACCAGGTGCATCCACATGGCAGACTGCAAAGTGCTGGGTGATTTCCTGCATATCCTCAAAGTTGAAGAGAGGATTGAAGCAAGTTTTATCTTGAGAAGGAAAAGAAAATACAAAATTATAACGCTGCAAGACATAGTAAGTTTGCTACTATAAAAGAATAATTTATTAAACTATCCTACATGTTAATCAAAAGTTGACTCAACCAGATCAGTGGTGCTGTAGCCTCGGAAAAGGGGCAGTTTTATTTCTAAGTAGGAAAGACAAGTAAAGCCCTACTACAAAGCAACTTACTTTAATTTCTTGAAGCATAAAACCTGAACTTCTCCTTTATCATGTCCAGCTAAGGTTTATCCAGGTTATTTTGGTACCTGCCACCAGTATTTTCTTGGTACACTAAATTCTCAAAAAATTATTTTTATGCAAAGTTAAAATAATAAAATGTAGTTAAGGATATTCATCTGAGGTTTTTGCTTAGATTAAATTATCTATCCATTTCCTTGTCCAATCTTTATTTTTTTGATTGTGTCAAAATGATGGAAGAAAAAATGTATCCAAGGCTGAGATCATGGCTTGTGCTTTTACCCAAACATTACAAGATGAACAGTGTATGATCAACTGTTGCAGGCAGCTCAAGCCAAAAGTATCCTTCTGGGATACTCAGTGCTATAGGCCCCATACTTTGAGGTGATTTGATTTCTGATTTTTAAGCAATATTAATGTGGGGAGAGGATTAGCACATTTTCTTTCTGGAGTAGAACACACCAGATTTGAGATGCCTAGAAAATGATACAATATTCTGCGTGTTTCTGCATGTCTTCATACTACAACATACATCCAAAATCCTTGCAGATTACAAAGTACTTTTAGCTCAAATCAGCTTTGAGAGAACACACAAGCTTGGGAAAAGTTTCCTCCACTTTCAAAGGGAGAGAAAGTTTATTTACCATAGACTTCGTAACTCTAGGCGGAAAAAAGTCTTACTCAAAGATAGGATCCAGATTAAGCTCTGCCCTGATCCACTGAAAATCAATAGTAAAATAAGAAAGTTCCACTAAAAATGGACAAGAAAACAGGTTATTTTTCATATTAATAATATCCACTCCCCAGTAATAAATAGCCAGACTTTAAAGATTTGCAGGTGTTTTTAAATATCAATAACTTATTAAGAAACAGTGAATTGTGTGAAGCAAATAGTACTGGTGAAAAGAACAAACTAGAGCAGGTCTGGATATTAGCTCATTAAATGACAGATAAAAGGTACTTAAAGTTTTTTCCCTAGTAAGAACTTCCTTGTCTAAGGACACAAAGCCAGCATTTATTTAATCATCCTAACTTGACTTGTAATTCATATAAGCCCACAGCAGCACAAGGCTGGTTATCAGAGAGGAACCTAAGGCAAAGCCCCAGCAGTGTTGTTTTTCAGTCCTGCTGTCAATACACCATCAAGCCTCCCTAGAGATGTTTTTACAGTGCTTATACAGAGTTGTTATGAACAACCAGCGATCTTTTGCTCCTGCCACTGAAATATTCCGATTATTTACTTCGCAAGGATAAAAAAAAAAAAAATCTGAGAATTAAATTTGCTGTAAGAGAGGAGTCATGTGCCGTCTAGCAGGTTTCAATGCACACAAACAGTCGAGGACCTGGGGAAGGTTTCCTAACCATCGCCGCTTCCACGCCTCTGATTCCAGCAGTTACAGAACTGTTAAAGCAGTTACAGTGTTACAGAAACAGGTCGTGCCTGTGCTGTTAAATAAAAAGTCTACTTACGGTTCAGCCCGATGTCGTGGTAGGTGAGGATGGCCGGGCGGTTCCCCCTGGGGGTCCCACACATGGTGACACGGACTGAGCCGTGCACAGTCTCCACATCTTGCTCCTGGTAGAGAATGGGAAGAATGTGTCAGGGGATTGACCAAGTGCTCCACATCTGCTGCAGTACACCTTGTCCAACCAAGAGCACAGGTCCTGCCCATCCCAGGGTCTGTTCCACAATCCCTGTGCTAACAGCCCTGTTCTCCCCCATGGTAAGAATTCTGTGCTAACATTTTAGATCTGACTGTCACCTACTCCAGTTCTGCAGACAGCTACAGAAGCACTTAAGCTTCTAGCTTTAACCAGATGCTGAGGGAACAGTTAAACAGTTTTTAACCTCATTAAAAGGCAGCATAAGAAAACTAGGAAAGCACTTTGATGTAGTGACACCTAAAAGAACAGGAACTTACAACTATGACTCTCAACATTTGCAAAACTGCAAAACAAATACTTGTTTTCTAGGAAAAGGACTCAGCAAATAATTACTACTCCCCAAAGAAAGCAGTATTAAGCAGCTTGTGTTTGCATGTTTGCCATAAAGGCTTATCATAGTATGAAGCTTCTGATTGCAGTAGCCTTCCCCAGTAAAAACAGCCACCACATGTGTTTTATTCATGGCTTTTGAGGTACAGACTTCAGCATAAAACACTGCCTGAAGTTACTTCGCTATAGAGCAGAATAACCACAACATTGTGGTGATTATCAGAAAAATAACATTAAGAAGCATGTCACTATTATTTGGCATAAAACAGGAGTTTATACTATTTAGTGATAACAGGAGTTTGTACTATTTAATGACGAACAGTATTTAATAAAGCCAAGGACATCATTAACAAACCGAAGTCCCTCTCAGCACCAACTTATTTATTCGATCTCTAGGAAAGTTAGATGGGCTTGGGTCATATCTAACTTATACAACAGATGGAACACCTTTTTGTTTCTTCTGCACTTGAACTTCAGATGGGCACAAACAATTTGTTGTTTTGCCAACACGTATAAGGGGAATCACAAACCAACAGTTATTTATGACACTTATTTACAGTACCGTTACACTCACATAGAAGTCAAAGCAGTTAATAGGTAGCAGTCAGTCTTATCATCTCAGCAGAATACTTTATGTACTGTACAGGACACAGATAAGATATGATCCATGTCATTCTATGTTCTGCCTACTGCTGCAGGGCTTGCTTGACTTGCTCTGCCTTATAATGCCCAGAGGCAAAGTCCAAGTTAAATTCAAACCTATTAAAAATATTTTTTAGAAATCAGAGGCATACAACCTCTATAAAAACCTTTAAAAAACTCTCCAAAGATCTGAGGTAACAATTCAATCTAAATCTCAGATCCTTAATTTTATACAACGTATACATTGCACATTTTGTTGAAAATAAGGATTCTGGGCAATGCCATTCTACATTTCATCTATTCTGCTTTTAATTACATAATTACACCAGTTTTAAGTTACAACTACAGCAATGAATCAAGATCTACATCCCTTGTACACTTGGCGAGTTGAGCATTGCTGCTATCTGAACTATATTACATCAAAACTCTAATTTTCAGCTTTTATGTCTCCTTAGAGACTCATTCCTCTGCATACTCACTGCATTATTTAGCAGGTAAGCTGTATCTTCCACATCCAGAACCATCCTTAGGCAAAACAGGGTGATAAATCCAGCAAGTCATAAAGAGGACGGGTAGCGGGTTTCTACTTTGTCCCAGTAGGAAACTGGGTTATATAGACAAGCTGCTATCCTACATAGGCTTATGACTCCCATAATGCCCAGCTAGGAAAACCAAAACAGACTAATTCACGAGGATGTCATTCTTAAATAGGATTTGAGTCAGGTTTGACCAGGGAAGTACATACTCAGTAGAGCTCAGACATCAAAGATGAACTAAGTCCCTGCCACACAATGTACAAAGTGCCAAACTTTAAAACCCGGGAATTAGCACAGTCTGTCCTGTTGCTGATTCCATCAGGTTTTGAGAAGTTTAGCTTCACTGCATATTTTATTATCTCAAATGCTAAAATACCCCAAACTTATGTTCAAATAAATCAGAAGCAAGTTCTTTCCTAAAAGTCAGGATTAAAGTTTTCAGTATAAACACAAAACACTTTGAGAAATTAGTCTAAGTCAATTATTCTGCATGACAAAACCAAGGACTTTTAAAAGACTTTGAAATCTACTATTTTCCAAAGTAGGTACACAACTTCTAGTCAAAAGAATTCCCACATTACACTATTGCCACTATAAGCTGAATTTCTGGCAGAAAATAGGTTATTGTACATTATACTTTGAGTATATCATTAACATAGACTATTAAAATAGAATCATAGAATCACAGAAAGATGATCTTTAACATCCCTTCCAACCTCCTTGCTGTGGGCAGGGATGTCACCCACTAGATCAGATTGCTCAGGGACCCAATAATATATAATATCATATAATTAATATAAAATTGGGTAATGTCATTATACAGTAGTCCAGAAGAGATTTGCAATGGCAGTAGATAGCAATTAATGATAGTGGAAATTAATAATAATGGCAAATAATATTTTCCACATTCTACTCTCCCTTCTGTACTTAGATAATTTTCAAGGCAAAGCATAAAAATTGATAATTTGGTAACCTCACAGTACTGAGAGTAAGTTTTATTGTGTAATACACCTCCAGTCAAGTGTGGAATACAGAAATTATTTCTTCCTCGGAGGCTCAGAGACATTTCATATACTCAGATTTTCATTACTAGAGCCTTCCAGTAACAGCACTGAAAAATCCAGAATGTGTTTTCTTTGCAGGGATCACCTCAAGATTTTGGATCTCCCTCTTCATGCAAGAATGAAAAAGACTGTTCATGGTCAATAAAGCCAAACTCTTGAACCTGCACATCCCACTGACTGCCACAGCTATTTCTACTGGAACTAGAAACCTGAGTCTAGTTCAAACTCAGTGTCAACTAAAAATAGTTCAGAGACAACAGGCGACCATGATCCCAACAACTGCCATAAAACACAGTCAGTTTAATGGCTTAATTCCTCATTACCTTCACAGTAAGACTCCCCTAATTCAAAGAGGTTGTGCTATTTTCCAGTAGCTCAAATTCTTAATGGGAAATACCCACAAGGTTCTAAAAAACAAATCAATTCAAACCAGTTTGTTTGGTGACATCAAACCAACAACTTCACATCCCTATTGATCCTATTAAAGATCAAGAGATTTGTCTACGTGATGTAGGGATGGATGTTTTCAAAATGCAGAGCACTGAAAACAGATGGCAGCACATCCCAATCAACATCAACATTATAGTAAGAGGCTCTTCACCAACTGATTTGTATTAAAATACTATCTTAGAAAAAAATCCAAGGTACACTAATCCGATAGAAGGATAAAGACAAACACACCATCTGTTCACATCTCTCACTTTAACAGAGGTGCAGTCTTATCTTAGTGTCCTAAAAACGTACACAAAAATACTTTAAATATGTGCAATTTAAAAGAGTCTGTCTCAGTTTGAAGGTGCCGAGCCATTCTAAAATAGATTTTATTTTTGCTTCAAGTAATATTTTTTGATTTTTTTTTCATGAGGTTAGAAGGGGGAAAATCTGTTATCACACAGGAGAGCTCATTTTTTCCTTTCCCTCTCCCTCCTCACTAAGGAAGGCATGGATTGAGGAACATGTTTATGAACAAGTTGTTTTCTCAAGTATGGGATATGCAACCAAAATGATATCTAAAAAGAAAATATCTAAAAAGCAAAACTGTACACACACATTGCGCATTTTGATAAATAAGTCATTTTATATTTTAAGTAAAATACTTCATTCCATCAAGATTTTAAAGCTTTCAAATATACATAATCCTCAACTACAATCTCATGCTTTTATTTTAATTTATAATATTATTCCTGTTAAATACACCTCCCTTCTCTTGCCTCATAACTGAAAGAAAAGCTTCAGAGCTTTTAAAGATGATTTAAAAAGCTTTTAAATTGCTAGGAGACAGTATATTTTAAATCCATATTACTTAAGAACTTTAATATAGTAATACCTGTGTAAGTTATTTTTTCCACTTCTTTTTTCAATGTCTTTAAGATAAAAAATATTTGAGCTTTTAATGTGGTATTTCATTGTTGAGTTTCAAATCCCCTTTGCCCTGAAGTTAACATTTTCCTCCCAGCTTTTTCTACTTTAAAATAGGATTTCAAGTCATCTTATATTTTTCTAAAACCCCAATGCCCACATTTCCAGTTATTTTTCCTCTTTTTGTTGTTTTTTGTTTTGTTAGGATCTCTATTTTAGTTCCCCAATTCAGGCTGTGAGTCAGGTGCATTAATGAGGATGATGACTTTAGATGTAAAAGTAAGTGGCCCTGCTAAGGTGAAAGCCAATAACAAAAACTTTGGTGCAGGAACTGACGCAGGTTGTTGCGATAGTTCTGCCCAGGGATTCTTCTTAGTCCGATTAGCACTGGGTCACACTGCTCTGCCAGGCACAAAACTGCAACCACCCACCCCCAGCCCGTTCCTTCAGCGACCTAAAAGGATGAGGAAATCCACAGAACATCCTGCAATGCTCCAAACCACATCCACTGATGCCAGCGGAAAAACCACCCTGTCATGCCACGAGGACCAGCGGATTCATCTCCCATTGCAGGGCAGCTCTTTCCTTCTCCCAGAACAGGCGGGAGAAGGAAGTAAAGCTTCCACAGCTGTTGCATGCCGGTGGATACAGATGGCCACGAGCCATGAATCGCAAGGGACAAACTCATCTCTGCCACCTACAGATGCCACACAGCACAAAGTTTTCTTAGTTACAGAGAAAGTGGTGTCCTGATGGACTGAAACACAGAGCTGAGAGAATTTACACACAGTGTTGAGAAGCCGGGTTCCTGTTGGCTCCCAACCTACTGAGCTAGAGAATAGGCAAATACATCAAACTGGAAATACAACTGAAATGTGCTCAGCATGGTGAAAACAAAGCCACACAGGGCACACTGCCCTGTACTGGATTATCATTAATTATGCTGAAACAGGTTTGGTCAGGAACACTCCCCCTTCTTGAGAGGCAGGGGACCTTTACTTAAATTTTCAGGTGGGTGCCACTGACATAATAACAGACAGAATGCTTACTAGATGTAGTTCAGAGCTGTCAGTTCTTCCATGTCTTGTCTTGGCCATCCCCTGGTAACTTCATGAACACTTTACTCCAGAGAATAACCACATACACATCTTGCAATGTGTGTTTTTAGGAGGGTGATATTGCACTATACAGTGGCTTACTTTAAAAATGGAAAACTATGTTTAACTCCAGTCTATCTAAAACAGCATGTGAAACAAGGGTGTATTTTTTTCCAAATCTGAATAGCTAGATACAATTTATTCTTGGAAGGAAGACATGCCACAGACAATCACTACTTTTCACCAGTGGCAGAAACAAAGACATTAACTGAACACTGCATAACTTGTTCCCAGAAGGACAGAGCAAGTTGCATTGGATGTGGTGGACACCCATACCCATACCCATACACATGCATTAAATAAGAAGCTCCATCCTGCCAAGTACTGATCACCTTCCCTGACCAGATCCATCCTCCACCCAAGAGTGACTCATGGGAAAGGTCGCTCACTAAGAGCACACTTCAACTTCAGTGTCAGCCCTCAGTGACCTGGGTCCTCCAGAGCCTGAACTTTTCCAATAAACTAAGCAATCAAGTCTCTCACAACAGCTCCAAACCACCTCTTTCACAAATCAACCACAGAATAATTTAAAGACACATAGGTAGGGTACTTGGGGGTTTAAGGTTCAAAGCTAAGCCTCCTTTGCAGCCACAGTTCTTAATGCATTGAGACTGTTCTTCCACATTTTTTCTCTCTGAACTAGAACAGCCACAGATTAAACTCTTAACAAAGAAGGATCATTAAAAAAAGTAAGATCTGGCAGAACAGCACTAAATGACAAGAACCACTGCTCTGGATTAGTGGCAGTTAATCCAAAACATGTAAAAAAAAGCAAAAAGGCTTAGAGAATTTGATCTTGCAAGTTAAAAAACCTATATATATACATGGTTTACAAACCAAGCAATTTATTCCAAGAATAGAAGTGAAATATGGGTCACTTCTGGATTCTTAATCAAAATACCACAGTATTCCTGTTAGCAGACTTAATCTGGGATTCAGATTTATTTAGACCAAGTGATCAATCTGGACCCAAATGGAAAGCTTCTCCCATGCTGTGCATCAAGAAGCTGCATAGTGGCAACTTTAATGTACATTTTTCAAGACTTCAGGCAGTGGATTTCATCCTTAGAAAAGATGACGGGGAAGATGCAGGATTGGTGTAAACTACAGCATTGCTATTGAAGTAAGAACCATTGAAAGATGTCTGAGACAACTGTCTCACTTGGTATCCAAAGTAAAGACTACTGAATTTAACCAGTTTGCATAACATTGAATAAAAATATAGACAGGTGCTAATAAAGTGCAAAACACAATAAAGTGGATACGGGTTATTTCCTTCAAGGACCTCTGCCTGAACCTTCAAAAGACTAGAACAATTTAATAGCTTTCCCTATTTCCTGTACAGTCTACCTCCATTTCTACACCCCTTAATAAAAAGGAGACACACAGTGAGCCTTTTTTGCCAACACATACTCCTTGTCCTCAGCAATGGGAAAACACCACTCACTCTTTTTATCAACACAGGTACATGCCCCCTGCTCTCCATCCCAGTTGAACACAGCCTGATTCCTGCAGCTGTCCATTTCCTTAGTCTCAGCTTAAGAGACAGCAAGAACAAACTTCTCAGTCAAAAGCCCAAATGACAACAAAATAAGAGGGGCCAGGAGATTTACTAAGTCATCTTTCAAAAGCATGACATATAGAAAGTGGAGAGCCACCATATGACCTAGTGGTGTGCTTTATGAGCTCTTATGTTCTGACCATAAATAAATGTCCTATTACTGACATCACGGATTGCCTAACACCTTTCATGACCACACAGGCCTCAGGAATCTCTTGGAAAATTTCAACAGCATAACAGGATGTGTCCACAAGGGCATTTCTTCCAAGGAAAGGCATGCACAGTGCTAATGAAAGCAAATTAATTGGGGAAAGTGTGTGTCCATGTGGGAAGGGAATATATTGTTTTCCAGTATCACTAACAAAGATTCTCATTCTCTCAGCAAGAATAGAACTGCTTGCAATCCAGTCACCCTTTTGAATGAAACTTTCTCAGCTCCAGATTGAAAAGACCTCCCGTGGTCCCCTTCACATCACTACAGCGTAGCCCCATTCAGACCCCTCTCACAGTAACAGCATTCCTGGCAAGCAGGCAGTCCCTTCTGGTCACATCTTGCTGTTTTCTCAAATGTCAATTCCGTTTCCCCTTTTGCCAGGAAAAAAAAAAAAAAAAAAAACAAAAAACCAAAACATACACACAAAAAAAAAAAAAAATCCACAAGAAAACCCCCAAACAAACAAGCAACAAAACCATAACTTTACTTGCCTGAACATCAAAGTCTGGAAGGAGGCGAGTGATAGCCTGTGAAGAGATTTGAAAGCATTAATGGAAGTAACTTGCAGCTACAGAAACCTATGCTGGGATGTGATCTAACCCACCAGTTTTGCAGCTCAGAGCTCTGCCCGTCCCTTCATTCAATGACAGCTCTCTTGATGAATGTCAAATTCACCCAAGAACTTTTTACCTGCTAACCTTGATGGAGAACATGAAACAGTAAAATACTAGATTACAGACCAGCAAAATGAAACATAAAACCTGGTGCATCCTCAGTTATTGTTAAAATCACTGAACAATACGCTCACAAGGAACAGTAAAACACTGAGCTTATTGTAGCCATGGTACAGCCAACAGTCCTGCCCAGGATGAAAAGTCACCATTCAAGCATGCACTGAGCACTTCCAACTCAGTTAAGCAGTCATTACTGAGATTTGGTTATGTGATGTGGAAGGTGAGAAGGGGTTTATTCTAGCCAAAAAATAGTCTTTGTAGTGTCTGGGAGGCTGGCTGAACACAGAGAGGTCCATTCCAACCTGCGACCCACAACAGCTATTACTGACAAACTCTTACTGTCAAGATCCTTGACAAAAATCTGTCAAGGATCTCCCCCAGGAAAGGACTTCAGTGACATCCTCCCCATCTCCGATAGTATGAGGCTTAAAGCTTCAAAAGAAGAAGTGTCTTATAGTCACTTCCTTTTATTAAAAGACAAGGAAGAAGTCAAATTCCTATTTCCACTGCAGGGTTGAAAACAGAAGGAAAAGCAGCCAAGCAAACACTTTATGCTGTAAAGTGAGAGAGAGGCCAAAGCTTGAAAAAAAATATGGAGATGAAAAGGAAAGCTTAGAATCATGACAAGGAGGTCACTCAGCTCCAGAAGCCCAGATAAATTAAGGGCAGATATTGGAAGCAATACAGCTGCTGTATTAGGCAATATTGTCTCAGATGGTGGACCTCAAAGCATTGCAGTTCAACCTGCAATTCTGACACAACTTGAGAGAGCCTTTAGGCAATTAGGCACTGTCTTGTTCATACAAACAAGTAGCTAAAGAGCTGATTGAGCTTGTGGAAGTCACTTTACATAGCCTGGTTTTAGGCAATGTGCTTGCCAGGTTTTAATCTTACTATACTGTGTGTCTCACAAGCTTTTAAACATAGCATGTCATCCAGCGTTGTTCCAGTGGGACCTAGAGTTGAAAGCAATAAGTGTATGTGGCATCTGTACCAGCAGAATATGAAATAAGGCTGATCACTGTTCAGGAATGAAAACTCAGCTACAGCAGAAACCCAAGAACAACAAGTCAGGACATGACTTCAGGTTGCATCACCCACTCAAAACCAGCTCCACTGTTAACCTTAGCATGTGCTGAGGTTTTTCAGGGCAATATTTTCCACTTTCTCAAAATACATTAAGTAATTTCCTTCATCTGTGTGAAGAATGGCCACAGAGGAATCAAATTCTCTGCTAGTTTTCCCATGCAGACAAAATTTAAGCTAACATCATGAACAAAAGCATTTAGGGTTCATTGTCAAGATTCCAACTTTTGAACCTATGTGCTACAGAAACCCAGGAAGTTAATCAGTGTCTTAAGATATTTCTGAATTTTAAAGCAAAGATATTCCAGTATTAACAGGTCTACTGCTTAGTCTCCCCTTTGCTTTGCTACTACTGAACAATATGGGCATTAAAAAAGGATCTTAGTTTCTGAAAAGTTTGAGTCCTGCCTTCACTGGTATTCAAACAAGCTCTGCTTTCATGCAATGTCCTTGGCAAACAAGCTGTGTTTAAAGTTTCTCTAGCCATTTCACTGCAATCATAAGTGGAAATGATTTGCTAAAGTGTTTACACAAAAGAGGTAGAAAATAAAGAAAACATCAGATAGAGCAATGAATTTTAGTGTAGAAAATCAAAAAAACCACAACACATTTATATACGTCATTGTCAAGAACTAACCTCACTGGGAAAAAGGGGGAAAAAAAGTAGTTTATATTAAAAAAAGAAGCTGAGACGTTGCTTCACGTATTACAGTGAATTTTTTGCCATGAACATACCAAAGCACAGAGAATTGCTACCATTGAAGAGTCAGACAGCCACCGAATCTAGATGCTGTCAGCAGATTTTTGGAAAAAAAAAAAAAAAAGGGCATAAAACGAAAAGAAAAGTAGTACAAGACTAAAGGGGGGGAAAAAAAAGAAAAAAGGCTAGGATGTTTCTATGCTGCAACAGGTTGTGCACACCCAGCTGGCTGCAGACCAGGCAGTTGGTGTGTAACTGCTGTCCCCATCCACTCAGAGAGGATGGGATGGGGCTCAGCCCTACCTCTGGATTCAGATGTGCCCAAAGGAAAAATAAAGGCGCTCTGTTCCTCCCTGACAGGCAGCTGACAGAGTAAAGTCTGTCTTTACATTGAGAAGTCTGTAGGTATAGACAGATGTACATGAGATTGACCAATTGGCATCATTCACTACAGTTAAAGACAGAGCTGTCATTATTCTGAGAAGAAAAAGTGTCACCACCATACTTAGAGAAGCACAAAACCAAACAGGAAGAAAGAACAAACAATTAAGGCTCAGTTTTGCATTATTTAAAACAACCCCAAACTGCTCTTATTCCATCTCCAGTTTTTCTTGTTTTCTCTATATAATATGTCAGAACTAATTCAAGAGCACATGTGCAGCACCAACGGCAGTCCTAACAAAATAGATAAGCTCTAGAAAGCTTTACAATAGTTACCTCCTCCTTCTCCACCAGAGGTTTCACCTCTGCAAGGTGAGCATCCTGGAACTCTGTTGACATGGTCAGTAGCTGATATCTGTAAAGATGAAAAGAGATTTGTTCTCAGCTTGCATCAAAGATTAAATACAGAAACAAGTGGAGATCCTGCTCCACCCAGCCCCCCACAATGACCCACTCAGGTTATAGTTTAAAAGACCTCTGCAAGAACATTATGAATCTCTTGTAAAATGCCTCACTGGTTTATTTATATACACACTCATGCACAATACAAGATTAAAGAAATTCTTGCAAGAATTCTGCAAGATCAAACAGAAGTTTGGCAGCTTCAAACCAGGGAATGCTGAAGGAAACAGGGCAGGCACCAGTGGAGAGAGTCATGAAAACTATCATTCCACAGTTGAAAGGAGGCATAGCCAAATCTGCACAACTACCTTCTGAAACTCGCTTGAATACTTGCTCCTGAAACCTTTTGTTTTTAGTTTATGCAAGGCTCTCTTTCTATGCTCCACATTTTACTGTAAGAAAAGTGAATTGGACACTCATTAGCACTATTTTACTCTCAGATTAATATACTCCATTCTTCAGAAGAGATAAAAGTCATATATTCCTTTAAGTGGACACCAACAAGATATGTACAATAATGCAATTTTCAAAACTGTCAAAAGAAGGAACAAGATTGCTGTATCCTGCTCTAGGACAGGATTGGCAATGCAATGTCCAGCTCTCAACTGCAGAAAGCTTAGCTGGGAACACAGACATAGCCAAACAGAAGAGGCGACTGCAAAGGCAAACAGAGACATAGGCTGTGCTGCGTGTGCAGAGCACCCTCTACACTTGGCCTAACAGGCATCTCAGTTCATCAAGCACAACAGTCCAAACTGGGAGTTTAAAAAAATAATGTGTTTTCATTCTCTTGACAAAGGTCATAGAATCACAGAATATGCCGAGTTGGAAGGGACCCGCAAGGATCATCGAGTCCAGCTCTTGGCCCTGCACAGTGCCAGAGTCACTACAGAGGACTGTTCTTTACGAAGCTCTAATGATGACCTGAAACAGTTCTCAAGAGATACTGGAACTGTTTCAGCAGCAAGATGACAAATACAAAAGTCAAAGTATGTTTATTACATATCCTCTGGCCTGCTGGAGAAATGCATGTCATGTAGGGTTTAGGCATCTTTCATAAATTTCCAATTTTGTCCATCTACATAACTATAAACCAAGTGAATAATTTACTTTTCTTAAAAAGTTTAGAAATTAAGCATATGAGTAAGTGTACGCAAGGCAAGACAAAAGGCTGAAATGTATTTAGGAATTATTGACTATGTGTAACTGCACACATTTTAATTATTAACAGTTTTCCTGAAGATAAGCATAGAAATACAGAACAAAATTTACATTGATTCTTTAAGCCATGATTTCCCCACCTCCTGACTTAAATCTGATTTAAGCCAATAGACCCTGTCTAAATAAATGACCTGGTGCTCAGGAAGGGCTGTGAAGCCCACAGGAGCATCCAGGCAGTGGCAGCAGCAACATTTTTCACTCTGCCACATGGGTTAACTTGATGCTTTTGTCCCTCGGTAAAGATGCTCTAGTGACTGTTCTCAAGATGGCTGGATGCTGCAGGAAGCTATGACGGGATGCACTCAGACTAAGAAAGTCAATGCTGAAAAAACATGGGTGTCCATGCATGTAGTTTTGGATTTTAGGAAGCCTTCCTGCTAGCTATGCTAAACAATTAGATCAGGAAACTTAAGCTTAGAGAAATGTTTTATTAGTATTTTACCCCACCACTTGAGGCATGGGAATAGTACCAAAACTGACCCCATTGCCAGTGCTTTGTTATCCAAATTTAAAACAGGGCAGGGATACACAAATAGTTAAAAGACTCAAGTTACTCTGATTCACCCTTTTTCTTCAGCTTTTCCATTAAGTTTTGTCCATTACAAATTTTTATGTTAAAGAACAAGCAAAAAAACAAGTTCACAAGATTTCAAGCAACTGCAAGTGACATTTTAGTAAATGCTACATATTTTTGCGATTACAGCCATCAATGTAGTGAGCAATTGTGTATGATAGAGATGTAAGATAGATGCTGCTGCAATATTTGGAAGTCGAAAATATTCATGGGCAATTGTACTGAAGCCAAATGGATTTTTTATTTTTTTTATTTTATTTTATTTTTTATTTTTTTTTATTTTATTTTATTTTTACAATTCGGCAAATTCTGTTAAGACAGAAGTAACACTTTGATGTTGCACCTAATTCTGCAATTGGGACTGGAAGTGCAGGACATTTTTCTGTGGTTTGCCCATAGGTGAGGAAAGTAAGAAGTCAGGTCCCCTGCAGTTTTCCAGTAAGAAACAGCTCAGGAAACAAAGCTGCAGCAAGTGCTTGTGGAAGAGAGTTGTTTACACAGGGCAGTTTCAGACTTTCAGGGACTCAGAGTACTGACTACAAGTGACCAAAAAAAACTGTGCCAGAAAAGCACAAGATGGATGCTTTTTATAGCCTTAAAAAACAATCCTGGTTTTTTAATAGTTCAAAGTTGTTGCTCTATGTTTCCAAAAGAGCCAGCATTAGGAAGTGCTGATCAGCAGATTACACGACTGCCATCAGGTTTGCTGAACAAAAGCCCAACATTCACCAAGTTTTCACTTTTGGAAAGATACCACATCTTGGTACCATATAACAATTTTAGATCAGACATTTTCAAGCTCTGGGTTTTCCCTCTGCATCAGGGATACCTGAAACATTCCTACCAAGCAACAACCTTGTGATAAGGTGGCACAACAACATGCTATTTGTTCACAAGAGCTGGCAAACAAAGCCCTGCTATTTGACAGTGCTGTAAAAAACATCTTATTTTCCAAGGAGAAAGATGGGGAAGTGGCTTTGTACCACCCTTGTTCAGCACAAATTTTATACTCTCTAAATAGGTGCTTTGTGCTCCCCCCGTTATGTGACAGGGCAGCTCGAAGCTAATGCAACTGCATAACTCTCCTAAATAGATAACTATACAAGCATTCCTTTATACACATTTCAAAGCACTTTCCTCACAGAAGCCTTACAAAGACAAAGTTCATTTATATCTGCAAGCAGTAGTGTAAAGTTGCCAACTTGGATAAAGACAACTTTTCACTCTGCTTGGTCAATTCAGCCTGCTGAGAAGTCCCAAATTCTCTTTTCTGGAAGAAGCCACTTCCACCCAGTGGACACTCACTACCCTGCACCAGATACCTGTTGCAATGGCTGCTCAGATATTTAAGTTTTAAAAGAATCATACTTCTAACTAAGAAAAAGTTAAAGGTTTAAGACACCTCTGCAGCTGGCAAAGTGTTTTAAAACTGATGGCATACCTACCTTTGCCAACTAGCAGGAAAGACATCAAACCAGCCTCTAGAAAGCAAGGAGTGTGTGGGGAAGAGTGAAGTCATCTGTGCAATACTGTGTTTACTAATTTAATTCAATTAAACAATTAAATTAGTGTTTACTAATTTAATTGTGTACCCATTCCAACCAAAGCCCACTGCTCTAAAACCACTGCAGCGACTGCCATAAACGAGACTAGAAGCTCATAAGTCTGTATCAGGAGTCTGACTATTTTGATATTGAAGGTTCAGAATACATCCTCTGTCCCTCCACATCATTGCTGGAGGGCTAGTCATTGTTGGAGCCTTGTTTTGGCAGCAGGAGGTACAGGATTGATGTGCACAACCGATATCAGAGGAGCCAAGAAGCCACCTATCAGACTATCCACCCTCAGGCACAAGCAGTGCTGCAATCAAATACCAAATATTAGGTAATATGCATATATGTGACTAAATTAATTTCAAGCACAGGAGCAAAACAAGTCCAAAGATCCCTCATTTCAAACTTCATACTTCTCAAGACACGTGTAGGGGTTGTCCAAGTTTGTGCCGTGGGGCCCGCATCATCAAGGGCTATGGCCTCATGCCCATAAAGGTTTGGGGGCACTGCTGTCAGCACTACAGGATTTACCTCTGCCCTCTTACCTAGCTGTTTTTTATTTATGTGCTGTCATATAAAACAAAGAACAGGGAAAGATTCCTGCCCGAGCGTTTCATAAAGGTGGCAATTTCCTCAAAACTGCTTCTTTAAATACTGGCAAAAGGAGATTATTATCCTTTTCAGTACTGATGCATAGAAGGGTAATGTCATCAGAGCAGCCTGATGGCATTTTCATCTCTGCAGGCTGAGCGAGCAGGAGGGACAGCAATCACTTTACATGTGGGATTAAATACTCATGAGCATCTAATGGCAAAGAGGAAAACAGTCGTGGGCACTGAGGGTCACAGCTCTGAGCTCTGGTGTTGCTCTCTTTGGAGAGAGAGGGACCACACAGAACTTGGGCTCCAGGGTCACAGGTGGGAGGTGTTTCCAAGCCCATCGCACCACTCTGCACTTTATTCCTTGAAAGCTACAGGTGTCTTCATACTCTGGCATCAAGGCAGGTTGGAAGGACAGGGGTGACAGAGGTTTTGCACACCTGTAGCAGCTCACAACATAATTAAAGCAAGAATGAAACAAGGATGAAGAGAGCCAAGGTGTCTCCAAAGCACTGCAAATGTTGATTAGCAGATACCTGCATCAGTTCCAGGTCAGAAAAACAACCAAGCAGCTCGGGCCTCTGACGATGAAGCAAGGAAAGTTACTGTGACACTCAAACAGCCTTTGAGGCTTATACACGGCCAATTAGACCTCCTCCAGTCATTAACACCAAATGCTGTAAACTTGTCTGACTGGCCCTAACATAAAAAATGGTTACTGCAAACTAGAGAGCAGCTTGAAACAAAACCTTGTCTTCATTAAGCAGAGACTAAACAGAGACAAGTGGACACCAATACAAGACAATTCATAGCACCCATGTATGGTTATGGTCCACAATGCATCTCTCCTTAAGTGTAGTTTACATTTCAGATATTCTACAACAAATTTGACAAATTTAATCTTCCTGTTTGTGAATCATTTGAAAATTATTCCTTTGCAAGCATTCAAAACAATTCATGCATAAGCATCTGCCCACACTCTGCCCTGTTTAAACTAGTCTTTGTTACAGGCGCTGGTATCACGAGGTTCTTTGTGTACAGTTACTGATTTTCTCTGACACTGTTCCACACAATAAATCATGAAAGAGGTTTTATAGCAGTTCCTTCCCTTTAAAAATAAGGCAGATGACTTCTGACAGTTAAGTAGCATCTGACTAAACAGTTTGAGCAGGAAGTGTCAAAAGTTGAAGGCACTCAACTACCTGGGACTCTTCGGATTTCCTTAGCCTCCAGTTACACATAATCTCAATTTGCAACTAAAAGTTAATAAACTGAGAACAAAAGATAACAAACAAAGCTTGGAAACAGAACCCTTAAATAACCTAAAGTTTCAAATGAGAAAAAGGTCGGGAGCCAAAGCATTAAATCAAATAATATCAGGTAACAGAAACAGCTACACTGCCTGGTGGTCTCCAGTTCACAGATGTCCTGTGAGCCACCATCACCCAGCCCTCTTCAAGTACAGCACACTGCTGATACTCAATTTCATTATTTTTTTCTAATCAATGTGCTTTTATTTTCTTTTAACCCCCCTCTTGAGCTACTCCACCAGCATGCTTTTGTGAAGGCTCTAGTTGAAAATAAAAGCTGGAATCCAAGAAAAAAAACAAAACAAAATATGGGTTGTTAGCAGCATAATGTAGCATAACAGTGATTTTTTTCAAAGCCAAAAAAACAAGAAGGCCCTAAAGTTTTAGCCATTTTTAAGTTCAGACTTATGCTATGTGCTAATCAATCTGATTAGGAAACCAAAACATTTCAACCAAGAACTCTAGCCCTGTGCCAAATAACAGCTGGGTGAAGCCACATGGAGACAGCTGCAGGGACAGAGCCAGCAGCTGTCCCACCAGCAAGGCACAGATGGGGGGCCACAGCATCTCCCCCAGCCCCCTTGCTGCTGGCTGTGGCACACTCCTGCAGTTAGAGAGATGAGATCTCCAGGCTTGACTCCAGCCCTTCTCCTCTGGCTGGTTTTCACTCATGCGACTGGTTCCAGTGCCTGATGAACACAGAACTGCTCAGCTGTGATTGCTCTGGGATCAAACACAGCCTTGAAACTGCCAGTTCCTCCAGACCAGGGGCTGGTCACTCTCCACACCCACAAACCGCACTGGCAGCTGCACACTGAGAGTAGCATCAAAACACAGGGAGCTGGAAGCAGCTCTTCTGTCTACCCTGCAGATGTTGAGCAAGAAAACTGTTGCAATGCAGCTTGCACAATCCTCCTACTGTGGGATGCAGTGAAGTGTGTTCCTTAGAAAGCTTGAGGTCCTCCTATGCTCCACAGGAGCAGAAAGTGGCTGTGGGAAGGGTTGGTGTGCTAGCCAAAGGACACGCCTGCCGTCCCCATTGCCCCATGATGGACACCCCTGTTGTGTACCCCCTGCCAATATAATGAGCAGCTATTCTCTTCCTAGCTGGCAGGGAAATCGAAAGCCTTGCAAAGTCTTAGGGCTTTTTCCTATTGTAGCAATCCCTAATACTACATATGCTATAATATCACAACTCCATGAGGGACAGGTTACAAAACCTAACAAAGTTCTCTGAAATTCAGTTTTCTTTAGCATTTACAACTTGAAAATGCTCCTGGCCA
Source organism: Lepidothrix coronata (assembly GCF_001604755.1). NCBI lineage: Eukaryota > Metazoa > Chordata > Aves > Passeriformes > Pipridae > Lepidothrix > Lepidothrix coronata. The sequence continues at coordinate 3,852,651 of NW_016690247.1, read as the reverse complement.
CACAACTACTTGTCATAGAGGTACCTCTAATAATGGTAAAGTTCCTTTAAAGAGACTAAAATTGTTCAATGCCAGGTTGGATAGCTCTTTGAGCAGTCTGGTGTAATGGAAGGTGTCCCTGCCCTTGGCTTGAGGGTTAGATGAACTTTAAGGTCCCTTCCAACCCAAACTACACCAGGATTCTATGAAAAATCATTGTGATTCCCAGGCCTTCCTGACTATGATGAGTGCCATTAGCCCAAACTCCCTCCTCAAGCAGCCACCATGCACTGGTGGCAAACTGTCCTTGCAGAGGGCAAAGGCTCAGAAAGGAGGTAGGGAAACCCAGGGCTTTCCTAAGAAATCCTGCATCTGAGCAGCAGCCTAAATCTATTTGCAAACACATTATGCCCACTGGCAAGGGTGCCAATATTGTCCTTTAGCTTTAAAGGACTCCAGGCTGTGGGTGGCAGCACTGCAGGGTGGAAAGGGCGAAGAGCAATCAGCTGTTTTCCCAGGCTGCATTTCCTTACACACCTCTCCAGCCAGCCTGTCTCCTTCCACTGCCCCAGCATCCTCCCAACACCCTCCTCTACATCCGTCCCACTCCTCCTCCAGCTGACTGTGCACAAAGGTCTGAGGCAAAGATTAAAGGCGACGCGCTGGTACAGGACCTGGCACCTGCTGTGCACCTGAGTGCTAGGCTGGGCTTTGCAGGCAGATTAAACAACATATACTGCAAAGATGGATTAGGCATTTCATAATGTGGAAGAGACAGCTTCTGTCACAAAGATTGCAGTCTAAACAGACAAGAAACAAGCTATTGTTCCTGCAGCTCACCAGTGCTCCCTGCCCCCTCCTATTCTCAATCTGCCATGCTTTAATAGTTCATAGCTGCTGCCCAGCTGCAGCCGCTCCAACAAGTGGGTGGTTCTGTCAAAGTTAGAGGAAAAACATACTGAGATTATTCCAGAAGGGACAGGCCCACAGTATCCTCAGAGATAAGGAATGCTGTCTGGCTCTCTAGGTTGCACTCTCACAAGTATATAGTGGGTTCTTTTTGTATGTTTTGCATTTTCACATGGCCTTGCAGAGATGAGGACTTAAATTACAAAACATTGAAGCTAACGTAGATGATGTTTCTTAATTTACATTTATTCATGAGGTCATGCAAGATGGGTTACAGCTTCTGAGTACATATAAGACTTGTTCTACTACCTTTTAAAAATGCTTGCTCATTGCTGTTACAAGTTTTCTTTCTAACCCCTGCCAAAATGTCTGGGCTGAAGTTTTCCATGATGAGTGTATGAGGGTTTGTTTGTTTGTTGAGGGGAAAAGTATAATTTATAAATATTCTGTTCCTGTGAGCCACCATTCCCTTTTTCTAGATGAATTTTAGCCTTCTAGAGCTTAATCTGGACTCAAACTTTGCACAGATGGTCCTTGCATTAAGGACACATCTTTCATTCTTCCCAGGAAAGATCCTTTATAAAATTACCCAAATTTAAGCATTTTCACATGCTGAATTAATTGAGACTAGATTTGTGTAAGTCTTCCATTGCCTCAGCACCTCAAGATACAATATGATCTCCCGAGGGCTGAGCACACAGCCTGTATCACAACAGGTGGGACTGGTGAGGGAGTGCCTAAGTCAGCACCATCCAGTGCCAAAATACTCCTGGCCTCTCAAAATAAGCCCTTTCAAAATCCTTCAAAGTGGGCAAAAAACCAATTCACCATCCTCAGCTGACTTTTGCCAAAGTCTTACCCACCTACACTCCAAATTAGTGTCTATTACATCAGGCAGAGAACTTCGTTATCACTTTTCAGACTATGATTACAGTAGGGGTTGGAGTTCTACATGTCCAAGCTTTCATACAAGCTTTTATATACAACTTCATAAAATTCAGTGTTTCATATGGGAATAAAAGATGTGATGCTTTTAAACTGAGTCATCTGGAAAAGAGAACAGTACTTTGAATTTGTCATAATATAAAGGGCCATCATAAAACTGCAGTGTTTCTGCTGCATGGACTAGTCCCATAAGCCAGTATGTCACAACTTTTAAGACGTATTTGTATCCTTGAACAAATTTAGCAGGGATATGTTACATACAGTTCATGAAAAGTATGTTTAGAGCACTGTAGAACTATGGCAGCAGGAGAATGACATCATTAATTTGTCAAGGTGCACACAAGCTTCCTGAAGGAAGTAATCCAAAATCCCACAGCAAGAGCAATCCTTCCTTCCTTTAACAGTGCACTTCCCATCTAGATATCTGTTTACTGTGTACACAAATAAAAGTTCCTTCAGAAGTTGCATCCTACTTTTGTTATTATTTTACATTATGCCTTATGCCTACCAGTAAACACAACACTTTTTTGCTTTCAATACCAGTACCTCCACTTTCAGGGTCTTCATTGGGCCATTACAGTTTTGGATCTTTATTACTTCTTTTGTTCTTCCTAAAATTCAGAATTTTTTAGAAAGTCAAGTCCTAAAAGCAGTGAAACAGCAAGGACTGACAACCACACAAATAACCAAACCCAATGGAGGGTTGAAAGCACATGGAAAGATTTTTGAGTTAGGTTTTCATGCTGCACTAAGTCCTAAGGTTTTCTCTTTCCATTAATTTCTACATCATCCATACAGTACTAGCAGGCTGACCTTACACATCCATGGTAGAAAATAAGCTAAAAGAGCCACACTTTTGAAGCTATAGTTAGGTCAGACAGGAAGCAGTCAGTTAAAGGCTTGGAAGAGTAGTGAATACCCAGTTTTAAAAACAGGGCTTGAAGAGGAAGACCTGCATTGACCAACTTCCAGCTACTAAGAGAAAAAACCTTGACAGATGAAAAAGATGTATTAAAATTTTGACAACTAACTGAAAGGAAGTAGCCCCAAACCCAAAAGAAACATAGGAAATGTGATCAGCCACACAAAATAAGAGCAGCAAAACTGACAGACATCCTGCTTAGTACAAACAGATACAGCTGTGGAAAATTTCATCAGCATAGGCAACCCAGCTGTGCATCAGCAAGCTCACCACAGTGCACCTCTGCATGGAGAACACCCCTCTAACAACAAGCTGCTAAGCATTATCCAAAGGCAACACTCATGCCAGCTGGGAAACAAAACAGGCCTAAACCTGCAGCAGTCCTTAGCTAAAAGTAAAAACTCATTTCCTTCATCATCCAACATAGGAGCTCACACATTCAAGTTTGATAATTCAATAATTTCAGGTATTACTTTTTTCTCTACTCCACACTTGCTGTGCTGGATTAAATGCCAGATAATGATTCACGTGATTGATTCACATGGATGCTCAGTACTGAGTTAAATTTTGTCATAATAACACTTCAATGATACATGAACACATATTCAGGAGAAACTCTGAATGGTTCCTTACAGCTCCAGCTCCATAGCCAAAGGAAATTAACAGTAGGGATTACCTCCCACTGACTGTCCCGCATTGAAGTCACCCAGGGCTCTGGATAGGAAAAAAAAGCTGCCTCCATTTGAGAGAAACACCAAGTTCAATAGCCATTACATTCACAGCCATTGATTTCCAAGAGGTCTAACCCAGATTTTAGTCATCCATAGCAACACACACCACCAACCCTTAAAATTTCCTTAACTCCCAGTCTTTGAAACAGTTGCAGAATATTTCCCCTGACTTTTCAGCAGCAGCAACTAATTTGCTTGCAACTTTTGGGACAGAGCTTTTGACAGAGGGCAGAAGGGTAGCTGCTTCTCCTGGACCTGAGCAACCTGACCCAGTGGCTGGCATCCCTGCCCACGGCAGAGGGGTTAGAACTAGATGATCTTTAAGGTCCCTTCTAACCCAAGCCTTTCTATGATTTTACAGTGACCTGCTGACAGCTGGAGAACACTCCCCAGCAGTCCAGGGATGTTCTTCACTGAGAAGACTGCAGGGGCATCACCATCATGCATTAGGGTAAACATTCAAATTCCTAGCTAAAGCTGAAGCCAGGGACAGTCTACATCCAATATCATTTATTTAGCAAAAAGGTGACAGGACAAAGTAAGCTCTTCTATACTTCTGCCTGAGATTTCCAGGTGCTGTGACTCAACATGAAAGTTAGATGTAAAAAGTCAGCTGGAATTCATACTTCATCTCCAGAACCATCATTTCATCCTTTTTAATACCAAGAAGTTGCATCTCCTGGTTTTTAGAAGGTTTTCCTTTCAGATGATCAAACCAGAGCAAGTAATCTTGCTGCATACTGCTGTGACTGAACCAATTCAGGCCATTGCTTTCCTAGGTAATGCTCTCCCTGACAGCAAGCAGGCTTTTGCTGCCTTAAGCTTCCAGCTGTACACATGATGTAAACACTGCTGATCCAACACAATTAGAATTTGTGTTATTTTTGAGTTTCACAGTTTCTACTTGTCTTCATTCTGAAGAGCTTCAAGCCGGTTTCATCCCTTCTTTATCTTTTCTTTCACTCTTTGTCTATTTTGAGACAACAAAAGCAGGAAATGTCTCATTACATGTATCATCTATGTTTTGGGCTCTCATGAGGTTGAGTGAAAAAAACAGTATTTTCTGTGGGAAGTTAGAAGTTTGCCAAAATCCCTTAAGCTGCTCGTGAGAAGATGTATGTTGCACTTCAGTCAAGTAAATTAATCAGTTGGGTTTAAAAACCTGAATCAAAGAATTTTTCTCATAGCAGTTCACTGCTAATCCCACCTGAACTACAAGTGAAAATTACTTAATTGCCTTATAACTACTTCTAAGGACCAGGATTCCATGCCAAAATGTTCCAAAAGGTATACTGTAATCTCCCCATGTAACTGTCATAGTGCAAAAAGGAATTTGAAGAGGAGAGAGCCTCCCACAGGAGTAAAGACAATTGCAGAATCCTCCTGGTTTCACTGAGCATTCATACAATTTACTCAGATGACCTGTCACAGTTTTAGTGTTCCTTTTTGTTTTGGCAAAAAATAAAGAAGCCATTGTGCAGGGTCAAAACTGAAAAGCTTGAGAGCTTGTTTTCTGGTGGCGCTGGTTCCCAAACACAGGCAGTGCATGTGGCTGCCCTCTCAGCAGCAGGTGACAGTTCTTTGGCTGTTGCCTAATTCCATGGATGCCTGATGCTTTGACATCTCTATCTTGCTGTCACCTTAGTGAAGAGGCCAATGAACATAGAAAATAAGTACACAAACCCTTCTTTCTAAGGAAAACAGATGAAAACCAGAGCTAGTCAAGACCTTCTAGATCCTGTGCCCCAGCCTGGTTCAAGGTCAGCCAATTTGTAGAGTGCCCATTTTCAAGGGATGAGTTCATATTTTTACAAGGGCACATAGTGACAGGACAAGGCAGAATGGCTTTTAACTGAAAGAAGGTCAATTGAAGTTAGATATTAGGAAGAAATTCTTCATTGTGAAGGTGGTGAGGCACTGAAACAGGATGCCCAGAGAAGCTGTGGATATCTCATCCTGGAAGTGTTCAAGGCCAGGCTGGATAGGGCTTTGAGGAACCTGGTCCAGTGAAAGATGTCCCTGACTATGGTAAGAGTGTTGGAAATATATAATCTTTAAGGTCCCTTCCAACTCAAACCTTTTTACAATCTCTCAGTTCACTAACTGTAGAAATTCTGGTTAAAAGTTTTCAAGGTTGAAGTCCTGCCCATTCAGGTGTCTGCTGCACAAGGAGCTCAGATGCAGAAGTTGAGGCCTCCAGGTTCCCAAACCATTATACCATGGCATCTGTTCAGTTTATACTGAACAACTAGATATAGAAACCACAGACACCCTAAGGGGTCTCATTACTACACTAAAACCTGTTTTCACTGCACAGTGTTTTCCATGTCAAAACACACAACAGTTCCTCCTGAACACATTTATGATTTTTGTTTTTTTCCAAGAACATAGGACTCATTAATACCCTGGGAACTGCATAAGCCTTTAAGGAACACTATTTTTGCTGCATCTACTTCTGAGTTTTACTATTTCATCCACAGTCATTAAATTCTTGCTGTGCGCAGGGCATCACACAGCACTAGCTGCCTGCTGTTTACTCAAATACTTGTGACAAAAACACAGCCCTTCCATGTCTAACTGCATTAGACTCTGGGTAAAAGAGCACAAAATTAAAAAAAAAAAACAAAACAAAACCAGAAAACCACCAAACGTGTTTCCAGAGTCAAGTTCAAAGTGCATAGCTTAATGCCACTGGCTGATTTTTTTTACATAAATCATGCCTGTGAGAGCCAAGACTAAAAAGAGCAAGACAGGCTTCTCAGATATTTACCTGAAACAGTTGCTAGCTCCCATTTACAGGTTATTTCCATTGCTTGCTCTCAACAGTGAGTTTTTCAGCAGCTATGTATCTTT